>NC_064615.1:1588958-1903750 GCF_023898315.1 Schistocerca nitens | reverse complement strand
GGAAGGCGTCGCCATGGGTAGTCCTCTCAGTCCAGTGGTGGCCAACTTCTTCATGGAACAATTCGAAGCACAGGCACTGGACTCGGCGACTTGCAAACCTAAGGTGTGGTACAGGTACGTCGATGATACTTTCGTGGTGTGGAGCCATGGTGAAGAACAGCTCGGTGAATTCCTGAGACACTTGAACAGCCTCCATGCCAACATAACATTTACCATGGAGGTAGAAAAGGACAGGAAACTGCCATTTCTAGATGTGCTGGTCACAAGGGACGGCGAAAACCTGGGACACAGCGTGTATCGAAAACCGACACACACGGACCGATACCTGCACAAACTGTCAAACCACCACCCGAGCCAGAAAAGAGGCATGATTAGTACGCTCGTAACGAGAGCAGGACGAATATGTGAGCCTCAACACCTCAAACGAGAAATGCAACACCTGGAAACTGTTCTGAGGAGCAATGGGTACTCCACAAATTACATTAGAAGTGTAACAGAGCCAAACACTCGGCGAAGTAAGGAACCAGAAAAAGAAATGTCGGGTACGGCCTTTCTGCCATACATTCCCAGAGTGACGGACAGAATCGGCCGTATATTGCGCAAACACGGCGTAAAGACGATTTTCAAACCGACAAGGAAGATCAAAGAGTGTCTTAGATCGGCGAAGGAGAAAAGAGACCCACTTGCAATGTCGGGAATATACCGTATACCTTGCACATGCGGAAAAGTTTATGTCGGAATGACTGCACGATCCATTAACACCAGGATCAAAGAGCATAAGCGACATTGCAGGTTGGGGCAGGTGGAGAAATCGGCCGTGGCAGAGCACGCACTGAATGAGACCGACCACGTAATAAAATTCGCCGACACGGAAGTTCTGGCTGTAGAGAAGCACTATCACACGCGCTTGTTCAGAGAAGCTGTAGAAATCCAAAAACACGCAAACAGTTTCAACAAGAAAGAGGAAAGCCTTAAGGTAAACGGATCCTGGCTTCCCGTACTGCAGCGAACGACCGTCGCAGGTAGCAAGAGGAGAACCGCACCGGAAATGACCGCGGAGAAGCCCTCGGACGTTGGCGCGCCAGGTACATATAGTCTGCGGCCGCGAGCTCGCCTCCAGTTCACCACCGGCAATGGAGGGTGAAGCTTTGACAATGCCAGCCACTCGTGCTGGCGAAACGTCAGAAAAATCATTAGATGAACGTCGGCCGAAGAACCCGAGACAGAAGCCAACAATTTTGTTTTCCAGAAATGTTTCAGTTACTTTTCTAGAGCCCAGATGCTTATGTTCGAAGATTTTTACTGCCTCTTAGACATGGACTCAACGCTTAACGCCTAAAAAGAAACCGTGTTCAACCCAATATATGGAAGCCTCTGACATTGCACCACAAACGAGATGAAGGCTGCATGTACTGGGAAGGTTCTCGTCAGTCTTCCCTTGAATGCAAACAATATTCTGCTTTTGATCGCCTAACAAAAAGTAAACCACTTACAGATGAACACCGGGGAAGTATTTTGGATGAAAAAAGCGTTACAAGAAACCTCACTTTGTAAAATAACGAGAAGTCATATTTCTTCAAGCTCCGTCTGACTCTCTCCTATTTTCACATTTAAATAAATTTCTAAGGGACCAAATTTTTGAGTTCTATGGAAATTTTACACAGTAAGCCGATTTTGAACTGCCAATTTACGTTCAAAAGTAACAATTTGTGACTATACCTTCACACAACGTATTCACACAACACAGAAAAATCTGAAGGTAACATGTGCTGCGAAAAACGAAAAAATGTTCGTATCTCTGGTATTGTGTTTTCACTTTATGTTATACTCGATTTGGACATACTGCCAAACTCCCTCACATGATATTTACAAGTTACGCTACTCCGTTTCAGTACACAATTTTATTTCTTGGTATTATTGAATCTTTTTTTTTTTTGGATAATTTAGGTTCAAAAACTGCCATGTGCCGCATCATTGTATTATTCCTTAGCTCTGGGAATACAAGAAAACTGAAAAGTATCATTCATTCCTACTGAGTGCAACCTGTTGTTTGTGGCTACAACATTTTCATTACAACGCTATCCCACATGACCCGAAACGATTTTCAACACTTTATTGCTAACAAAATAAAGGAATGAAGGTTAAAGTTTAATATGCCGTCGACATCGAAGTCATTAGAAACGGAGCACAAGCTCCGATTGTTTCAAGGACGGGGAAGTAAAATCAGCCACGTCTCATTCAATGGAGGCATCCTGGCATTTACCTGGAGCGATTTAGGAAAATCATAAAAACGTACACAAGGTTAGCCGAAAGCGAATTTTAGACGTTGTCCTGCCGAATGTGAGTCCTGTGTGCTATTATGCCACTCAGCTGGACTTTGTTGCTGGTGTCCTACAATATGTCTTCCCATCCTTGGACATATTCCTTGCCTCAAATCTGTTCCTCGTCTTACTCGTTTTAGGCTCTCACAACTAGAAATAGTTCACAAACATCCCGCATTTTTCACATATTCTTTCCTTGTAGATTATTTCAGTGAATTACAGACTTATGTGTCTGATCTTGGACGTTTTTTGAGGTAATATTTGCAGAATATTGTAGAGTTCTCCGTTCTGGGTTTAAAGTGATGTAGTTCTTTCTAGCTGGATGTGGAATATACCACAGCCTTCTTGAAGCACAGATCTGTACTCCCCCACAGTAGTTAGGCTGCACCAGTTCTGGCGAAGAATCCATTGTTGCCAGATTTCTGATGATGTCGTAAGTAGTGTCATTCATTGCTACCCCCTACCCTGTTGATAGAGGCGAATTGTCCTACATAGAAAATGGTGGAAAATCCAGAAACAATCCAGTTTTACTGCAGGATAATCCCTCTACTCCCATGGCATCACTGTGAGTTCAAATGGCTCTGAGCACTATGGGACTTAACTTCTGAGGTTAACTTAGAACTATTTAAACTTAACTAACCTAAGGACATCACACACATCCATGCCCCAGGCGGGATTCGAACCTGCGACCGTAGCGGTCACGCAGTTCCAGTCTGTAGCGCCTAGTACCGCTCGGCCACCATCACTGTGGGAGCAGGCCACTTGTGTTAAGTATGGAATCCAAGATGGGTTTTCAGCCCTGACATCACACATACTGCTTCTCATAAGTTAAAGACTAATCCCTCTCATGTCACACTACTTTTGGAATTCGCTTGTCCTAAGCCCATCAGCGAAAAGATAAGAGTGTTTTTGTCTTTATTTTAAACAAATACTAGAACAGAGAGCCCCCTTTCTGTAGTCTCAAAGTTCACCATCAGCAATACAGTAACTAGCCAGGCAGCATTTCGCCAGAGACCGATGCAAAACCGCTGTCGCCACCACTGCCACTTCCCATTTGTGCTAGCACAGAGCTGGGACTGCTGCAGCCACCAGTCACTAGCCAAGGTAGGGCTGAGCAGCCAGCCAACCACCTCACCTGTGCTAAGCCAATGACTAATTTCACAGAGACAGCACTATGTCCACTTGTCTGTCTGTCATTTAAGTGTAGATGTTCACATTTCAGCACTTTCAATGAGGTGTAAATACATCCCTTCTTATAGAAAGAGCATGTCTAGTGGAGATGTACTCGTGCCTGCCCAATGAAATTTGAACACCTGCCCACTGCAAAAAACTGAAATGTGACGCATCTCTTCTTGTAGGAAAGGCATTGAGGTGGTCACATTTCAATGAAGTAGAATTTTAAAAATGTAGAATTTTCTTTAGATTGGTGTTATATGTTTTTACCCCTCAAGCTGGACCAGTTCTTACACTTTACATGTTGTATAGGGCTGGAGAGGGCTGTTCGCCAGTCAAAAAGTTCCCAAGAGTCACACAACTGACCTGAACGCCACATACAACACATTTTTAAATAACACACTCCATTTACCCTTACTTTAAAAAATGTGTAACTCATATGTGCTGTTTAAACATTAATGACATGTGATGTAGGAGGTGATACAGGCACTTATTTATTTGCTTTACATGAAATTAGGACACACCCATGAACAGCCCACACCTCACTGGTGGGTAAGTTACATTTAGCCCACACAGCAGCGTATCACACCATACCACACTCAGTCATCCACTCACCAGTCCACAACAGATGCCTAACTCTCTACTGCTAGCTCAACAGAAGCCACAGATGTACTGTTAGCTGGAATGACACATCATAACTTTTGGAATTTAGACAGATAGATGTGTCCTCCCATCTGCCATGGGTTTCCACACCATCTGCATGTGGTGCCCTTGTGTATTCCACAGCTAGCAACATGTGAGATCCTCTCCCATTGCTATCCCAAACACATTCAATGATCGCAAACTTCAGTGAGAAATGGTAAATGCATATATTTTGATCTAATTTCTAAATTGTTTTAATGATTGTCACCACACCTATATCTAGTTGAATGAAGACAGTACATTAAACTCCCCTCACACAATTCTCAAAAACAATCAGATTGGAGTTACAACTATGTATACACCAAGAACTGCTGTATTGTTCTATATTTCAACATAATGAGAGGTGTAAGAAACTCAACTCTACAGCGCCATTACACTGCTGTTAAAGAAGTGCAAATATCTTTACTCTTTTTGACATATTTCTGCAATTACAATAATGACAGATTTTGTGGTTTATCAGTCTCGATTCAAGTGCCATACAGCTCAAAGTATCAAAGTATCCTGCAACTATCAGTCATACAAATGAAAATTAGTTATGAGTTCTATCGAAAATCATGAGGGAACTTCTCAAGTGCTGTGTATCTCAAGAGTTCGACTACGGTGCTAAAAACAGTCCAGCGAGATGGTAGCACACACTGGCTGACAGACACAACACACATAGCTCACACAAGGCAGGTCACTTCGCATAGTTCTGTAAAGCTTCCACCAACAGTCATTGTTGAACTCAGCCTCATACACTTCAACAACAACAAAATTAGTCTTCAGAGTTAATGTGACATCAAAATAGCAAGTGTATAAGAAAAATAACTACAACATATGTAAAAAATGTTAATATAGTACCTATTTATTCACTGTACACCTTTAAAACTTGTATACAGCTTTTAAACTTACATGTCAGCAAGTAATGTTGCAACAATGACGTTGTTATCATCATCATTATCGTTATCTTCACACTTGTTACCACTGAAGTCACTTCCTGCAACAATAAAAATAACAAGGTTCCATCGTCCTTGATCAACAATGAATATACAACATGCCAGAAAAAATATTGTTCACCTCACACATTGTGATGATTGGGTACAGCACACAGCAATATTGTTGCACAGGCGTTCTATCATACATGTAAACATAGCAGTGTCACATGTAGAACTAAAATTAAACAGCATGCAAAGATTGTCCTTAGGTTAAGACACCTGATAATAACATCTCATTGTCATCACTGTCATCATTACACTCTGCAACTGTGTGCAAAATGATAGATGAAAGCAGTATTCAACTATTACATTCATGCAGTAACATTGCATGGGTGCATCGACATTGACAACACCTGAAACATGGTAGGTAGAGCTCATAAAGATAGATCAACAATATTTCCATTACGCTTACTAATACAAAGCACCTATGACAGAATGTTATGTTCTATAGTCACATCAGGGGGTGTTGGTATCACGACACCTACAGGCACACCAATAACTGATTGCTACTCATCTGATGATATGTCAGTAGCTACCCCACTGTTGAGTATACCAATGTTGGCTATGGGAATAAAAACTCATCAAAAAGCATGTATGAGTTCATCATAATTATGAGCAACTATGCAGATAAATAAATAAATAATAAACGTTAACATCTCTTGTGTCAAATAAACTAAGTACTTACACTCCTTTGGCAGCATATGCACATTCTCTTCAACAGATACTACATTAAAGAAATATTCCAGGTTGCCAAACACATCAGCAGCAGACAGCCAACACTGTGTACCACCAGTGGTGGCCTCTGTATAACTGCCAATAGAATGCTTCATTTTGTAATACAGTGCAATGACTGACTAAACCAACCATGTAGATAGTGGGTTATATGTCATCAAGGATAAGGAAGAGACTTCACGGTAAATGATGACAGCCAAAACAGTTGCACGATAAAGATTTATTAAAATTCTTGATCAAGCTTTCGGTATATATAAATATACCTTCATCAGAACTAAAATATCTAAAATTACATCCTGCAATGGAGATTAATAAAATAATTGTGCCAAAGGCGTCATCAGTAGTTAAGACATCAGTAGTTAAGATATCATCTCCATCATTTGCCTCTTTATCTAGAAAAGTGAAGATCTAAATCATTCTACTTATTATTGCACTTTAGTAATCTTAACTGCATTATTTATTCAATGTGTTTGGTGTTTCTAATGAAATGAAACACAATTTAAAGAAATAGACAATAATTTATTTTCACTTTTTAAAATTTTCGCTACCACAGTGGAGGATACAAATAAGCGCAATTATTCACATACTTCTACACCAACATCAGGTAGTGGCACAGATGTATCATATATGCCGCTGAGTGAAGCATAACGCACGTCAAAATCCATAGCAAAGACATGTTCTGCACCGTTCAACAAATACATGCCAGACATTTTCATAAAATCCATACACGTTGGGGTGCTACCTGGGACGATCGGCAGCTTAGCTTGAACATTGCAACTATTTGCGCTGAACTTTGGGCAGGCCGGAGTGGCCGTGCCATTCTAGGTGCTACAGTCTGGAAGCGAACGACCGCTACGGTCGCAGGTTCGAATCCTACCTCGGGCATTGATGTGTGTGATGTCCTTAGGTAAGTTAGGTTTAATTATTTCTAAGTTCTAGGCTTCTGATGACCTCAGAAGTTAAGTCGCATAGTGCTCAGAGCCATTTGAACCTGAACTTTGACGAAACTGATATCATTCATAGAATGGTGTCACTGTCAATAAATAGCGAATTTTCAAAAATTACCACCACTCTGAGCTGTTGATCTGACGCCAAGTCAATAACAATACGTTTACTGCCAATCACGTTCAGCTTTCACAGTGCTAAAACAATACCGTATTCATTGGTGCACAATGCAATGCTAGCAATTCGATGAATGTTGCAGACGTTGGTGATAATGGAAACCCGAAGTCTCTCCTACATGTGAGAAGAGCTATTGCGTTCATTGAGACAATCATTCATGCATTGTAATTTGGTTTAATATTTTTAAGTGTATGTGTGCGCGTAATTGTACAGTGTCACCAGGCATTGAAGCCATGACATCATTCATAATACTCCTTGCTATAGCACAACACTCACTGAAATTCGTTTTCTTCTTCTGAAGTGTAGATTCTTGAAAGTGAATGCACTGCTCGGTATTCTTGGTGTTGAATATTTTCACTGTTCTTAAGCAGTCTCCTACACATATTGTATGGCAATCCAGTAACACTGCTGCTGTTTGACTGCTGAACATTGCAATTATTTGTATTGATTTCTGGTGGTACCTTCCTTCCATTGCGAAGTCTGCTTTCTTACACCAACACGGTTTTGCGAGAACTGCATTGTCATTCCATTTAAGTTGGGCAGTACAGTGAAGGTGGTAAATACCGTGTCCCCTGGCTTGTGAGCAGTGTTTGTTGCTCTGCCTTGATACCACAGCATAAGGAAAATGCAAAGAAGTGCCGCACGGGGTTGCCGCGCTGTCTTAGGCCCCTTGTCACGGTTCGTGCAGCTTCCCCTCAACCCCCACTCCCACCCCCATCGAGATTCGAGTCCTCCCTCGGGAATGGGTGTGCGTATGTTGTCCATAGGGTACGTTTAAGTTAGATTAAGTAGTGTGTATGCTTGGGGACCGATGAACTCTGCAGTTTGGTCCCATAAGAACTTACCACAAATTTCCAACAGTAAATCAAGCGAGTCTATGATCACTTAGAACAGTTCTTTGGAAATGTCTGTTCTAAAACTGAGGTGTGATTAAGGAGCCTGCTTTCTGATTTTATCACCTAAGAAAGCTTCCATTGTTCTAAAAGTATTGCTGAGGCATTGGTTGAAGCTTTAACAGCTTCTAGTGTGCTGACGTGCGGAACTGTGGCTTTCTGATTTTATCATCATCTGAGAGGGCTCCACTGTTCCATGACTCTTTTGTGGCGCTAATGTTTTCTAGTGGAATGTAAAAATCTTGGGACCTTTGTCAGCACCAAATAAGGAAAGAATCGGCATCCTCGTATTGCATACATTGGTGTAAAGGATTCTGGAATGATTGTACCACACTACCTGGAGTGGGAGGCTTAGCGCTTTATGATTTTACCGTGGCTAAGAGGGCTGCAATGTTGCAGAAACATGGCAGATGGCCCCTGACGAGATATGAAGCTACTGCTCTGCCTTGTTGCCTCTTATTAGGAGCGATGATGGGATTGCCTCTCTCCCTTAGCTAATCCATCACATAAGTCACCATTTCCAGGTGTGGCTTGTTCACTCCTTTCATTGTATTTCAAACTGGAGAGTTCTGTTACTCCTGATGGTGAGGTCTGTACTGTATCGACTGCCTGATGCTGTTGTCTTTGGGGATGTGGAAGATTTTATTGATATAGCATCTGATGAAGAGGATGTGCATATGCAGCCAGTGCAGTGTGATTATTGAGTTTGTTTGACACAGGAGTCATTAATGTTTATTACTCATTTATTTATCTGTATAGTTGCTCATAATTATTGTGAAGCTGTAAATGAATTTTCCTTATTTAGTATCCCCTTAGCTGCCACTCGCGTATTCAGCAGTGGGGTAGCTGTTCCTGTATCGTCAGACGAGTGGCAGTCAGTTACTGGAGTGTCTGTAGATGCTGCTGATGAAGACCATGTCCTCATACCAGCACTGCCTCAGTCTCAGTGTTCTTTTTTTAGTAACCGATATATATATAAGAGGATTTTATGTTATTTCTGCACAGCTACTGATAGTTATGAAAAAGGCATCATCATGTGAGGTGTGTGTTTACATTTGGAAACTTAGCAAATGTTTCAGAGGTGTTGACACATATTATTTATTAATTTATTTTCACAGTTGCTGACAATTGTGAGTGAGGAGATTATCAGCATACCATGTGATGCCAACATCTGAACTCCCTAATGTGACTGTAAAATGTAATATTTTGTCATGGGTGCTTTCTATTTGTAAGTGTAGTGTACATATTCTTGATCTGATAGCTTTACGAACTATTACTTACAATCTTACAAGTGTTGTCAATGTTGATGCGCCCATGCAATATTATTATGTGAATATACTAACTGAATGTTGTTTTAATCTAATCATTTTGCACACTCTTGCCGATTCTAATGGCGACAGTGAAGACAATAAGATATTATTAGGTGGCTTAACCTCAGAGCTGCAGGGTCAACGTGGAGGCTGGCCGTGTGGCATCGCCCGCTCTGCCTGTGAGTGGACACGTGGCCGCTCCTTCAGCAAGGTCCGAGCAGGCACACGGCGGGAGGGGTTTATTAATGATTCGGAGCTCCAACGTTAGGCGGGTGATGGAGCCCCTTACGGAACAACCGGAAAGGTCGGGGAAGAAGGCCAGTGTTCACTCTGTCTGCTTGCCGGGGGGGTCTCATCCGAGATGTGGAGGAGGCCCTGCCGGCGGCGGTAGGGAGCACTGGGTGCACCCGACTGCAAATTGTTGCTCATGTCGGCACCAATGACTCCTGCCGTCTGGGTTCAGAGGTCATCCACAGTTCGTACAGGCGGTTGGCGGAGTTGGTGAAGGCGGAAAGCATCGCTCCCGAGGTGGAATCAGAGCTAATTATTTGTAGTATCGTTCCCAGAATAGCGATATGAAGGCTTAAACCAGAGCCTCAGACGATTCTGCGGAGATCTGGGGTGCAAATTTCTCGACCTCCGCTATCGGGTGGAGAAATGTAGGGTCCCCCTGAATAGGTCAGGCGTGCACTACACGAAGGAAGTGGCTACAAGGGTAGCGGAGTACGTGTGGAGTGCACATGTGGGTTTTTTAGGCTTGAGAATTCCCTCCCTAGGCCCGACAAGATGCCTCCTGAGACGCGGCTAGGTAGGAGTGGGCAAAATGCAACAGGGAATAACAATATTAATGTGCCAATAGTAAACTGAAGGAGCGTCTATAGAAAGGTCCCAGAACTGCTCTCATTAATAAACGGTCACAATGCCCACATAGTACTAGGGACCGAAAGTTGGCTTAAACCAGACGTAAACAGTAATGAAATCCTAAACTCAGATTGGAATGTATACCGCAGATACAGGCTGGACAGTGAAGGGGGAGGCGTGTTTATAGCGATAAGAAGTGCAATAGTATCGAAGCAAATTGACGGAGATCCGAAAAGTGAAATAATCTGGGTGAAGAGTACGGTTAAAGCTGGCTCAGACATGGTAATTGGATGTCTCTATAGGCCCCTGGCTCAGCAGCTGCTGTGGCTGAGCACCTGAAGGATAATTTGGAAAATATTTCGAGTAGATTTCCCCGCCATGTTATAGTTCTGGGTGGAGACTTTAATTTGCCGGATATAGACTGGGAGACTCAAACGTTCATAACGGGTGGCAGGGACAGAGAACCCAGTGAAATTTTTTAAGTGCTTTATCTGAAAACTACCTTGAGCAGTTAAACAGAGAGCCGACTCGTGGCGATAACATATTAGACCTTCTGGTGACAAACAGTCCCGAACTATTTGAAACAGTTAACGCAGAACAGGGAATCAACGATCATAAACCGGTTACGGCATCGATGATTTCAGCCGTAAATAGAAATATTAAAAAAGGTAGGAAGATTTTTCTGTTTAGCAAAAGTGACAAAAAGCAGATTTCAGATTACCTGACGGTTCAACACAAAAATTCTGTCTCAAGTACAGTTAGTGATGATGATCATTGAACAAAGTTCAAAACCATCGTACAATATGCGTTAGATGAGTATGTGCCAAGCAAGATCGTAAGAGATGAAAAGAGCCACCGTGGTACAATAACCGAGTTAGAAAACTGCTGCGGAAGCAAAGGGAACTTCACAGCAAACATAAACATAGCCAAAGCCTTGCAGACAAACAAAAATTACGCGAAGCGAAATGTAGTGTGAGGAGGGCTATGCGAGAGGCGTTCAACGCGTGAAGTTCTATGTACTGACTCGCAGAAAATCCTAAGAAATTTTGGTCTTATGTCAAAGCGGTAGGTGGATAAAAACAAAATGTCCAGACACTCTGTGACCAAAATGGTACTGAAACAGAGGATGACAGACTAAAGGTCGAAATACTAAATGTCTTTTTCCAAATCTGTTTCACAGAGGTCGACTGCACTGTAGTTCCTTCTCTAGATTGCCGAACAGATGAAAAAATGGTAGATATCGAAATAGACGACAGAGGGATAGAGAAACAATTAAAATCGCTCAAACGAAGAAAGGCCGCTGGACCTGATGGGATACCAGTTCGATTTTACACAGAGTACGCGAAGGAACTTACCCCCTTTCTTGCAGCGGAGTACCGTAGGTCTCTAGAAGAGCGTAGCGTTCCAAAGGATTGGAAAAGGGCACAGGTCATCCCCGTTTTCGAGGAGGGGCGTCGAACGGATGTGCAGAACTATAGACCTATATCTCTAACGTCGATCAGTTGTAGAATTTTGGAACACGTATTATGTTCCAGTATAATGACTTTTCTGGAGACTAGAAATCTACTCTGTAGGAATCAGCATGGGTTTCGAAAAAGACGATCGTGTAAAACCCAGCTCGCGCTATTCGTCCACGAGACTCAGAGGGCCATAGACACGGGTTCCCAGGTAGATGCCGTGTTTCTTGACTTCCGCAAGGCGTTCGATACAGTCCATACAATCGTTTAATGAACAAAGTAAGAGCATATGGACTATCAGACCAATTGTGTGATTGGATTGAAGAGTTCCTAGATAACAGAACGCAGCATGTCATTCTCAATGGAGGAAGTCTTCCGAAGTAAGAGTGATTTCAGGTGTGCCGCAGGGGAGTGTCATAGGACCGTTGCTATTCACAGTATACATAAATGACCTTGTGGATGACATCGGAAGTTCACTGAGGCTTTTTGTGGATGATGCTGTGGTATATCGAGAGGTTGTAACAATGGAAAATTGTACTGAAATGCAGGAGGATCTGCAGCGAATTGACGCATGGTGCAGGGAATGGCAATTGAATCTCAATGAAGACAAGTGTAATGTGCTGCGAATGCATAGAAAGAAAGATCCATTATCATTTAGCTACAATATAGCAGGTCAGCAACTGTAAGCAGTTAATTCCATAAATTATCTGGGAGTACGCATTAGGAGTGATTTAAAATGGAATGATCATATAAAGTTGATCGTCGGTAAAGCAGATGCCAGACTTAGATTCATTGGAAGAATCCTAAGGAAATGCAATCCGAAAACAAAGGAAGTAGGTTACAGTATACTTGTTCGCCCACTGCTTGAATACTGCTCAGCAGTGTGAGATCCGTACCAGATAGGGTTGATAGAAGAGATAGAGAAGATCCAACGGAGAGCAGCGCGCTTCGTTACAGGATCATTTATTAATCGCGAAAGCGTTATGGAGATGATAGATAAACTCCAGTGGAAGACTCTGCAGGAGAGACGCTCAGTAGCTCGGTATGGGCTTTTGTTGAAGTTTCGAGAACATACCTTCACCGAAGAGTCAAGCAGTATATTGCTCTCTCCTACGTATATCTCGCGAAGAGACCATGAGGATAAAATCAGAGAGATTAGATCCCACACAGAGGCATACCGACAATCCTTCTTTCCACGAACAATACGAGGCTAGAATAGAAGGGAGAACCGATAGAGGTACTCAAGGTACCCTCCGCCACACACCGTCAGGTGGCTTGCGGAGTGCTGTGTGCTGCACCTCGTCATCATGATGTGGGAATTGAATAATATTTTTTCTGAAGTGGATATTTGCATATTTATTGGTGATCATAACTGATTTAAGTTTATTATTTGTATTGTTGCAAAAAGTGACTCCAGTGGTATCAGGGGTGACGATGTTGTTGATGATGGTGACGATATTATTGTTTTAACATCAGTTGCCAACATGTCAGTCTGAAAGCTGTATACGAGTTTTAAAATTGCACAGTGAATAAATTGGTTATATACAGTATTAACACTTTTTTACATTTGTGGCAATTAGCTTCCTTATTCATTCGCTATATTGATGACAGATTTACACTGAAGCTTAACTTTTTTCTAGATGCATATTAGACTGAGTTTGACTATGCTTGGTGGAAGCTTGTCAGGGTTTTCTAAAGCGATCTGTCTTGTGTGAGTTATGTGTATTGCATCTGTCAGCCAGTGTGTATTGCCATCTCACTGGACTGTTTTAGCACTGCAGTCAGACTGTTGAAATACACAGCACCTGATGCAGCCCGTTATGATTTTTTGTAGAACTCCTAACTACTAGTCATTTCTGTGGGTGATACTGTTAGGATACATTGCACTGTGTGACACTTGGATAGATATTGATGATCTGACAGTTGGCAGATACTGTACATTGCATGAATATTTCGAAAGGAAAATAGCCATTTACTCTTCAACAACAACAGTCTGATGGCATTTTAGCATTGAGTTTCTTACGCCATTCATTGTGCTGACATGTAGACTGTCTTTATTGGACTGTATGTTGAAATCACCTACGTTTTTATTGTAAATCGTAGATTAGTTATTCTAAACAGGTCACTTTCTTTGGTTATTCACTGTGGGTTATAGGAAGTGAACTATCCTGAATAATAGAGCAGTTCTCAGTCTGTATGAAGTTGTGGCTCAAATCCGATTGTTTGTAAGAATTCTGTGAGGGGACTTTAACATACTATCAATATTCAGCTTGATGTAGGCGTGGTGAGAATCGCTAAAACAATTTAAAAATTAGATAAAAATATACGCATTCACCCTTCCTCACTGATGTTTTCGATCATTTAATGTGATGGGGATAGCAATAGGAGAGTATCTCACAGTAGTCTAGCTGTGGGATGCACACAGGCACCACGTACAGATGCTGTAGAAATCCGAAGGCAGGCGAGAGGAGTCACCTATCTGTTTAAATTCAAAGTGCCATGATGTTGCATTCCAGCTAGCGGTAAATTTGTCGATTCCATTCAGCTAGCAGTAAAAAGTTAGGTAGGGTGTGATATACTGCTGTGTGGGTTAAATATAACTCAGCCATTGGTGAAGTAATATGTTGTAAATGTTTAAACAGCACATATGAGTTACAAATTTTTATTTAAATTAAGGGTAACTTGAGTGTATTATTTAAACATGTGTGGTCTGTCCTATTTAACCACGTGTTGTCTGTGGTGTGCAGGTCAGTTGTGTGGGCCTCTGGAACTTTTTAAGTGGTGAACAATACTCTTCAGCGCTACACTACATACTCGAAATGTAAAATGTATGAAGTGGTTCTACCTGATGGGTAAAGACATGTAACACCAATTTGAAGAAAGAGTATTACATATAATTCTACTTTGTTAAAGGTGACCAGCCCAATGTGTGTTCCATAAGAATATATGCTTTAAACTTCAGTTTTTTACAGTAGGCCAGTGTTCAAATTTTATTACTGAAGGCAGGTGTGAGTATATCTGAACCCCACGTATTCTTTCTATAAGAATGGGTGCATTTATAATTCATTGAGAGTGTTGGAATATGAACACCTACACTTAAAAACGTCAGACAGGTGAGTGGACACAGTGCCATCCCTGTGGCATGGCACAGGTGAGTTGGCTGGCGGCTGCTCGTCCCTGTCCTGGCTGACGGCTGACAGCTGCATCGGTCCAGGTTCGCTGTAGCGGTGGGTGAACGGGAGGTGGCAGTGGTGGCGGCTCTTCCTTGCTTGTTGGTCTAGCAGTGCCTGGAGAGAAGGCATCTGGCTGACAGTGAACTTAATGACTGCAGAAAGTGTGCTCTCCCCCAAGTAGTATTTGCTTGAAATAAAAAGTTGAACTCTCCTATTACTTCTGCAGTGGGAATAGGACACGTCAGATCGAAATATGGTGTGACATCAGAGGGGAGTTGGATTTTAACTTACCACAAGAAACAGTATGTGACATTAGGAGGAAAACACAGTGACCATCTTGAATTCTATAAGTCATCTGCCTGCTATAAATAACCATACTTGATTGAGTGAATAATAGCTTGGTCAAAACATGTTAAGTAGGTCAGCAGGAAATTCCAGGCCGGTCTCTACCTAAATTGCAAAAGTATGTTCTCTTATCCGTAGGTTTGGACCTGTAGGGGGAACTAACTTCCTGTACCTCAGGTCGCTTATGGCAAGCGGAGATACGGTGGCCGTCTTGGATACTATACTTAACACATATTACATACTTCCACCAATATAACATTTCCCTATCTAGGATTTCATGCCAGTTTTTACTTGGGGCAACAGGTCTATATCCACAGTGTCATCAGGGAGAAACCTGGAGGGATCTCCACAGAGGAGCGGTGGGAAACCCTGCAGCACAATTAACCTGTGTCTTAATTTCCTGACAATTTTTGAATTTCCAGCTGTTTTATACACAGGGTACTTGATCTATGTCAGAGGGTTTCATTTCACATCTGACTTTTCTGCGTTTCTCCTTACAGTTTTAAGCTTCTGTCTTAAGCGGTCACTTATAAAAAATACACCGAATTAATTATGTTAACGTGATTTCATTGATGACATGATTGGAAATCTGGGAATAATGAATCTGTGCCCGATCTTTTACAGGTACCTACACTCTGCAGGTGTTTGTTAGTCCCAGATCTCCACCTCGTTAATCAAATGTTCAAATGTGTGTGAAATCTTATGGGACTTAACTGCTAAGGCCATCAGTCCCTAAGCTTACACACTACTTAACCTAAGTTATCCTAAGGACAAACACACACACCCATGCCCGAGGGAGGACTCGAACCTCCGCCGGGACCAGCCGCACAGTCCATGACTGCAGCGCCTCAGACCGCTCGGCTAATCCCGCGCGGCCGCCTCGTTAATCTAAAGTCGCTGTGCTACAAGCTGAACACTGAACAATTCTTGTGCGAGGCGATTTGACATACTGCTCTTGCTATGTTGCTAGTAATCCCCGGGTGTATACACAGGCTTAAATTAACGTAAAATACTTTCGAAACTTAAATGCACTTTATTAGCTGTACCTCATATATTAGATTCGGAAAACTATTTTGTTGTTTTTAGTTTTACCTTTAGTTTTTCTGAGTATCTTCTTAAAATTTTCAGCTACCCTCAGAGCAGGCAATTGTAAAACGTATACAAAGGTTAACGTTAATATACCGAGTTTCTGTATCGTTGCGTTCTGTTTTCAATGCTGTTCAAATTCATAATGACTTTTTTAATCGTGTATATTGCAGCATCCGTAAGACCCCAATAAAACTAGAGCCCATTCGTTAGATTTAAACATCAGCATCACTCCTAATTACACTCCTGGAAATGGAAGAAAGAACACATTGACACCGGTGTGTCAGACCCACCATACTAGCTCCGGACACTGCGAGAGGGCTGTACAAGCAATGATCACACGCACGGCACAGCGGACACACCAGCAACCGCGGTGTTGGCCGTCGAATGGCGCTAGCTGCACAGCATTTGTGCACCGCCGCCGTCAGTGTCAGCCAGTTTGCCGTGGCATACGGAGCTCCATCGCAGTCTTTAACACTGGTAGCATGCCGCGACAGCGTGGACGTGAACCGTATGTGCAGTTGACGGACTTTGAGCGAGGGCGTATAGTGGGCATGCGGGAGGCCGGGTGGACGTACCGCCGAATTGCTCAACACGTGGGGCGTGAGGTCTCCACAGTACATCGATGTTGTCGCCAGTGGTCGGCGGAAGGTGCACGTGCCCGTCGACCTGGGACCGGACCGCAGCGACGCACGGATGCACGCCAAGACCGTAGGATCCTACGCAGTGCCGTAGGGGACCGCACCGCCACTTCCCAGCAACACTGTTGCTCCTGGGGTATCGGCGAGGACCATTCGCAACCGTCTCCATGAAGCTGGGCTACGGTCCCGCACACCGTTAGGCCGTCTTCCTCTCACGCCCCAACATCGTGCAGCCCGCCTCCAGTGGTGTCGCGACAGGCGTGAATGGAGGGACGAATGGAGACGTGTCGTCTTCAGCGATGAGAGTCGCTTCTGCCTTGGTGCCAATGATGGTCGTATGCGTGTTTGGCGCCGTGCAGGTGAGCGCCACAATCGGGACTGCATACGACCGAGGCACACAGGGCCAACACCCGGCATCATGGTGTGGGGAGCGATCTCCTACACTGGCCGTACACCACTGGTGATCGTCGAGGGGACACTGAATAGTGCACGGTACATCCAAACCGTCATCGAACCCATCGTTCTACCATTCCTAGACCGGCAAGGGAACTTGCTGTTCCAACAGGACAATGCACGTCCGCATGTATCCCGTGCCACCCAACGTGCTCTAGAAGGTGTAAGTCAACTACCCTGGCCAGCAAGATCTCCGGATCTGTCCCCCATTGAGCATGTTTGGGACTGGATGAAGCGTCGTCTCACGCGGTCTGCACGTCCAGCACGAACGCTGGTCCAACTGAGGCGCCAGGTGGAAATGGCATGGCAAGCCGTTCCACAGGACTACATCCAGCATCTCTACGATCGTCTCCATGGGAGAATAGCAGCCTGCATTGCTGCGAAAGGTGGATATACACTGTACTAGTGCCGACATTGTGCATGCTCTGTTGCCTGTGTCTATGTGCCTGTGGTTCTGTCAGTGTGATCATGTGATGTATCTGACCCCAGGAATGTGTCAATAAAGTTTCCCCTTCCTGGGACAATAAATTCACGGTGTTCTTATTTCAATTTCCAGGAGTGTATAACGTTTTAAGTTATCCACGAAATTCAGTTTTGTGCGTGTGTGTGTGTTTGTTTTCCCATCGTTATTATATACAACGGTACAGAGGGTAGACATCACAGAATTTCTAAGAGTTTTCATCCTTATTATCATTTCTCGGTGAATTCAGGAGCAAATCGCTTGACACCATTGTTTCTATCTTCCCAGTAATGTAATTGTAACTGGCCTTTCAAATTCCAAAAAACTATATGTAAAACGTTAATAATCTTTAGCTTTGCTCGGTTAGTCACGTCTGTGGATTCGTTAATAGTTTTCATAATATTTCAGCCAAGCAAAGCTATTGCATTACAAGGTATGCCTTGGTCCATTATTGTAGTAATGAGGATTTCCGTAGGTTAGGAACCATCGTTAACACCCAATGACCAGTGTTCTTCAGTTTCGACTGGTACTGTAAACTGCACGTAGTTGTTGGCTCATGTGGCACATTATCATCCGTTAAATTTTATTTCTAGCCGATTTTTGTTTTCCCAATGTAAATAATTATAAAATTCGTGCATATCGCTAGATGATCGGTAGATTATCAGCAGGTAGTGTAAAGATTAGCAGTTGCTCCAGCAGAAAGAAGTGTAATGTTGTGCTCATAAATGTAGCAATATCTCATGCTTTGCCAAACAATTACCGGAATCGGTCACAGCGATCACGTATACTCTACCAGCATAAATTTAAGGCGAAATGATCATGAGATATTCTAATTGGGCCTACACAATGTAGATGTTTGCTAGAGAAATTCTTTGCAAGTAAAGATTTTTGTTTTGAAAAGAACAAAAATTTCGATATCTGAGGCACTAGAAGAAATTAACTAACGTCATTACTTCCTGAAGATTAAAAACGTGTGCTGCACACAGACACGAACTCGTAACCTCTGCCTTTTGCTGGCAAGTGCTCTTTCAGCTGAGCTACCCAAGCATGACTCAGAATTCCTTCTCACAGCTTTATATCCACCAGTACCTTCCAAACTTCACAGAAGCTCTCCTGCGAACCTTGCAAGACTAGCACTCCTGTAAGAAAGGATCTTGCGGAGACATGGATTAGCCACAGCCTGGGGGATGTTCCGAGAATGAAATTTGCGCTCTGCTGCGGAGTGAGCGCTGATATGAAACTTTCTGGTAAAGCATTGCCTGCGAATGCAATGGTCTCGAGTCCGAGTCTCGGTCCGGTACACAGTTTTAATGTCCCAGCAAGTTTTATATCAGCGCATACTCCGCTGTAGACCGAAAATTCATTCTGGAAACCATCCCCCAGACTGTGGCTAAGCCATATCACCACAATACCCTTTCTTCCAGGAGCGCTAGACTTGCAAGGTTCGTAGGAGAGCTTCTGTGAAGTTTGGAAGGTAGAATAGGAGGTACTGGTGGATGCAAAGCTGTGAGGATGGCTGGTGAATCCTGCTTGGGTAGCTCAGCTGGTAGAGCCCTTGCCTGCGAAAAGCAAAGATTTCGAGTTCGAATCTCGGTCTGGCAGACAGTTTTAATACGCCAGGAAGTTTCGCATACTTAGACTTATTGCATAATGACATCTCCAAGTGGTGATATTGGTCCTAGGACAAAACAAGTATTTTGAAAACTGTAAGTACAACATGAATTAAATTGTGTGTTTACTGAAGTACGTCAAAGGCTTAATATCTTACTAGCCTGTATAGGATCATGCAGAGGTCACTAACTTGCGACATAAGATGAGCCATACTTGGGTTGAACCCGCTTGCTGAATAATTGGTCCAGTGCTCTAGGTAGTCTGCATGTAGATTTTATATCTTATTCCACGAACACTTGAGTAAAATCTCTGGCCTAGAAATTCATCATACACTGTCATACAAGAACGTCAACAGACGTGACATAACAAAAAAATTCAAAGCTGGCATTAAGTAAAGTTGGCCTCCTTAAGGAAAGGCAACACTCTGGTTTATGCAGTTTCATCTGGCGACGCAATACGTCAACATGTTCGTGATGAAGAGACGTGCTCTGTCAGAAACTTTAGTTAGCCAGAGAAGAAAACAACGATTTTATGTTTTCATACGCCAGTTTTTAAACACTCAGTGCAAGTAGCGTAGACGTTTTCCTGGCGGAAGTATCATCTATAACAGGAGGTCTGCGTCGATAAGAGAAACTATATCCGCAAGTGTACTGCATACTTAAGTCTTATGTTCTAATCCACATTTGCAGGGACAAGTTCATTATCTTCACCCGTAGATATTAAAATATTATGAACCATTTTAGCCTTTTCAGTTCGCGAGAGCTCAGATTGTAGACTCGCATTTTACCTGAAAATTTCATCTACTGAAGTCGTACCTCGTAATTAACATTTCATGTACTGAAAAAGTAGAAGGTGACCATATAATGAATATAATATAATTGTTATATTCTTGATATGTTCCCTAAGTTACAAGTTTGTGTCATAATTACTGAAATGAATTAAATCAGATTAGCTTGGAATATTTCTCTTATAGTGGGAAGTCAAAAGACGTCATGCCACAGTTTGTTACATTTTGCATAATGCTAAATGCTAGTCACGTAATCATATAGGGGTTGTTAAGAGTGTAAGTGCAGATATTTTTGTTGGTGACTGAGCACAGTGTACTGAAGAACATTAAATCATTATTTACTTCATTTCCAAAGTAGTAATTATAGGCGTTAGGAGTAGTATGTTTTTAGGTTGGTTAGTACCTCCAAGTACTTGCGGCAAGAGTAAGCCATTAATGCTTATTTTCCCCTGGGCAGGACATCAGCTGTTGA
The DNA here is from genome assembly GCF_023898315.1 of Schistocerca nitens. NCBI lineage: Eukaryota > Metazoa > Arthropoda > Insecta > Orthoptera > Acrididae > Schistocerca > Schistocerca nitens. The sequence goes on along the minus strand of NC_064615.1, from coordinate 1,883,177 downwards.
AATGTGATCACGTGGATGCAAAATGGTTAGTCTATATCGAAAGGCGTAGCCCACTTAGTGGTGTAGTTACGCCTGTGCCGGTAGTAAATTATGTGACGCCTCTGTGGTCGGTTGGATGGTTTAAATGGGGGAAAAGAGACCAAACTGGTTGGTCATCGGTCCCACGCCTTTGTGGGTTCAGTGTTAGACGACAAAATAGGGGAGTAAATTGTGTGATGTGTTTGCGGTATAAACAAAAGAAAAAAGGAACTAAAACGCTGACGTGGATACGTATTAAGGTATCAATGATCAGAATATCTGCATTTATCTCCCCAAGTTGCTTCACCATAAAGTTAAATCATTTCAAAGCGCTACACTTCTACATCTGATAAGCAATCGTGTAATGTACTTGTAAATATATTTAAGAGAAACGTTGGAAGAATAACTGACTTTATATTGAACATTGTTAATGTATATGGAATACGTTCTTATTCAGAAGTACCTCTGCCGTTTTAGAAGACGACTGCGAGAAAACTACAAGATGTACAGGAACATAACACTTACCAATTGGATAGGGTATCTCCCCAGGATCGATTCGTAATACACGCTGTGGTAGGACAGGTGTATGTGTCTCACAACGTGTAGGCAAATCATCCACTGTGTTTATTAAATAAAAAACTTTTAAGAGTAAAAACTTTTAATGCCTAGACCATAATTTTGCTATGACTATTAGAGTTCGAGAACTAGTTTCGGTTGCTGTCTGCAACCATCTGTAGATCGTTCAAAATATGAAAAGTCAGTGAATAAGCATTGGAAAGCATCGTTAGCTGTAGTCATGCAACAACATGAATTCGTAAGGACCAAAACAGTGAATGAATATCGTGTGACTAGAACCACCCTTCGCCGGGTGCAAGTCTTTCGATTTGACGTCACTTCGGCGACTTACGCGTCGATGGGGATAAAACGACGATGTTGAGGACAACACAACACCCAGTCCCCGAGCGGAGAAAATCTCCGACCCAGCCGGGAATCGAACCCAGGCGCTTAGGATTGACATTCTGTCGTGCTGACCACTCAGCTAACAGTGTATAGTTTAAAGAGTCGCCGTGAGCAAGCCAGGTTGTAGACTGTAATTTCGCAGGTTGACGGTCATATAGGAAATTGTGTACTTGCATGTGTAGAAGTTGTATCAAAAGCTCACTAATTGCAGTAGTATAACAGGTGTTATCGTCAGAGAAGTGTATACAATGGTCCCAAAAACTATCAGCTGTTCTGTAGCCTGGCTTGCACAGGAATGATGCTGCGTGGCTTATAACGTTCTCATCCTTACAAAGTGTGTTCAGATTAAAGTAAAACATGTGAACGCTGCACGCCGCCAGTGTGAAAAGACATGTGAAAACGAAGTTTTCTTGTGCAAGCCAGGCTACGGAATACCTGACAGTTTTTGGATGCCGCCTAGCCGCGTCTGCGATCTCATCATTTGCGCTTACTTCAGGGAGCCTCATCCTAGTTGGCATCGTTATAGGTGGACCTGTCGTTTGTTGCTTGTTTGTAATGAGTCTTCGTTCTGTTGGAGACACACAAGTTAAGTAAATGTCCAGCTTGTTGTATAACTTGTTCGCTAGTCACTTCTGCTCGTTTCCAACTTACCTATGACGACAGCTGCCACATCATTCTATAACCACATCTCCTCGTCACTAAAGTTGTACACAACATAAATAAACGAAAATCGTACAGAAGAAATTACATGTGGTGTCCCACAAGGATCCATCTTAGGGCCATTGCTTTTTCTTGTGTATGTTAATGATCTCTCATCAGTTACACTGCCAGAAGCAGAGTTTGTTTTGTTTGCAGATGACAGAGGTATTGCAATAAATAGTATGTCGAGTGTAGTTCTAGAAAGATCTGCTAATGATATTTTCATGGATATTAATAAACGGTTTAAAGCCAACTCATTGCATTAAACTTCGAAAAGCCTCACTATATGCAATTCAGAACCTGTAAGAGGTTTCCACCCAGCATATGCATAAAGTATGAAGAAGAGCAGATATAAGAGGGTGACAGTCTTAAATTCCTTGGATTACAACTTGAAAATAAATTCAGTTGGGAGGAGCACACCACAGAACTGCAGAAACGCCTTAACAAGTCTGTATTTGCAATTCGAGTGTTAGCAGACATAGGTGACATAAAAGTGAAAAAGCTTGCACACTTTGCCTACTTTCATTCCATAATGTCATATGGTATAATATTTTGGGGTAACTCTTCAAGTCAAACAAAAGTTTTCAGAGTCCAAAAGCGTGTAATACGTATTATTTGTGGAGTAAATTGACGGACATCCTGTAGAAACCTGTTCAAAGAACTGTGTATACTAACTACTGCCTCTCAGTATATTTACTCCTTAATGAAATTTGTCCTAAATAATATATCTCTTTTTCCAACAAACAGCTCAGTTCGTACATACAATACCAGGCACAAAAATGATCTGCACGAGGACTTAAAAGCACTTACTTTAGTTCAAAAAGGTTTCCACTACTCAGGAACAGTCATCTTCAATAATTTGCCAGCAAACATAAACAATTTGGTTACAAATAAAGATGAGTTTAAAAGGAGCCTGAAAGACTTACTAGTGGCCAAATCCTTCTACTCCATTGACGAATTTTTTAATAGAAACAAATGATGTATTGTATGTATACATACTATTAGTATTGTTATTTCAGCTTTAAAAAAATTGACATGTTCCACATCCACGAGGATCTCCTCAGCACGGATCTATGGATCTAAAGGAGCCTGAAAGACTTACTAGTGGCCAAATCCTTCTACTCCATTGATGAATTTGTTAATAGAAACAAATGATGTATTGTATGTATACATACTATTAGTATTGTTATTTCAGCTTTAAAAAAAATTGACATGTTCCACATCCACGAGGATCTCCTCAGCACGGATCTATGGATCTAAAGGAGCCTGAAAGACTTACTAGTGGCCAAATCCTTCTACTCCATTGATGAATTTGTTAATAGAAACAAATGATGTATTGTATGTATACATACTATTAGTATTGTTATTTCAGCTTTAAAAAAATTGACATGTTCCACATCCACGAGGATCTCCTCAGCACGGATCTATGGAACGAAAAACTAATCTAATCTAATCTAATCAAGCCCTTTGACATTTAAAGACAAATCAGTTTTTACTGCAGATAGACTTGGGCATATTAGCATTGGTGCAGGCTTTTATTCACAAAGTCGTTATTACTCTGTGTATCCAAACACACACGGACCTCTGCCTATAACTTGAGTACCGGACTGTTTTGGTTTCTAAACGCGCTGCAGATGTCTGCAGAGAGCGAGCCGTGGAGGCGTCCGGACGACAAGCCGGTGCCCACCGTGTGGCGGCGCTTCGAGGGCCGGCGCCCCATGGCGGGCGGGAAGCGGCCGCGCTTCGTCGTCCAGGACGCGACGCCGGAGCTGGACGGCGCCGTGCTGGAGCTGATGGCGACGCACTTCCTGCGCGACGAGCCAGTGTGCGCGGCGCTCGGCCTGGCCGGGGAGGCGGCCGCCGTGCGGGACCTGGAGCGGCTGTGGCGCCGCATGCTGGCCCGGCGGGCGGTGCTCGTCGCCCTGCTGGAGGACGGCCGCGTCGCCGGCGCCAACATGACGTCGCCCGAGTGCCTCGCCGACAAGGACAGGAAGGAGGAGGTTCGTAGGACGTCGCTTTGAGTTAACAGGGTGCACGACACACTTTAATGGTACTGTACTTTTGTAACTGTGAACTTGACTGATAAACACGAGAAACGTTACATACTACGAAAGCTTTTCGGGAAGTAAGGATTGACAGGTCGCGAAATGGGAACCGCTTTGAAAATCCGATGAAACTTTGCACAGATGTGTTGGCTAATGTGTGTAGCAATCCCATCTTTCGCGCCACGTACCTCTTTTCAGTTCTCAATGCACACTGAACACTTTTAAATTGAAAGTGTATGACATTCCATCTAAACATCAACTGGTGAATGGATGCTTAATGGCCATCCTTATATGTCATTCGTAAACAGTAGGAACATGATGCATATATGACCGCACAGGAAACTATTAAAGTCTTGGTAGCGTCGAAAATTGTATAACACATGCCTTCTGCCTGTCAAGTATCGTTGCAATTTTTCTGGAGATTGCAGGTCGCTGAATGAGTCAAAATAGTAGACTTCATTTGCATTTTTTAAACATATGCTACCCAGTGAGTTCCACACGACCGTCTGTACTACGTGCGAATTTCTTCCCACCAATTGATTTAAGCATTGGAGGTTGGAGTTACTTGCTGATTGGACTGGAGACATACAACTACATCCCAAGTATCACAAAGGCTAGGAATAAACTGCATCTGGAAATTAATAGTAAAGATGAAATTCTGGAAACTGAACCTGGTGTATACGATACTGACGATTGAAACGAAGTTTTAAATCAGTGTGGAAAGGGATTGAGCTCTGTGAAAACATCAGTACACTTAAATCTGAAATAACAACGGTGAATGCATCGATTGACTTTAAGCAGAAAGCATCAGTACGCCTCTTACTGGGTTTCACAAAGGGACAAGGCGGGATTCAGTAAATTTTACAAATCTGATCAGATAGTGGATATTTCCCTATCAGTACAATCCATGTTGAGTGTAACATTGCAACGAACTTATAACTGAACAACAGACTGATACATTCAATTTACCGATTCTTCCCATCAGTCGGAACAGGGTATAAGATTGTTGAGACTCCTACCAATGCTGTATATGCTGTATACCTTCCAGTGACGGTTAAGACATTGGACTACCTGGAGCTGTGTTTTGTGGACCAGAATAGCCAACTTGTTGACTTTCGTTGTGAGGAAACCATTGTACGACTATATCTAAGACAGGATGGGCGCAACGCATAAAACCAGCGCACGCAGTGCACAACACAGCACTTCGCAGCAGAACCGCAGGATGATGACACGTGCGAACTACAAGTTTCTTAAATCAGTGGGCTTGAAACGACGTCGTCTCCCAATAGATTTCACCGAGTCGAAATTGACGAGCGAATCATCTGACAGGAATACTTCTCACAGAAACCTTATGCTTCAACGACATGTAACAAGAAGATGACATTACTGTCATCCAGAACCAACACGCTTTAACTTTTTCATGCAAAAGTTTCATATGTTAGGATGATCATTTAAGGAAAAGGATGGTTGTCATGCCGTGGGATCAGAACTTACACGTAATGCTTTGGCATTACTGTTCTACGAAATACGGTATGAACTTAATGGGGAACAGATCGATCGTACACGTAATGTAGGCATTGCATCAATCAACCCTTAAAACATGTCTCATCATCACATTTGGATTTAAATGGTTTAGAAAATGCAGGGTGGTCCACAGACGACCTTGCGTATGGAACAGCAGAAGAATATCGTCGATTTACTGCCTGCATGTCTCTAAAAATGCTTATGGGGTACTTTGAGGATACGCAGCAAATTATTAGAAATTATTCTGCTTTGTAGTGCTATGGATAGCAACTCATATATACAACTAGCTCAAGAAGAAAATCGGATCACCATCCATAAAATCATACGGAAAAGTCACACATCGTTGTGGCAGACGAGGATCCTTTGAAGCTTTTAAAATTTCTGGACACCGGTACATACCTGCCATTTTTTATTTAAACCGAGCGAGGTGGCGCAGTGGCTAGCGCACTGGACTCGCATTCGGGAGGACGACGGTTCAATCCCGTGTCCGGCTATCCTGATTTAGGTTTTCTGTGATTTCCCTAAATCGCTCCAGGCAAATGCCTGGATGGTTCCTTCGAAAGGGCACGGCCGACTCCATTTCCTAATCCGATGAGACTGATGACCTCGCTCTCTCGTTTCCGCCCCCAAAACAACCCTTTTTATTTTACTTTCCGCTCATGGGAGGTTTGTGAGTAACCAGTGCTACCGACAGCGAGCAGGAAAACATGGGCTATTAAAACTTCCGTGCAGCTGGAAACATCGAGATTCATCGTACTTGTATTTCAGACCAATAGAAGTGGAACTTAAGCAAATTACTCCACTAATTTAACTAATCCCAGAATCTACTTGAAGTCAGAATTCTGTCTGTATGACAGTTTACTGCTACAGTGAGACCATAATGCGTACAGTCTATTTAATTTTATCCATATTTCGTAGCTTCAAACGTGACTGTATTCAATACACTAGAAGAGTGAATTAAAAAACGCCTTCAGTCACAACTTTCCGTGTTTAAACTCCAGTGTATACAGTCTAGCATTTGACATGTATGCAAGGTTCAGTGCTTCTTACTGTGAAGGTGTTGAAGAAGAAGGATGCCTACTCAGTCCACATACATTTAGGGAGCTGGCACCAATCATCGTAATAGACTGTTGTAAGCAGAATGAGATACTTAAATCAGGACCAATCGATGTACGAATCAAATCTGAATCCTCGTCGAGTTTCCCAGAACACACTGCAGAGTATCCTCCAGTTCTACATGGCCGTGTGATTAACTACTGCCCACTTACTGGCGTTGTGCGGCGTGCTGTATAAATGACCAAGTGCTGCGGCATACCCAGAGCATTTCACAATGGCAACTCGCAGTGTGAACTTCGTTGCCGACATTCAAGGGTTCTATGATCATGATGAGTGCAGTCAATTCATATTTAAAGATGTTGCACTCATAGCATACATACAATATGCTGGTGTATTAGAGACATTCTCAGGAAGTATTACATCTCCGAAGCCTTTCAGAGATGTGACTTGTGCTAAAATACAGAGGAGTACAAAGTGGCTAATATGTTTCTTCCACGGACTCCACTGGGACGATCCTGGTATACCTTATAAAGTTATAATGACGTCGCTTCGAATATTCAGTCACCCTGATATCATCATGTAGGTCAAAGGCAAGGAGAAGATCACATAGATGTATCGAATCTTCAAGTTTGGATCTGTTCCATCGAATCTTCAAGTTTGGATCTGTTCCATCGAATCTTCAAGTTTGTACCTATTCAAGACCTGGAATTCTATGGGTACCCTGCTATCCATCAGCTCTCACTTAGATAGTATGTAACTTTACCCAGATCCTACATCTGTGGCTTTGTTCAAGCACAAGTGACATAATTTCAGACACGTTTGCTACAATGTCTTTGGAAGCGGGCACGATCATGCGCCGCCTCTTCCAAAACAAAATTTGTGTGCAGCAGGACAGGCGACATCCCATGCAATCATTACACGTATTGAATATTCCTGCATCACTGTCAGTACTGGGTGAAAATTTCTACACTGCATTGCGGTACTGATTACAGATATTGCAGAGGTTACAGTTTCTCTTACACCATTACTATTACTAGTAAAATCCCACAAAAACAGAACACCTAATTTATACTTTGAACGGGGTGAAGCAGCTGAAATTATTTTATAATACAATGAATTGGGTGACCCTTAAATCTTCATCCTAAACAGCTGCATGAACGTGAACTGGCTAGAAATTACACTAAAAAATAGTGTGGCTTGGACAACTAGCGGTAGGTGAATCTTAAAAACTATCATGTTTACACACGCACTCACATAAAGCGCAAACTAAATTTTTTCTACATTTCAAATTTTTAATTTTTTATGATTTTGCTCCAATTTTTAAACCTTCTTATATATGCTATGAATATTTTAAACTTTTTCATAGTTTTTTGTAATTTTTTCCAGTACATGGTCTTATTCAATAATGTGTATATAGTATGTTATTTATTAAGAAAAAATAATAAACGAATGTATTTATGCACGGGCATACTTATTTACACAGGCATCCACACTCAAACACACTCACAAGCTTACACACAGACACATAAGCCATGATGTATGAAGGCACATGCTTACGTGTTTACACTATGATAAAAGAGCCATGCTATTCGGTATAACTCTCACTCAACTAGTCACCTACTCTCTCTCATTCACACCATCAGAGTCCCCCACCCTCTCTCGTGTTTCAAGTAAGTAGTAGGAGGGTTGTTGATCCCGTCATTACAAATGGCTCTTTTATCGTCATGAGGTGACACTCTGACTTTAGACTGCAGGACAGAGTGCACGTCATGATCTCATGATCGAATATTGCTGTACCATATGCGGAGGTTGCGGTGGAGCACCACGACCATCGCCATAGAGGTGCTGTAAGTAGTCTTCGATCGTGAGGACATGTGATGCTCCACATTGCACACAATTAGCCTGCCTCTCGCTGGCCGCATCTTTTGTACAATATATGTACATTTCGGATATTAGATCCACAAACTCCACAATCGACAATCCGTGTGCCTCGTCTTTCATTAAGCTGATAACCTTCTTGTTCTGAGGAATAATACCATAAGGATTCTCGGCTGGATATCATGATGGTCATCACTTCACATGGATCACAATTCTTCACCCAGTAGATGAAGCTATCTGTACCTGTATAAAGTAACTTGGGTTCCACAAAATGGATCTTAGCAAACTCCTAATGGAACCGGTACATGTGGAGTTTGGAGATGTTCTGTACACATACCCAAATAGATAGATTTCATAAGCTCTACTGAAACCTTCGACATCTTCACAGCAATAAAGTTCTCATGAAAATAGTGATCCATTTAAAATTTTGTCTGGTGACATACTTTCTTATGCCCCAACGATCCTATTCAGTCCTAATGAAAGTAACACCTTCATTTCTTACGCTCTGCATGGTTTTACTGAAAATGGAATCAGTCATTAAGTTATAAAACTCTTTTTCGAAGTCGTTAATCATGCCTGCCCTCTTCTGAGTATTTAATTCATTGTACTCCTTCAACCAGGGGACTAACTGATGGAGATAGCCTGGGTGATTCTAAGCAGCTCCATCCCTAAGCTGAGACACTGCTGGAGATTCCGATAGTGAATTATGTACCTCTGCTTGTGTCCAACAGTGACCATCAGTTTAGGGATTATGCTTCCTCGCTGGCCGGAGTAGCCGAGCAGTTCTAGGCGCTACGGTCTGGAACCACGCGACCGCTACGGTCGCAGGTTCGAATCCTGCCTCGGGCGTGGGTGTGTCTGATGTCCTTAGGTTAGTTAGGTTCAAGTAGTTCTAAGTTCTAGGGGACTGATGACCTCAGGAGTTAAGTCCTATAGTGCTCAGAGCCAATTGAACCATTTGAACCATGCTTCCTCACGGAACTTGTTGCTCTGGACACAATGGCATTTCGCTTGTCATTTCGTGCATACTAACAGGCTATATAGGGTCTGGTTTCACCACATACCCTACATCAGAATCAGCCGCTAGACCCACCACTTTTCTACCTAATCCCTCAAACTGCTTTTTGGGCACTCATTGAAACACATCAGTCGGCAGTGGCTACATCATAGCGTGCCCATATAAGTTATCGACATCCAACTATATAATAAAAGTTGAATCAAGGGATGTGTTGAATCCCACACCAGTTCGTGGATTATTTGCCTTGGCGTGTCTATGGACACACTGGCCAAGTTCCCCATGGATCCTGTGCTCAAAGAAAAGAAGCATATCAGCGTTGGTCAAAGGTTCGATGCTGCACCTCGTTTTCTTCAGCATCGCGTCCCAGGATAATCCAGGTACTGTGTAATGGAAGGTGGGGTCCAGAGAGTATGTGGCCATACATACAGTGTGGAAATTTTCAAAAACATCCACAAGCAAGCACACGTTGGTGTGTATGTATAGTCTTGCATATCCACCCAAATTGGGAATGATGAATTCCCACCAGACATTCAGAGCACGCCCATAATCTGTACTAGTTATGGCGTCACGTGTGACAGTACTGGTAAATGCAGACATGTTGGGTAGCCTGGCTTCATTGAGTTTTGCCTTACTACCCAGACACTCATAAGGGAAAACTCCTTTCCTAGTCACAAACTGAAACTTTTCCTTATCAGGGTATGCAGATCAGGTGATACACGTATTCTCCCAAGGTGAAGTGTCAACAAGTTTCTGGAGTGAACTCTGCATGAAACATAAGAATCAAGGAAGCAGAGCGTAATTTTTGGTGTCATTCGTTTCGAGAAGAAAGTATACTTCTCTACAGTCTCAAGCATGGCCACTGACCTGATGTTTCTTCATAACAAAATTAGCCAGTTGCTCAACTTCAAAGTGAGGGTCATAGGCGCTTAAATTATGGAAGAAGTCGGGTATGTGTCATGGTAAGGGTAGTATTGGAAGATGGCTGGCCTCAGTCCAAAGTACCGTTATCCAAGATGGCGGCGATGACGTCATCCAAGATGGCTGCTGTAACGTCAAAGATGGTGGTCGTGATGTCAATTAAGACGACTGGTTTTGGCGGGAAGTTTGAATTTTGGCGGGAAATTGCCATGCCGCCCTCCCCCAGAAAAATGACGCGAAGTTCAAATTCCAACACGATAATGCATCACATCACACTTATCTCTACTAAGCAAAAAAAATGACAGGAAAAAAGTACTTGTCTTTATTATTTAATCAATGAAGCAAATGTGTTCGTCACTGGGTCTGGACTCCAGCTAGCTTAGTTCATATCAATGCCACCAGAGGGCGCTACCGGGACTTTGGGTGATGACGCAAGTACTGTTATTCAAGATGGCTGTATACAGTGCATATCCACCACTTGGTGTGGGTCTAGTTAAAATCGCCACCACCAGAGGGCTCTGCCGTGATGTCAGCTGATGATGTTCTGCGGTGGGGGTAAATGGTGGGAGCCAATAGGAGTCCTTAATAGCGTCACGTGTTTGATTTCACCCAATAGGGTTGAAGTATGCTCAGCAGCTCTGAGGCCTCAGTCTTGTTCAGTCAGTCAGTCAGCAGCAGAAAAAGAAGAAGAACCATGAAGCGCCAACAGCAGCAGCAGTAGGACTCCAGCACAGTCATGCAGAATAGGATTAAACGGAAAGTAAGTATCACCCATCACATTATTGTCTTTCTCGTTAGCTTTATTATTTTTCAAACTTTTCACTTAATGGACCATATCTAATGCTTCATTGTCTTTGTTCAACAGGGTCGAGTGCCAAGATGCCTAGCTCCGCAGACGCGTCAGGATCTGCATCAGCTTCGACCGCCATCTCGTCGAGACCTACAGCCACGGCACCCGTCTCGTCTGACCCAGAAGCGACCACGTGGGATCATGTAGCCCACATAGCCCACTTGTTGCTGCTCTCCATTCCACTCAGCAACTTGCGTGACGAGGACACATGACCCACACACGACACATCGAATGCTACCACCGGTGGTGTTAAACAGCAACTAGGTGGAGGTCAGTACTGGGCGCCAACATATGACTCACCCCAGTCGAACATTCCTGTGATAGTGCATTCACAGAGTTAAGCTACTGTAGATAAAAGGAGTACGTCTAGTGCAGCCGCCCTTTACACCACTACATACAATTTAACCTCCAGTGGATCCAAACGTGTGAACATTGCTATAGAGGTGCATCATGTCTGGCGGTTCCAAGGTGTAATGGAGATTGAAAATGCGTCCAAATATACACTCCTGGAAATGGAAAAAAGAACACATTGACACCGGTGTATCAGACCCACCATACTTGCTCCGGACACTGCGAGAGGGCTGTACAAGCAATGATCACACGCACGGCACAGCGGACACACCAGGAACCGCGGTGTTGGCCGTCGAATGGCGCTAGCTGCGCAGCATTTGTGCACCGCCGCCGTCAGTGTCAGCCAGTTTGCCGTGGCATACGGAGCTCCATCGCAGTCTTTAACACTGGTAGCATGCCGCGACAGCGTGGACGTGAACCGTATGTGCAATTGACGGACTTTGAGCGAGGGCGTATAGTGGGCATGCGGGAGGCCGGGTGGACGTACCGCCGAATTGCTCAACACGTGGGGCGTGAGGTCTCCACAGTACATCGATGTTGTCGCCAGTGGTCGGCGGAAGGTGCACGTGCCCGTCGACCTGGGACCGGACCGCAGCGACGCACGGATGCACGCCAAGACCGTAGGATCCTACGCAGTGCCGTAGGGGACCGCACCGCCACTTCCCAGCAAATTAGGGACACTGTTGCTCCTGGGGTATCGGCGAGGACCATTCGCAACCGTCTCCATGAAGCTGGGCTACGGTCCCGCACACCGTTAGGCCGTCTTCCGCTCACGCCCCAACATCGTGCAGCCCGCCTCCAGTGGTGTCGCGACAGGCGTGAATGGAGGGACGAATGGAGACGTGTCGTCTTCAGCGATGAGAGTCGCTTCTGCCTTGGTGCCAATGATGGTCGTATGCGTGTTTGGCGCCGTGCAGGTGAGCGCCACAATCGGGACTGCATACGACCGAGGCACACAGGGCCAACACCCGGCATCATGGTGTGGGGAGCGATCTCCTACACTGGCCGTACACCACTGGTGATCGTCGAGGGGACACTGAATAGTGCACGGTACATCCAAACCGTCATCGAACCCATCGTTCTACCATTCCTAGACCGGCAAGGGAACTTGCTGTTCCAACAGGACAATGCACGTCCGCATGTATCCCGTGCCACCCAACGTGCTCTAGAAGGTGTAAGTCAACTACCCTGGCCAGCAAGATCTCCGGATCTGTCCCCCATTGAGCATGTTTGGGACTGGATAAAGCGTCGTCTCACGCAGTCTGCACGTCCAGCACGAACGCTGGTCCAACTGAGGCGCCAGGTGGAAATGGCATGGCAAGCCGTTCCACAGGACTACATCCAGCATCTCTACGATCGTCTCCATGGGAGAATAGCAGCCTGCATTGCTGCGAAAGGTGGATATACACTGTACTAGTGCCGACATTGTGCATGCTCTGTTGCCTGTGTCTATGTGCCTGTGGTTCTGTCAGTGTGATCATGTGATGTATCTGACCTCAGGAATGTGTCAATAAAGTTTCCCCTTCCTGGGACAATGAATTCACGGTGTTCTTATTTCAATTTCCAGGAGTGTATTAAAGTGCTAATTTACGAGATCGAGTGGGATGAGATGTGCGGTTCAGAGCGCTACATCAACCAGCAAATGACCGACGAATATAATCCATCCCATTCTCCTCCAGACATTCGTCTTACTGATGCTACACTTTCTATTACTACGGTATATGAAGACAGCGCCTTGTGCGTGAAACCAGGTAACAACTGCGTCTATCTAAGACATCCATCAGTTATGAAGTAATACGATCTAGACTCTGCCATACGGCTTGCGCTGGAGAGACTGCCTAGCATAGGGGCCGCATACAGTCATGTTGTCAACTCCCTACGTGTGATTATTATACATATTGACGACCTTAAGCAGCACCTTCGTTGGCACATGACCGCTAAATCTAAAGACAAGCAGATGAAATGCGTGTGTCAAAAACCAGAGTACTGCGAGTCACCTATTGGCTTGAGTGAGCTACATGCTGAATTTATTGCCAACCAAAGAGCATTATTTAGTAGATATTGTACAGGTGCTAAGAAGATACATACCAATTCTAATGATATCCCTGCAATACTAAATGCAATGTACGATTTTTAAATAAATAATTTATGTCTAATGTCAACTCGTGTATGTTTGTTATTTCATACACCTTTCTCATTATAATCAAAGTATTACAATTATTTTCTTCAATGCTATACCACTTACTGAGATTATGATCATGTTACTCTTCATGAGTAAAATACATACTTCTTTCTTTGTGTAGTCAACATAGCTCAGTCGGTTAACCGATCAAACTATACTGGCTATACACAAATACTGTTATTATTATTATTATCATCCTTCCAGGTGTATTTTCTATATATATATATATAGGTGAACTACTTGTCTGTACCTGACGCATTTAGTATGATGGCGGGTTGGGTGAAGGAACCTCGCCACAAAGACTTTGTTGTCGGTGACTGGTCCTGTGAACACTCATGTGAAGAGCTGAAGAAGAAGAACAAGAAGAACGGAATTCTTCTTCCCAATAATATACGAGCAATTATTGTAGGCCCATCCAATTGCCGGAAGACTAATGTACTCATGACTTTCCTAACGCATTTAGACGGAGCCCGATTTGAACATGTTTGTGTATTCTCAAAAACAAAGTTTCAACCCAAGTATCAGCTATTGCAAGAGATATTGCACGATGTAGATGGTGTTACATACACGAAGTTCAGTGAAATCTGTGATGTACCCCCACCTGAAAAAGCAAAACCAAACACAGTCTTCATATTTGACGATGTTGCTGTCGAAAACCAAGACCAAATTCAAAAATATTTCCCTTTCGGTCGTCATATGGTGCTGATGTATTTTATCTAAGTCAAACATATTCCAGAATCCCCAAACAGCTTGTTAGGGATAACGCAAACCTCATTATAGCCTTCAAAAAAGACAATCTGAATTTAAAACACATTTACCAAGCACATTTCGGAACAGACATGTCGTTCAATGATTTTGTAAAGACATGTGCAGATTGCCGGAATCATTCACAGTATAGGTTTCTCGTTATTGATAAAACAAGAAAACTGAATGATAGTAGGTATAGCCGAGACTTTCTAGAGTTTTTGCATATATAGCACGGTAAGACAGGTTAGTACATCAGTATACGCTACACCATGGACAAATTAGCGCGTATGTCTACCTCTCAACCCGAGAGAATGGGTGTGAACAGACAGAACATTCGATTGTAACTTGGATGCGAAAATTCAGGCCATGGCGCATAAAGTTGCAGGTATGCGCAGGGAACTAGAGACGTGTTACCAGACTCTTCTCAGGATGGTGAATGCGTTAAATGAGCTAGTTAATCAAGTCAGTAAGAAAGTAACCGACTTCACTGAAAAGGTCGATGCTATTCGGGGGGAAATAGATGTAGACTTCCTTGTTGATGAGAAGGGTGATCAGGGTCAAAGTAGGAGGAGGAAGAAAATGACCGGATATATAAAGCCTCACGCCGCGCAGATGTCTGATTAGTATACGCCGAGATGTCGACGAAGTAGAAAGTGATTCAGGCGCATAAAGCAGTTCGTGAGAAATTACGGCTGCAGAGGTTAGGGTATATGGATCGACAGCAAACACTAAGAGAAACCTTTAAGCCTGTTACTGAATCTATCCGACAACTCTCAGCAAAAACAAAAACACACGATAACGAGGGTGTTGCCATCTATGAATTCATTACTAGTCACACTCCAGGTCAGACAGAACATTCGGCGTCAGCAGGGAAGACCGTACATGTTGGGTGCGCATCCCATAACTGTAACTGAAGACAGAATACAGACCGGTGACTGACAGAACACCCGGATTAATGAATCTTATTTTCCTAAGGCCTAACAAAAAACCTATAAATTATTCATTTAATGATAGGGGCACATACCGTGAAATACTGCACATGACTGGTGTATACAAGACCACGAAAAGCCGAAGCAACAAGAAATATAAAACCATTATAAAGCCAATACTTGAAGGCGAAAACATCAACAACGGCGGCAGCAGCGGTGATGGTATTGACATCGAGCATAAAGCAGTGACCAATCGAATCCCTCAGTATATATATTATGACGACCCTAACGGACTAATAGATCGACTATGGCTGCTCATGGCATCAGCTGCTGCAGGTAATATGGCTCATTCGAATGAGATTGTTTCCATAATCTCGAAGCTTCGAGAGAGAGGTGTCATCGAATAAGTATGGAGACAATTCGAGAACTGCACAAGCCAGCACGCAAAACATACCCTCGCAGGCATGTTATGATTAAAGGGCTGGATGACTTGTGGCCAGCTGATCATGTAGATATGCGACAATACTCACATGAGAATAATGGATTGAAACACATTTTAATGGTTATTGATACATACTCCAAATTTGCCTGGGCATTACCGGTCGAAATGTTGCTCATGTTTTTGAGCGTTTGCTACAGAGAGGAACGAATCGATGCCCGGACAATCTCCAAACCGATCATGGTTGGGAGTTCTACATTAGATATTTCAAGACAGCGATGCAGCGATACAGAACACATTACTACTCGACATTCACTCAGCTTAAGGCGAGTATCGTGGAGCGCCAGAACAGAACAATAAAAGGTCGAATGTGGATGCGTTTTAACCTTCGCGGCTCATACAAAAGGACAGAAGGACAGATATCCTCCCAGAAATAATTCTCAATATAATAGAACCAAACATAGCACAATAAAAATGCGGCCAATCGATGTTCGTAATAATGGACTCATGGATACCGTGTACTTTCGCATTAAGATGCTGGATCCACGCAAACAGAAATTTAGTGTAGGTGATGTGGTGCGTATATCAAAACACAAGACTGCATTTGAGAAAACATACCTACCGAACTGGTCAACTGAGATATTTACAGTTTCAAAGGTGCAGCGAACGAATCCTAGAACTTATGTATTGAAGGACAGTAAAGGCGAAGAAATTGTGGGATCCTTCAACACTGAGGAGATGCAGAAAAGTTCAGAACCAGATGTTTTTCTCGTGGAGACAGTCATAACACGACGGGGAAATAATGCACTAGTCAAATGGCTTGGTTTTTCTCCTACACAAAACAGCTGGATTGATGTCGGCGATTTGCTATACAATGAGCGTGCATTGTCCACAACCAACACAGCAGCGTAACATGCGCGCTAGAAGACACATTAGAGGAGGTGGTGGTGTTCTAGACAAACTACCCGTGGAATTAAACATCCCTGGGTATAGCTACTGTGGGCCTGGGACAAAGCTTCAGAAACGCTTGGCGGTCAAGAACGCGCAAAACTCCCAAGCGCAATTAGAAGAGGCGAGAAGGCGTAACCACATGATGGAAGCCACAGCCATCGGTAAAGGGCAATACTTGAAGCCGTACAGGAAGGGTCTTGGTCTATTCATAAATTAAAAAAAAAAAAAAAAAAAAAAGCCCATTAGCGGTCCTACCAGATCGACCTCTCACAAATACAGATCTTCTTAAGTTTGTTAGATATAAATTCAAGATAACAAGATTCCGTGGTGTCTTTATGCGGAATACATTACCGAAGACTATGTGGAAAACTGGTGAATGCGGTACTGTGAATTTAGATGTTGCTAGAGGTCCCGGCACCCACGGGGTGGCACAAGTTGTCAGAGACGCTGATACCATCTACTGTTTCGACTCATTTGGTGTCCTGCAACCACCAGAAGAATTACAACAATACCTCAGTCACATAAGCCATGTACTCAACAATAATCGGTGCTATCAGGACTTCAATACACTCCTCTGCGGACATCTATGTATCATGTTTCTCTTGACGATCACAAAGAAGAATAAGAAGAAGCACGCTATATAAGGAGGATGTTTAAACATTCATTCATCAGTTGAGGTTCAGATTCAACGTCGTACACTTTGAAGTTGAAAGGACGATCATCTGTATTGCGTGCAAATTACTTCCCGCCAATTGATTTGAGTGCTGGTCAATGGAGTATTGCATTGATTGGACTGGAGACGTACAACAGCATCCCGAATATCACCGAGACCAACAATAAACTCCATCTCGATATTAATGGCGAAAAAGATATTCTGGAGATAGAACCTGGTGCATACGATATCAACGATTTAAACGACGTCTTAAAACAGTCCGGAAAAGGTATTGAACTACGTACAAACATCAAGACACTTGAATCTGAAATAAGAAATGTAAATGCAACAATTGACTTTAACCAGAAAGGTTCAGTTCAGTAGGGCCCTGCTCAGATTCACAAAAGGACAGATTTTGAAGAAGGATCCAAATAAATTTTACAAGTCGAATCAGACAGTGGACATACTCCCAGTCAGCACAATACGTGGCGATTGTAACATTGCAACGAAGTCCTATCTCAACGATACTCTCATTTATACTATTTACGGATTCTTCCCGTCAGTTGCAGCGGAGTATAAGATTGTTGAGACTCCTGCCAATGGAATATACCTTCCAGTGGCAGCTCAGACATTAGACTATTTGGAGCTGCGTAAAACCGTTAAAACACCTAACAATACTTATAGAGAGCGGTCCAAAACAGATATAACATAGAGACGCCGAACACGTAGACACAAAAACCTGTTAAAAGGCCTGGCAAAATGTATAGAGAGCGGCCAAAGACAGATATAACACGTAACACAGAACTTATAGACACCCACACACAAAATGTGTAAAATCAGGAATCATTCTGTATAGAATGAGATCGAAAACATATGTAAGAACATAAACTGAGTTAAAGGATGCAGATATCGGAGCAGTGAAAATGTACTTACCAGGTAATGGAACTTCGTCCACACTAGATGGTTTGCTATTGCTGCTGCCACTGGCACAGTTGCTGATGCTGCATGCTCGCTTCATAATGACTGAATGCACAATCACTTCTACACACACACACACGTGTGTATCGAACAAAGTATAGGAGCAGAGTGTGGGCGAGTTCAGTTGTGTTCTGGTTTATATAGGTTCTATGACGTAGTGTCACGTGACTAGTGCAGTAGCCAATAGGAGAGCAGCATTCTAGGGGTGGGGGTGGTATGTCATGATGCGACACTGCACTCCTAGTGGGAAAATGTGAAACTTGTCATTTGTTCTTTGAATATCGAAGTGATAGATTAAAATTGAAATGGAATTAAGTACTTCGGTAATTCATACGTTAGATGTCGATGCGGGTGATACTTTAGTTAGAATATTTACAGAAGACTATGTCCGGCGCGAGTATAAAGGTCTAGGCTGGGGGGCTGTGATGTCAGCGGTCCCACACACGCGGGCCCCTGACACGGCTTGAAAGAGAGAGCACAGACGATCTTGCGTTATCACCCGACGACCCGGTAGCGCTCTCTGGTGGTGACGATATGAACGAAGTCATTTGGGCTCTGGACTCAGTGGTGAACACACTGGATGCAGCCATGTTGAATAATGGTACTTGCATCATCACCTGACATCGGGAGAGTGCCCTCTGGTGGTGACAATATGAACTAAGCCACTTGGAGTTGAGACCCAGTAGCGAACACATGTGCTTGAAATTGGATAAATAATAAAGACAAGTAATTTTTTCCCGCCATTTTCTTTGCTTAGTAGAGATAAGCATGGAGTGATACATTACTGTGTGGGAATTGGAACTTCGCGCCATTTGTCTGGGGGAGGGGAGCATTGCACTTTCCCACCAAAATTCAAACTTCCCACCAAAATCCGCCATCTTGATTGACATCAAGACCGCCATCTTGATTGCCGTCACAGCCACTATCTTGGATGACGTCATCGCCGCCATCTTGGATAATGGTACTTTGGACTGAGGCCTGCCTTGTTCCAATACTAGGGTTCATCCTAATGGTAAAGTTACTTTTGTGATGCTGGAGGAACTGATGCATGCCTCCCAGTTTATGGGCAATTCTGAGGGTCTATGACTAGAGCCTGTGCAATGTACACAGTGTAATTTACTTTGGCATTGTGCCTCTTGTGCCGAATCTGTGGAAGTTCGTTCTTTTACGTCTCAAGGCAATGCAGGGAGTCTAGGTGGCTCATGATTAGATATAAGAGATAAGTACTGTACTGTTATTAACTAAGAAATGTTCTGTTCTTATTGTTGGGATGTTGTTCTTGAATTCGTAAGTATGAGTAAGGGTGATGCAATGTCGAAAGCAAAAACGCTAGGTGTGACCAGTTAGGAAGCTATGCAGTCATTAGCTGATCGGGTGGCGCAGTTAAGAGCGGAAAATACATCTGAGTGTAATAAGCTAGCTGAGAAGGATGACGAGTTGGGATTGTTGAAAATGATTCAACTATTGCAAACCTTATAACTCCCTCTTCCGGTGGGGCGTCTGAGGATGTGCTATCATTTGTGGAGGATCCCTTGTCATCAGCTGACACGGGTTTGGCCGAACCTCCCTATCAGGAGAAGCGAAGGCCTTTGTTTGATACATGGAGGCTGTGGACAGGATGGAATCTTTTGGGCTGTTGAGGAAAGAGTTGGTGTAATGATATAAGAAGCAGAATATAGCGTGGTTTTTCTTTGAGCAGTTAAGGGAAATTTCTAATAGACCGAACGAGCACATAGAAGATTTTGCGAGCAAGATTTAAAAAAAAAATATTTGGATGCATATGAACTGAAGTAGAGTCGTGAGGGAAACAAGCTGACACTTCCGGAAGCTGAACAGTGGGCGCTTGGTACTTACCTGAATGTCTCGGAGAGTGTAGGAGAATTCGTTCTGCTGCCAGCAGTTAGGCTAGCAACGGAAACTCAAGAGAATGATGTTACTACAGTTGTTAAAAAGGAAACGTTGGAAGATTGCTGTACAGGAGGTGTAAGCTACGAAAATGCACAGGATGCCGCTATTACCGCACTCCATGACGGGAACAGAGACAGTACAGGTGGAACAACTTTTGCTAGAATTTCAAAATTTATTGTTTTGCCTATTACGCCAGTGACACCTTCCTAAGGGGAACGAAGCACCAGTATACTGAACAGAATCCCACGATCTCTGCAGACGATAATAGGTGAGTTTATCAGTCAGCAATTGGTTGACAGCACAATACAAGGGTGTGCTGAAAAGTAAAGCTTCTAAATTTTTATCGTGAAAACTCGTAAGGCTTTTTAAATAAAACAAACTTTCTTAACATTTTACATGTTTATTCTTCCCGTTCAGATATCTGCAGAGACCTGCTTCTAGAGGGCTCCATATCGTAGTGTGCAGGAAGGCGGTGTGTAACCTAACTATTCTGAAGCGTGAGAAACTGCATGATATAATCAAGTTTCGAATTCAAAGAGTTCGTTCAAACGTGGAGCACCCTCTCCTTAAGCATGAAAATACCAGGCCATAATCGAGTGCTGCGACCTCTACAACAATCCAACAACTTGGGTTCAATACAGTCAGTAATCCTGCATACCTTCCCGATTTGGCCCCATCCGATTTTCATCTGCTTACAAAACTTCGAGGACTTCACTTTGATAGTCATGCAGTGGTGCAAGCAGAAGTGGGGTTGTGGCTCCAACAACAAAGTCAGACATTCCACAGTGATGGTGTGTCATTGATAGAAATGTGTTCGTTGTCAAAATGACTATTTTGAGAAATAAATATGAAGAGACGAAGAATAAAGATGTAGAATGTTAATAATGCTTGTTTCGTTTAAAAAAGTTCAGAGGCAGTATTTTTCAGGACGCCCTCATAGATGAGAGTAGTAGCCCCTGTGAGGCTGGAATTGTAGTGTTACTGAAAAAGTGTATGGCCGTTCAAGAAAGTATCGATTCTGCTGCGACTCCAGGTATTTGAACAGTATTATCAGCATGGAGCAATCCCGTCTGGTTCAAACAACGGACAAACAACATTTCGCCATTTGTTACCCATGGCATTGAGGGTATTGAAATGTCGTCGAAGTCTAGTGTATCTGGATGGCATAATTGTTTCTCCGAGGGATATGCAAGAACGTATGCAGCGAGTGAGGGAAATGTTCAAGAGGTTACGTGCTGCACATTTAACACTGAGTACTGAGGAGTATCATTTTGTTTGGGAAATATAAATAATGAGGATGGTGTGAAGCTTGATCCAATATTAGTACATGCTTTGCGAGATCTTCCAGTACCAGGAAAAAGCAAAGAGTTACATTCTTTCTTTGGCCTTGCCAATTATTATAGAAAATTCGTGAGAGGATTTGCGTATATAGTAGTTGCTGAAAACGGTCATCAAATTTGTGTTGGGTGAGGTTTGTCAGAGAGCATTGGCGAGTTAAAGGAAATATTAACGTTTAGTCCACTGTTAGTGTTTCCAGATTTTCAGAAGGAATTTAGATTATCATGTGATCCGTCGAACCATTCTTTCAGGTGCGTTTTAGCCGGGAGGTCGATGGAGTTGAGCACTAAGTGGCTTTTATGCTGAGACAACTGAGTGTTGCTAAGAGGAATTATTCTTTGGCATAGAGGGAGGTACTTAGCCAGGTGTATCAAGTAATATACCTTTGGTCTTAACTGTACAAGTGAAAGTTTAAAGTAGAGACTGACCATGTTGCTGTGAAGTGGTTACTAGGTTTGCCTCCAGCAGAGTGATGAGATGGGCATTAAAACTCAGTGAATGTGAGTGTGAGGTAATTCACAAATTAGGGAATAAACACGGAAATGCAGATGTCATAAGCAGAAAGGCAGCAGTGCGTACAAGCACCAGGTCAAGGCGTTGTTGAGTGGCACGCAGCGCAGAGCACTGATTGTGGGTGTCAGCGATATGGTAAGCAGCAGCAGCTCAGCATGTGTGCGCGTTTGTTATGTAGGGAGGCGAGATCATGACCATGAATAGTTGTAGCAGGGAAACAAAGGGAACAGGTGCTGAGAGAAATGGGCGATCATGTTTTGTCTGCCATTGGAGGGTGCAGAGCAACTAATGGGAGAGTGGTGGGCAAATACTGGTAGACAGGAAGAAAAGGTGATGTCAGTCAACATGAACTGTGTGAAGTGTACCCAACGGGCAGATCTAAAGCGGAAACAAGAACTGTTTCAGAGATTACTGGAAGCGATGGAACATATTTGGTTTATTTGGGTGGGTGTATTAGAATCTTTTAACTGAATTCCAGCAGGGAATCTTTTTTTGCTGACTATAATAGATTATTTTTCTCTTTCTACTCAGTGGTATCGATGCTAGACCAACAGGCAGTCACAGTGCTGAGAGTGTCGATGACCAGATGTTTGTTGAAATTTGGGATGTCAGAGACAACAACACAGATTAAGGCACAAACTTCACTCAAACCTGATAAAGGTATTGCGTCAGTTGTTGCCAGTGAAATAATTAAGAACTGGTCCACTTCACCCTAAGTCATACAGAAGAATGGGACAGGTTCATCAGACAATATGAAGGATGCTTAGTTGTTGTCTTAACCCCTACCATATGGACTGAGACATGCATTCATCTTTTTAAGTGAGTATATATAATTCGAAGTACACACCAGCAAGGTATTGCCATTCGAGGTCGTGTACAGCAAAAAGATGCCATTGCCATTCAATATGATTCAGGGGAGCTGGAGGTGCCTATGCTGCCCATGTTAAAATCACTTAGTTTGAGGAACATTTATGAATAAACTACCAAATAGAAAAATTTGAATTTTTTTTACATATAGAGTGGTTTAGTATTGCAGTTATGACAGAGGGATTTTGGAGTATCTTTTCTAGTATCCTTTCAATTATTTTTTTTATTAATGACGCAAATTTTTTTACAAATAATTGCTTTATAATTAAACTGAAATGAAACTACTGAACATATTGCCAAATGGCTGTGTTACAATGTAAGTTTGACCACTAGGAGTTCTGTATAAAAATTTCATCTCTCTAGCTTGAGTGGATTTTGTGAAAATGTTCCTTATATTCGAAAAATTCTAATTTACTGGAAATGGCTATCAAAGTTTCTCAATACATTCCTGCACTATAGGATGGATTATCAGGGTCTTCTTCTTCATCCTCCAAAAGCTTCCTCTTCTGTCTTCTCTTCTGGCCTGTTGTTCTATCATACTTCATATGCCTTTCTCTTCTTTCTGCTCCTCTTATCCTTTCTCTGTCAATATTTCTTAGCGCTCGTACAGTGTTCACCCCAGCTGTAAATCCTAATGCCTTCAGAACTTCACACTGTTCCCTTGGTTGTAGGTTGCTATTGCATCATAAATGCCAAAGTGCAGTGTTTTTATGCTTACAAACACCCTTTTAGGAATCACTTTCCAAATCAAATTGTTTACACTCTCATTAGGAATCTGCGTCTTTCCGTGTAGACATTTGTGTAACAATTCTGGCTGTACTAAGTCATGAAAAATTGGTTTTACTGCATTATCACAGCTGCTGGCAAACCATGTTTGTGATCATAGTCCTTTTTTGCATTATATTTGCACCAGGAATCTTTTGGGCACAGGCTGTGTTGAGGGTATTCATTGGAAGAGGCAGTATGAAGGAACAATGCCCACACTGCTTTTCGCATGTCAGTAACATTACTATTATTTTGTCTTATAGCATACCCATAGTATCTCTGTAGACGTTCAATCACCTCATCAGTGAGCCTGCCTCTCCCTCCTATTGTCTTTCCATCACTGAGCTTACTTGAACCCAAAGTTTGTTTGAGCCTTCGAAGCTGTGCACCCATACGATTTTGCACATGCCCAATGCATTCCAACTTTTCAACTACAAATTCATTTCCATATGGTTTCAGTTCCTCTATAGTCTTGAAACCTTTGGAGTCACCATCCCCAAGGTAGTATTTGTACCTAACGTTGTATCTGGGAACTGAACGTTCAAAAATTTTTACAATTTATAAAAAACAGCTACCAGCCACATGTATGGTTTAAAAAGGTTTATTATCTTCAGACCATGACCGGTTTCGGATTTTTCATTACAAATCCATCTTCAGAATGGCAGTTACAAGCATTCTAAGTTGGACCTAGTTTTGTTTTTGTTATTCGTTTGCTGCACTGGGAAAGAAAAGAAATATTTTTGTTGTCATATCGGTAATGGTATTTTTACAAAAGATTTACTTCTTTTACAAAATCTAATTGCTCATGAGATAGTTTTTTGTTTTAAACTTAGTAAACGTGCAAGTTAGTGTACTTACGAGCTATGTAGTTCTGCCTGACGAAATATTCGTGCGTTTATGTTTTCGAACGCAAGCTTAATACACTTTTCAATATGCACTATGTGAGTGCTATTCCAGTCAATGGACGTCACTTTCAACCTCATCATCTTAATTACACACGCAGCACACACGGATAACGTTTACAAAACGTGGCCCAGCTTCATATTACAAACGAGAACAATATTTGCAAAGAGCTTACAGTCATAACGATGTTAACTTACAGATGCTGTATAGTCGATATGGGTACAGTAAAATATCTCTTTGCTATATGAAATTAATCTAAAACGGAATAAATAAAATAACATACAAATAAGATTACAAACATTATATGTAGTACAGAAATACTGTGTGTTACTAATTAGTTGTTACAATTTTAGGAGATAAATTCTAATATATGACATGATAAGCAATGCACATGTTTTCATTATGCAATGTTTCAATGACATATAAGCAGTTTTGGGGGCCTGTATATTGAATGTTTTTAATGGAATATTAGGCTTAAGTTATTTTAAAAAAGTGAAAGATTCTTCAAAGTTATTTAGGAAGGGGGTGTTAACTGACTCTGTCTGTTCATTCAGAATGAGATCAGGGAACCTGTTTTTATGTGTATGAATCTCAATCTCCTCTAAGAGATTCAATGTGAAACCCTTGACTTTGAGGTGTAATATCTGCAGGTTGTTTTCTATATTCTCAACTGTATGACTGTTTTCTACAAGATGGGTGGCAAAAGCAGATTTGCTTAGGTTTTTCAGACGTAGAGCGTCAAGGTGTTCCTTGAATCTTGTTTCAAAAGCTCTACCTGTTTGGCCAATGTAGAATTTAGGACAGTTGTTACACTTGAGTTTATAAATTCCAGATCTTTTATGGGGTATGCTATTGTGTGGGAGTGAGTGTATGACTCTTTGTTGGAGTTTGTTATTGGTAGAGAAACTGATTTTGACATTCTTCTTCTTGAATAGGTTGGAAATTTCATATGAAAGTGGGCCTATTTATTGTAGAGCTACATATTTTACTGATTTTTTGTCTTTCATAGTTATTGTGGCTGTCGCTTGTTGCAAAGACTTATTGCTAGCAATTTTTTCTTTTGTTTTTTGAGAGAGTGTGTCTATGATTGAAGCATCATAGCCATTATTTTGGGCAATTGATTTGATTATGCTGATTTCTTTGTGCTGTTCAGTGGGGGTGAGGGGGACTTTTTGCATACGATGTAGCATTGACTGGAAATTAGCCATCTTATGTTGGTTGGGGTGGCAGGATGTGTTATTGATGGTAACATCTGTGGTTGTTGGTTTTCGAAAGATACCAAAATGGTGTTTGTTATTTATGTTTGATATTTTGAGATCCAGAAAATTGATGCTATTATTTATTTCATGCACCACTGTGAATTTGATGTTGTTGTGTAATTTGCTCAGATCTTCAGCTAAGGTATCAATTTCGCTGCTGTTACCATCAAAAAGTAATAGAGTGTCATCTACGTATCTCTTGTAGTAAATTATTTTACCGTTCATTTGGTTATTGGATGAGAAGAACTTTTGCTCAAGATGGTTAATGTAAATATCAGCTAATAATCCAGCAAGACTGCTACCCATTGCAAGGCCATCATTTTGTTTATAGACTTTATTATTGAAGGTGAAGTAATATTAGACAAGACGAGTGTGAGGATCTCTATTAACTCATATATTTCTGGTAGATTGATCTTTTTGTGTTTTAAGAGGTTACTTTTTATTATGTTAATTGTTTCATCTACTGGGATGTTAGTGTATAGGTTTACAATATCTAGTGAGGCAAATCTAGCTGTTGGTGGTATGTGGATGTCTTTGATATGTTCTACAAGGTCCACTGTGTTTTTAACTGTATAACTATGTTCGAACATGTAGTAGGTGGTAAGGAGATCCTTCAATTTTCTGCTTATGTAGTATGCTGGGCTGTTTCTTGAGTTCACAACAGGGCGTATGGGGGAATTTTCTTTGTGGATCTTAGGCTGTGACCGAAGTTTCGGTGCAGTTGGATTCATGGTAATGCAGTCCCGAATTTCATATTTCTTTAAGAGGGATTCAAAACTGTTGAGTAATTTATGAAGTTTAGCTTGAAATTTAGCTGTGGGGTCTGATTCTACTTCTGTGAAATTATTGGACTGAAAAAATTCTAGAGTTTTTTCAATGTATTCTGATTCATACAAAACAACAACTGAATTTCCTTTATCAGCCTTTACCATGAGAGCTTTGTTAGCAGTAAGTTTATCATTGATATCTTTAAGAATTTTTTGTTCATTATTAATTATATTATTTTTTGAAAGCATGTGTTTAGTGATGAGTTTGTTGGCTTTAAATGCCAACGCATTTTTCTCATTGGACTTAAGTTTGGCAGTGTCACATGCCAGTTTTGTAGCTGCTATTAGGTCTTTTATGTTCTTATTAATTAATCTTGGGCCAATATTATGCTTGAAGCCTTTATCTAAGAGGTTAAGTTCATTGGGATTGAAAGAAATATCTGTTGTGTTTACCACTCTGTTATAGAATATGTGCTTCTGCTGTTCCCCAGTGTTACGTGGTTCCTTTAATTTGAGTTGAATGAGGGATTTTAACTTCTTCTTGTGCCTAGAGGAGATTTGTTGTTGTTCTCTGCTAAGAGCATGATTAATATGGTGTATTACATATGTGAACTGTAGAGGTGAGAGACTATTTCCTAATTGTAAATGCAACTTGTACATAGATTTATTCAGCTTATCTTTCTTCTTATATTGTAATTTGATTTCTGTTTTTATCCAAGTAGTTTCACATTTTGCTTTAGCAAGCTTAGCAGCTTTTGTTTGACTATTGACCTTAACTTTAACATAATTTGGGCTCACTTTTTCTAACAGACATCTTTTGTTGAATTTTATGTTGTTAATTGTTTTCATTGCATCAATCTTATAGTTTTTGAACGCATGTAACATTCTCATTACCTGGCTAGGTAAGCTTAACGCTATTTTGTCGAAAGTCGACATCTTGAGAAACGTGGCTGTTGTACTAAAAAAGGTTTATAATTTATAAAAAACAGCTACCAGCCACATGTATGGTTTAAAAAGGTTTATTATCTTCAGACCATGACCGGTTTCGGATTTTTCTTAACAAATCCATCTTCAGAATGGTAGTTACAAGCATTCTAAGTTGGCAAACTGCCTATTGGCTTCTGTCTCGGGTTCTTCGGCCGACGTTCATCTAATGATTTTTCTGACGTTTCGCCAGCCACTCGTGCTGGCGAAACGTCAGAAAAATCATTTGATGAACGTCGGCCGAAGAACCCGAGACAGAAGCCAATAGGCAGTTTGTCAACAAGTGGCCACGAAAGGCTTAACAATTTTGTATTCTAAGTTGGATCTAGTTTTGTTTTTGTTATTCGTTTGCTGCACTGGGAAAGAAAAGAAATATTTTTGTTGTCATATCGGCAATTACCGATGGATTTGTAAAGAAAAATCCGAAACCGGTCATGGTCTGAAGATAATAAACCTTTTTAAACCATACATGTGGCTGGTAGCTGTTTTTTTATAAATTATAAACCTTTAGTACAACAGCCATGTTTCTCAACATGTCGAATTTCGACCAAATAGCGTTCAAAAATTTGTTTCACTCCATCCACTTCCATTGCTCCACTTGATCCACTAAAATTTGCCTCACAGTTTCCACTGTGCTCTCCTTTGATTTTATTTTTTCACCTACAATGTTTTGATAATATTGCAACATCTATCACTTTTGCACTATCACAACAAGTAGCAGTTACAACCCCATTCATGGATTTATGACCCCTCTTTTGCCAGGAACCATCTAATGCCACTACCAAATCCCTAGAACCACTGTTCATTTCTACAGATTCCTCCACTGCTTCCTTCATGGTTTTCAAAGCCACATCTTCAACAGAGGATCTTACCAGTTCACAGTAGTACACAAATTTCCTTGGAGGCGATGGCAAGTTCATAATACCACATAACAGTTTACCAGCAGCAGACCCTTTTCCAATGGATCGAAGACCATACACAAGTCGAACATTCACATCAAACACTCTAGATCGTCCATTTTCACCAAAGAGACTGGCATGTGGATTGTAGAAAGTCACTTGATACTTGCAACATGCACAGATTATCTTCATGTCACAAGCTAAACCAAAATGCTTTGTTATCTCTAGTCCCACTCCTACACTTGAACACATTTTGCACAGAACACTTTCTTTCAGCACAGAAGATAATAATCCAATATTCAGTACTTCGTTAATATCATCACTGTCACTAACATATTCACGAAATCTGTCACTTCCACCAGTCAGCTTCTTGCTAGAAGATGTCACAGGGCTATGGCCGGCCATGTGTTGCTTAGCAGAAGAACGCACTGTTTCAGTAATTGTAGTATCGCAACTTGGTATTAATGTTAATTTTCTTTTCCCTACGTTCTTCCTCTTCTTATATACACGGTTACTAAAACGTGGCATCGCAACCAGAACAACGCTTTACACAAGAAGTATAATATTACCAACAACAGGCGCAACACTGAACTAACTCGAAACGGTAAACAGCAAACAGACGATGTTCCGCGCTGTTTGCGCTTCATTTGTCACAGGAAACAATGTAGCCAACCCTTGAACACTCGCTGTATGCGTAACATAAGGCGCTGTATGCGTAACAGGCCGAGAAAATCCCAAGCAGTTCGCCAGGAAGTCACGAGAGGGTGTTAGATGCATTCAGCGGCCGCCCATTTCCTCTGCAGGCGTGGGGGAAAATGGTAATAACTCCACTTCTAGGGCGAGTAGAACAATAATTCAAAGTTTACATTAAAGAGGAATGTTCCAATTAATTTTCGGTAGCAAAAAAAATCGTAATTTTTTGGATTTGACCACCTCCGGCTCCCCTTAAGCAGGCAGGGGGGAGAAGCGGAAACGCAGTCCGAGAAATTGCGAGACCTGTGAGGGAGGTTTGAAAAAGTGTTTAACAAGAGAACACCAAGACACTGGAAAGGAGAAAGGATGTAGTGAAGGGTATCTGAACTTTGCGTC
The DNA here is from genome assembly GCF_023898315.1 of Schistocerca nitens. Classification (NCBI taxonomy): domain Eukaryota; kingdom Metazoa; phylum Arthropoda; class Insecta; order Orthoptera; family Acrididae; genus Schistocerca; species Schistocerca nitens. Next base: position 1,853,690 of record NC_064615.1, on the reverse strand, counting down.
TGTACAAGGTGGACCAGAAGGTGATGTTGTCGATTCCCCGTACTCCGAAACGGAAAGAAAAAAAGTTTGTAAGAGTGTATCGGGGCTCAATCGAAATGACTAAGATCATGTCACTGGTGAATGTGAAGGTACAGTTGCCTACAAGATCAACAGCTGTTCATGTAGCACTTTTACGACCGTTCAAGGGTGCACCAGAGTCGACCTCAGGTGCAATATCAGTAGAACCAAAGTAAGGAGCAAAAAAATAAAGATCGAGGAGTGAGCAACAGGAGAAGGAGGCGCAAGCACCTCATACATCATATTTGTTAAGGCCAGGTAGCCAATGTGTTTTACGTTATTTACAATTCCTGCGATTTTCTTGTGTATTGTGTATATTGTTAAAGTAATTGTGGGTAGGATCGCATGTTTATTTTCTTTAGTTGCTGTGTGAGAGATGCTGATTGGAGACAGCAGAATTCTAGGAATAGGGGAGATGATAATGATTCCCACCCTCAGGTTGCTGTTCTCCGAGGGCGACGAAGGCAGAATGCTTGTTTCGGAGGTGCTCCGCTTCTTCACATGGGGTGGTAGTTATCCAGGCCGCAGTATGTGGCATTGTCTAGTCACAAACGGATGTTAAGTTTGGTATTTACTATTTGGAAACTACAGAATGAGAAAAGGAAGTTGAAAGATGTATTTACGGTGTACCCAATAATTAGCAATTAGTAATGGGGTACTCATGGATCTGTCAGGAGAGCACAAGAAGTCGCTCTTGGCATATGCACGGTAGAAGGAACGGACACAGGAAGTAATAGGAATAGTACCAATTGAAGTACGGAGGAAAAAAGGGGATGGACAATATTTGGGGCATCAGACACAAACGGCGTGAGTGAACTGAATGAGGCAGCAGAAGCCATAAGAGAATTGGCAGAAGGGAATCGGAAGGCTGTAGAATGGCATTCCACACCAATTGTAAGTTTAGAAAGCACCAGGCTGAACAACACATACAAGCTTCGACAGGTAACTAGAGACATAAGCAATTATGGCAGAGCATCAGCTAGCACTCTAAACTAGGATTTAGAGGAAGTCCAAGCACGGATGAGAGCGTTAGACGCAAGAATAATGCTAACAAGAATGTTGCAGTCATTAGGAGACAGTATATGGAGTGCAAGAGTTGGGGATAAAGCCGCGCGTCATGTGCTAAGTGGAAAATTCATTCTGGTCCTATTGTCACCCAAGCACTATCTACAGAGTTTGAGGAAAGTATTACGGCCAGAGCTACAATTATTAACAGACCCTAGCAGTCAGAGCCAGCCTTTCTAGTAGCGCTGACCAAGGATGGAAGTAAAAACAGGTAGCACACAGATGTATGAATCAGTGAAGGTACAACAGTTGACAAGCGTGTTTGATTAGGTGTTACACGGTGCGTACCTCTACAGTAAGGCTGGGAACGATGGGGAAGCGTATGCAGATATAAAAGGATGGTGTGTTACTGATAGTGAAAGATTGGGATCGGTGTAAAGTATGAGGGTGAGCTACAGTAATCTCAAAGCACGATTGTCACCATATGTCCCACTTGCGAGATCCAGATGGGAGAAATACATGTGGCATTCAGTCCTGAGCAGGACCTGAGAGGCTGGGCCCAGCAACACCACGATTTTCCTAGGGCCACACTAGGTGATAAGATGACTGAGCATCACCAGCTGAAGCCATGGGTTCGAGACCAGTTCGGGCCAGCCACCTCCTGCACCGTCTACCCTGATGCACTTGGAGTCACAGCACTGTCGACCTGCCACCCATCACTGCACCTGCCAGTGGACAGTGGATCGTGTCCCATGCACGGCCGTCTACTCTGACTTCTTTGGTGGACGTGAGCTGGGCCTGAATCGCCTGGGTGTGGGTGTTGAACAGGAGAATGCAGTTGAAGCAAGAAGAAGAAACGCGCCGCTGACCTCAGGGCTTTGACCCCCAAATAGACTGTCGTCTGCTGCTAAATTAGAGCTCAGTTTGAAGCGGAATTCATCACTGAAGATAATTCTACACCAGTCCATGATATTCCTGGCCGAAGACGTATCTCGTGACACCTTGGATTGCGGTGGGATACCAACCTGATTTTTGCCGGCTATACCGCCCACAACGGGGAATCATGGTCTGGAATGCCATTTCTTTTCACAGCAGGAATCCTCTGGTTGTCATTCATGGCAACCTTACAGCAGAGCGGAACGTCAACAACGTCTTCTGCCCCGTTTCGTTGCCCTTCATGGGAAGCCATCCTGGGCTTACTTTTCAGCAAGATTATGGTCACCTGCACACTACGAGACTTGGTACTGGTTGTCTTGGTGCCTGCCAAAGCCTGCCTTAGAAGTGAGGTCGCCAGATGTCTCCCCAGTTGAGAACGTCTGGAGCATCATGGGCAGGGCCATCCAACCAACTCGGGAGTTTGACGATCTAACACGCCAATGGGACAGAATTTGGCATTACATACCCCAGGTGGACATCTAACAACTCTGTCAATCAATAGTAAGCTGAATAACTGCTCGCGTAAGGGCCAGAGATGGACCAACAGTTTATTGACTTGCTCATTTTTTGAAGCTCTTTCTCCTGAATAAATTATCCAATTTTTCTGAAATTGTAATCATTTGTTTGTCTGTATATGTACATCACATTTACTGATTTCAATCCCATTCGGATAATTTTCGCTATTTTCTTCTTTTTGTCTTAGAGTCTATATACTATAGAGAAAAAGTGTGCAAATTAAAGGATTTTTCGCCATTAGTATCAGAGATAGTAGATTTTATTCTTACAGCAAAAGTAACAGGTTTATTTTGTGGACAATATTCTGAATGTATTACTTTGTAGAGAGTGTACTGCGTTCCTTCATTCCTAATAAATTAAAATGTTTAATATAACTGATTATTTGAAAATTTATGATAGTAACATTTGCTTCCAGAAGAGTTTTGTGTCATAAACTACCTGTACTGAGTTACTTGCGCAAACGAAGTTGACACTTGGCGAGGTGGCTGATAGGAGTGATCGTAATGGCATTTCCCGTTCATGATGTCTGCCATCTGCCACCGCTCCGAGTGTCAACTTAGTTTGTGCGAAAAATATTTTACTGCAGCGACAATCTATACTCTGAAAACCACACACGATCTAGCCACACACTGTTAGCCAAATAATTTAGTCAAATTCCACGCCTCTTGCAACGACATGTCATCTCCAAAAGAAAAATTTTGGAGTCATCTGCAGATCATTTACTAGTTCTACGCAGCAGACCAGAATCACAACTATGTGGCATCCTCAACTTTTCAGCACTCCAGTCGGATTAAAATCTGTTCCCAGTTTTGTGGTCTGGAGGATCTTCCAATTCCGATTTTCTAGATATGAACTGAGCCACTGTTCAGCTTTTCTCCAGTACTGTAATATTCCAAGTTATGAATAAATATAAAAAGCATTCAAACAGAAACGCGCCAAAGGCTGCGAAATGATCGCTACTCATAGGAGCGTAACGTAATTTCTTGTGGAAGAAAGTGAAGTCGCCATAAGATCGTCACTAGATGGACACACACGCACACCGACGTGACAACAGGGTGAGCAAGCACGTACGTCTGTCGTCCACTGTGCTCACTCATTCTGAAAGCAGTGAAATGGTGGCCTCAAGAGCAGAGGGTTGCAGCGCGGTTCCCGACAGCAGAAGGAGTGCTAGAAATGGAAATTCATTAAAGGATGGCCGAAGTGTTAAAACGGATGTCGTTGGCGTGTGATACACACTCAGAAACGCCACACCGCATTACCGTCGGTATTGTCCAGCAGGAGAACGCTCTCATTATTCAAGACGGACGAGTTTCGGTAAAAGCCATTGCCGCAGAGTTGGTATTGACCGATGGAAGCGTTCACGCAACTATGAGGAACGGACTGAAATTTCGTAAATGTGGGCACCCAATGGATGCCTCACAGTCTTCAACCATCGCAGGAAATATGTCGAACGGAATTCTCTCTTGAACATCGTCAGCGCTAGGCTAGGAAAAGGAATGAGTCACAGTCACGAGTCGTCACTTAAAACGAGACACGGTGTCACCACTTCTAATCTGAGTCCAGCGGACGTAACCTATGTAGGGTCTCCGCCACCCACAACGCACTACACGCTTTTGTGCATCTTGCGAAGCCTCCATTCCAGTGTCTCATGCACGACTAACGAGGAGAACGGGGCTAGCGCCATAACCTCATTTCCCATGGACTTGGCTCGGTTGAAGAGGAGTCCAAATAGGCGAACCCGTGTCTCGACTTACCTGAAGGTACCCGACAGTTTCTGAGAAAACGACGGTTAAAATTTTCAACGTAATTTAGATGGCTTTTAGCGCGCGCTTAACTCGATACTACTGGTGACTTAGTGGCTATCGTCACGGATTCTAAGTTTTGCATCCCGCGTTCAAAACCCGAATAATGTTCTTATTTATTTTGTTTTATTTTTTTTCATTTATCTACCCAAGTCCATGGAAGGTTACTAGCTGAATGTTTCTTATCAAGTTATGGGATACAAGGGCGTTATATTAATTTTAAAATTACAACTGGGTTTCACAATAGTGTCATATATTCATAATATAACATATGTGTGTAAGGCATTTTTAGAGGTTACAGTTTTTCTTAATTCTCATATTCTTATACTTTATTTTTACGTTTATTCTTCAGGAGGATTTGGTGCATTCCCTTGGATGAGACCGATCGTAGAAACATTTGAAACACATTTTTTAATGGACAAAATGTTCGCTGTGGACTGCATAATTCATTTATTTCACAATTCCAATTCCCGCCTTTCGGCCGCTTTCAAGTGGTACTGCAAAAGATTTTGCTTCACCTCATGTCACTTCAAAATCCTCTGATGCGTGTACATGTCATCGTAAAAAATGTGCCATTTGACTCTAGAAATACAGTAACCTCAGATGAGTCTGATGTTACTGTATTTATACAATCATAATACATATTTTTTACGATGACATGTACACACATCGGAGAATTTTAAACTCTGACGTGTACTGAAGCAAAAACTATCGCAGTACCACTTGAAAACGGCCCAAAGGACGAAATTGAAGTTGTGAAATAAATAAATTATGCAGTCAACGGCGAATATTCTACACGCCTGCGAACCCCGACCTTGAGAAGTTAATCATTCGAAAAATAGTAATTCAAACACCACAAGTATCTCTCCAAGGCAGTTTTACCACAGCGAAATTTCTTCGCATGCACCGCATTCGGGAAAGAAACATTGTTAACCCATCTGCGCACTACGGGTGGAGCTTATCGTGAAACAACCGACTTTTTGCTATATCATTTTCCTCCAACGCTAGTTTAATCGGACTTTTAATACCGCTCAAAAGACCCGCTTTCTGAAATAACACTTTTCAGTTTCCTATTCCTATTATTTCCCGTAATAAACGCAGAAATCGTATGAAGACTGAAAAAGTTTGACTCCCTCGGTTTCAAGATACACAGAATGAAAATATTCAATTAAGTAGGCTAATAAAGGAAACCTTAGTCCGTTCACCGTTCGCTACTTTTCTCGAAAAGTAATTAGTGGTTGACCACTACCAAATATTATTAGTTTTCTCCTGCTGTTTACAATGTTTTAAACTGTGCTAAAAAATCGTGTTGTAATCGTTCACCATACCACTATTTGTAAGAGCAGTCAGTGTTAAAGGGTGAACATTGAAGTTGAAGAACTCAATTTTTGTGTTGATTTCTCCGGTTTCAAGGGCTACAAGCAGATAAAGACACGTTACGTACACGCAGACAGCAGGGCAACTGCTTTCTGTTTTTATTGTATCCATGAATGAATTGTCAAGTCTTACAATATCACCTTATATTATGCCACAAGTTTGTTGTGGCTTCTCCAGTTTTTAATCTTTTAAAGCAAATGGAGCAATGTACTTCACTGATACAGCACTTTGTAAAATACTTCCAGATTAGAGATTGTGCCATTCTGTAATGCAACTGATGTCCGAAGACGTTGGTGAGGAACTACCTTATAAACCAGAAGAGGAAAGTACTCGCATAACGTCCAATAGACCTTGCCTCAGCGCTGACGTACCAATTCTTTGTTGCCTCAGCGCTGATGTACCAACTCTTTGTTGCTCGTTTCTGTCGGCATTGTTATTAAACAGTACTAATCGCTTTCCCGTTCTCTATAATAATGAAATATTTCAAAGCAACGAAAATTTTACAAATAAAAAGTACTCGTCTTCTTTTTTAAAAAAAAAGTTTTATTTAAAAATGAAAAATTTTAGCGTTGCAACTGTGGCTAACTGATATTTCGGTTCTTTTACCCGGTTATTAGCAAGAAATAGAAACACCTGCTATAACTGAGACAAGATACCAAAAAATATCAGTTATTGGGAACTAAAATACCGGTATCGGTTTTAACTGGTCCATTTTTCTTATCCCTAGCATCCACTGATGCAAAGTCACGCATGCCTCTGATTATTGCGCAAGGGCGAGGCGCGGATAGGTTCCCCACCCCTGACAGGGGAGACAAGCGCAACAGTCGTGGGCCTGTAAGCCGTTCTCTCGGTTTGGTGCTTTCTTTCACTACGTTCCACGGCTATATCATTTTTTTTCACGCTTCCATGTTTGTCTTTGCGTTACCACTTCGGCTAAGTGGCCTAACGAGAAACATATGGTATTTGCATTTCCTTTATTCTCTTTGGTTAATTCTGTTGATTATTACGACAGAGAATTATTAAGATAGAGAATAACTGTCAGCAGTTCCTCTCAGATTAGAACAACCTGAAAACAACAATGGTAAACATGAACGAAATAAAATGTCTTCCCTCGTACTTCAGATGAATATGTGCTGAAGTGGAGGACTGATTCTGGGGCAGTTGGTATGCCGAAGCCGTCTTGATTCCTTTATGAGCCGCTTTGATACATAAATAGATTGCGTCGACAACAGCAAACAAAAAAAGCACAGAAGACTCTAATAGAATTGCCCATCCATGAAGTACTTTATGGCTTGAAAATAGAATCGGAAACGAGACATCTAATGTCTGATATTTCGTCTGTAGCCGCCAGCCAGTCGCTAATCATGTTGCACATCCATATACTGCAGAAACTGCTCCACTCTGTACTTCTTACATTTCAACTGCCAAAACATCCGTCCTCAGATCAACAAGTGAAGCAAAAGACGTATTCATGATATAAAGTGAAGGACTTTATAGGCATGTTGATTTGGTGATGGTACTTTTTTTTCTTAATATATTGTCGCCATTAGAATTCATCACTACGATTACATGTTTTGCGAGGTAAATTGAACATACAGGGTGTTAATTATTGAACTATATAAAAAAACGTAAATTAGTTACAAACTACGGCGTGCACACACTTTACTCAATATGTAAACGTCACCGCAGATACTCGGATGTAGGCCATGGAATGTTCCATATGTCTGGCAATATGGCGATGACGTGGCGCAGACAAAACGCGAAATTCTGCATGACCCGCTGTCGATGACCTCCTGAATGGCTGTTTTGAGCTTAGAAATGGTTTCGGCGTTATTGCTGTACACTCTGTCTGCCCCACAAAAAGGAGTCGCATTGGCGGCCAATCGAGCCTCGTGCCAGTGGCCTCTGGGTACGACAGAGCCATAATGGGGTCCTCAAAGTGCTCCTCCAGGACATCCAGCACTCTCCTGCTTCGGTGGGGTCGAGCTCCGTCTTGCATGAACCACATCTTGTCGAAATCATGGCAACGTTGGATAATGGGGATGAAATCATCTTCCAAAACTTTCACTTACCGTTCGGTAGTCACTGCGACATCAAGGAACATTGCACCAATTATTCCGTGACTGGACACTGTACACCACACAGTCACCCATTGAGGGTGAAGAGACTTCTCGATCGTGAAATGCCGATTCTCAGTCCCCCAGAGGCGCCAGTTTTGCATATTGACAGACCCATCCAAATGAAAGTGGGCTTCGTCGCTAAACCAAACCAAATTAATTCCCACAATGCCCCGCGGCCAACCGTGGAGTTTGAGCGTCCTAACGCGAATCATTGCGACGTTATGACGATTTTTTTTTCATATAGTTTAATAACTGTCACCCTGTACGTATTTGTACCCTGTCTAACACAAATATTGAGAATCTAGCACGTGCTTTGTTCCTCGCAGTAAGTCACTTTAGGTCTTCAGCCTGCCTTCAGAGGGCATGCACATAGGCAGAACACATCGCTGGCTCTGATATACTCTCCGGAACTTCGAAAATAGCGGACCCAGAGGGAAAAAAAGTACAAATTCGAAACTTTGTAAATAAGTGTAGTGATGTCTGATATACAAATAACCAAAGTTCGGCGCCAATGCGCGTGTCCACAGAACTGGCAGTGGCGCTGCAACCGGGCAGGGGACCCTCTTTAAGCGGCGCAAAGTGGACGACTCACACACGTGACGATCACATCCTGACTCCAGGAGGACGTACATGAAACTTACTGGCAGATTAAAACTGTGTGCCCGAACGAGACTCGAGCTCGGGACATTTGCCTTTCGCGGGCAAGTGCTCTACCACCTGAGCCACCGAAGTACGACTCACTCCCCGTCCTCACAGCTTTACTTCTGCCAGTATCTCGTCTCCTACCTTCCAACCTTTACAGAAGCTCTCCTGCGAACCTTGCAGAACTAGCAAAGGTCCCGACTTCGAGTCTCAGTCGGGCACACAGTTTTAATCTGCCAGGAAGTTTCATATCAGCGCACACTCCGCTGCAGAGTGAAAATCTCATTCTGGAAACATCCCCCAGGCTGTGGCTAAGCCATGTCTCCGCAGTATCCTTTCTTTCAGGAGTGCTAGTTCTGCAATGTTCGCATGAGAGCTTCTGTAAAGTTTGGAAGGTAGGAGACGAGATACTGGCAGAAGTAAAGCTGTGAGGACCACGCGTGAGTCGTGTTTCGGTAGCTCAGATGGTAGGGCACTTTCCCCCGAAAGGCAAAGGTCCCGAGTTCGAGTCTCGGTCGGGCACACAGTTGTAATCTGCCAGGAAGTTTCATATCAGCGCACACTCCGCTGCAGAGTGAAAATCTCATTCTGGAGGACGTACATATTTTTTAAAAATTTGTTATATTAACGCTAACAAATATGCCAAATGCACACACTTACTGGTACAATGTTGGTCAAAAGCTAAAATTTTCTCACAGTGCATAAAGACAGTCCTGATTATTCATCACAGTATTAATTACAATGTTATGCACAAAGTCTGAGCAGTAAAAGAAAATGCATATGGATGTAGTGGATTTCCATGCAGTCTTGAAGAAGTAGTGTTGTCCTTCCAACAGAAAGATAATGCTGACTCTTGCCATGCAGACAGGTAATGGTCCACAACAGAGCAAACCCACAACAGAGTCAGTCAAAGAATATTGTTAGGTAGGTAATCACAGAGCAGACCCACTATAGTCATGGTAGAGATTACTGTATTGATTGACCACCAGAGGTGGTCAATCAATACAGTAGAGATCCTTGTAGAGATGGCCAGCAGCCATCTGTTGCGACTGTGCAGGTGCACAATCACCATTGAAGAGTCTTGCGGACAATATAGCAAGTCCATAAACCACCACTTGTGCACTCACAAAGTTTTTGGAATTGTCCTTAGAACCAGCAATGCTGTTAACCAGTCCTTTGCTGAATTATTAACACACATGCAAACACTAACAGTCCCAACTTCTCACATATTGTGCCTTTACTATGATCAACAGAAATGTGTGCACTGAAATGAATGCTTACAAGTTACTTAATTTGATGAACGAGTGTCAATTACAATTTTGTAACATGAGAGTACAATCACAAAGGTACAGAAAACATCATTAAAAAACATAACAGTACAGATAACATTTGTAGTAGTACAGTCTTTACAAAAGAATAGAAATAAACAGATACATCAGTGTTACAGGAATCCTGACATATGTAAATAAATAAAATAATGAGAATAGTTTTCGAAACATTAATTTCACACATGAGCATTGAAATAGAACAGAACAATAATGTCTAAACATCTTTACAAAGTAAATAACATAGTATTAGATAAATTCTACAACATATCTCTTATCAGATGAACATGTAAAGACAGGAAGAACACAAATACACAAGGGTACACAAACACATAGCGGAATAACACAAAAGGAAAGGACAGGGTTTTTTTCAGTGAGACATCTGGTACTGCAGTCCAACCCAAAACTTCATTCCATAGATCTTCCCTCTTATTTCAACATTTGCTCCTGCCAAAAAAAAAAAAAAAAAAAAGTCTTTCTAAGCCTGTAGTCCCTAAACCCTACTGTTTCGTTCATATCCTCTTTCAAAATAAATGTTTCTCATTGTAGAATACTCATTTTTGCCCAACTCTGTTTCATATAACTTCTCAATGCATTCGTTTCCTGTTCTTCATAGTTAGTTTCTTATATAGTCTACCCCCTCTTAAGCTAACTTAAATCTACTGAGCTCAGATATATATATTAAGGGACGAGGCAATGCAGCAACACACAACAAATTAACACAAAGAGCAATGACAAAAAAATGTAAATTGGCAAAGCCAGCAGCAGTATATCTAAATTAGCAAAGCAAATGCAACATTACAACTAATATGAGCCAATGTGCAGCAACAAGAAAAATAAATCAGTCGTAAAAAAAGGTTAATACAATGTAAAATTCAGTAGAACTATGCCTGGCAAACAGCAGCAGCAAATGCAATAACTTATATCTAAACATGACAAACCCACAAGCAGAAAAAATATTACACTAAAGACAACAATGCAGATAAGGGAAATGTCTGTTCACATCTTAGAGTCTATGCCATTAATGTGGTGCACCACAACAACTTATTCTACCAAAAAAATTACCAAGTAATTGAAAAGAAAATTATGTATGCAGTTACTGTTATTAGTCCCTTCTTATTGTTCTTTCCTTTCCAAGTGCTCCTTTCTCGAAGAATGTGGATCATAAAATTATTATTTAATAGATCTGTTGAGAGGAAGTGTTCACATTAGCAAATGCATTTAATTTTATTTTATAAAACTAATGCTGCAACACAAATGGAAACCAGATATCAAATGAAATAAGCAACTATGTAAAACAAAGCATAAAAACATTATTCAATAACCATGTGGCATTTCATAAGTCAGTAGAAATTATCTCAACTCTCGTAGAAAGACACTTGTCATAATCAGGTGTGCAGATGTAAGAATATTTCCCACCAATTCATAAGCATTTCAGTAAGTAGCACAAAGTACGTGCTCCACAGTATAATAATATGTTTCCAAGTAATAGCGTGTCATATTTGCGATGCTTTCTACAAAGGAATGTCAATAGCGAGGTTAGTGGCCACTTTTTCCTCCACCTAATGCGTTTTTCTCCAGGCGGCTGGCGCAGCTGGGCACAACGCATTATGTCAAGGTCACTTAGCTTTCTTATCGAAATATTTACGACAGCAGCTGGCACCACTGTGACAGTCTCATATAATAAAATTTCACAGGTCAAGAATTTGCGTTACAAATGTGTAGAAACAAAATCCTATAAATATAACAGTATCCAAAAAATTTTCGTAGGTATTGTGATACATTCACGCATTTACACACATTTCATAACTCTTAAAGTACGATTCTTGGTTTCCAACATCTTTTTCACAAATCAGAGTCCCTAACCACTACTCATAATTCCTTACTTTATTACACATATACATATTCATCAACACTTCTTCAATATTACATCATAATAAATACGTAGCATAATCAGATTCCTCATATAGCATCAGCTTATTGATCATAAATATACCTCAATGGCATAATACACATCGTCGTCGTAACAATAACATCATAACAGATCAATCACATCTCAAAATCGTCGCAGCTTCTTTCAATAATTTCAAAACTTTCAATAAAGTCATCTACCTCAAATGTACTTTAAAAATCTTGATCCCATACCAAAGACATCATTCAAAGCTCTCATAGTATCACAATGGTTCCGAAAAAATATGAACAGTTCATAAAGTACAGACAAAATAGAATTTCATAAGTGTGAAGTTATCCAACTGTGTAATTGCGTAAACATGTGTCACTGACGTAGTAAAAAAAATCTTTGTCTCTCTCAGTTAAATGATCAGATAACTGTGTAATTCTGTGTTACAGAAATATGGTACCGGTGTGTAAAGTTGTATAAGCAAATAACATTTTGGCTAGGGCTCCTTGTGCTTGCCAAACACATGGTACACAAAGTAAGCGTGTACCCTCCTGAGGATTAAAGTAATTATATGGCTCTGAGCACTATGGAACTCAACTTCTGAGGTCAATAGTCCCCTAGAACTTAGAACTAGTTAAACCTAACTAACCTAAGGACATCACACACATCCATGCCCGAGGCAGGATTCGAACCTGTGACTGTAGCGGTCTCGCGGTTCTAGCCTGCAGCGCCTAGAACTGCACGGCCACTTCGGCCGGCAAAAGTAATTATACCCTCAGGTGTTACAGATTACAGCAATGGAATGAAATGTATCACGGGAAACCTTTGTGTCTTTGTAGTTCAAAAATCTTTAAAAATAAATGTTTTAAGTACAAAATTAATCACTCAAATACATGTACTGTAGCGCTAAACTGTGCGTCTTGTTGTAAGATAATCTCTGTCACTACTTAAGGGTAACAAAATGTGGCAAGTGTCGTAATTATCGTCGTCTGTAAGCAAAATTCTGTAGAAGTCAATGTACTTACCTCATAATAAACAAAGTGACATGCTATGCGTATACATATCATTGTTATTACGTACATTAGCGTGATCAAGAAACTAATATACTGTAACGTATTTTTGTGCTACAAAAAAGGCTGTCTCATTGTAGCTATACCACAAAAGTTACTACTAAAACATGTTTTACTTTCCAGATGAATTCAGAAAAACTGTGCAGATATAAAACAGATACACGGCAAAAGCAACAATGTAAATTGTGTCACACATTAGTAGTGTCGTGATATAATCGTGTAGCTGTCAAATAAACTAACCACTGTGTCATCTGGTATCTCTCAGAAAGTACTTTACATCCAGAATGTATTTTCAAGTAAATCCAGATGTTGCATTAAAATCTCATTAGCAGTACCAGTATATGTTCTAAGTATGTAAGCCTTATGGCCGTTACATAATCATGCAACTAACAAGCAAGAATGTACACACAATAACATTGTGTGTCGTCTGTTCACTATAAAAATGCTTTCGTAATTACTGTCTAAATAAGTTGCCCAGGCTCTTGACTGGATAGTTAACTTAAAATCATTGTTGCATGTTAACAGGTTCTAAGTGTATCAAAGCATACTAGTAATGTGAAATGAAAAATTTTATAGCAAAGACTAAGTTAAAAAGCAGATTATCTCTTCAATAAACTGTTTTACGTGTGAAATATGGTGTAAACCTTTACTCTTCCTAGTACGCAGAGTTTCAGTTTCAACGCAATTATCATGTGGTATACATCGGTAAGGAACACTGGAATTTTTCTCAAGGTTAGCTTATGTTATTTTTCTCAAGCCCAGCCGGCGCACATGGCTGCCTGCGGGGCGAGTCATTGTCTGTTTCTTTGTTGGCGCGCTTCGTTATTAGGATTAGGAGACCTAACTTTTACAAATTCACCTTGTCAAGACGGCCCTGCCCTGTTTGAATCCCGCCGGTTCTGATGAAGTTCAGGTCTGTTGTTACGATTATATCATCTGTTGTCATGTTGGTAGTTTCCATAGTTTCTTTCTAGTCGGTCATGTGGTGGAGAATTTCTCCCGGAATCGTAACTGCGCGGTGGACCGTTGGGTCTGAAATTGTTCTGTCTCACTTGATAATAATTATGTTGGTTCCCATATTGTCTGTTTCTCTGATTGTCTCTGTTATAGTCATTGCCACTGAGAGGTGATCTTTCCTGTGATTATTATTACTCTACCAGTGGTTGTCATATGAGTGGTGTCTGTTTTGGTTGTAAGAATAGCCTTGTCGTGTCCAGTTATTACTTCTCTCATCGCGGAATTGTGACGGATTGACCTGTAATTGTTGTGTTCCTATTTTCGCGTCCCGCGATTGTCAGTGTCGATTTCCAATTTTTGTAAGAGTCCCTGAAAAGCTTCAATGTCGTCTTTGCAACGTCCTGCCAATATATGTCGTAAATGTTCAGGCAATATGATTAAGCAAATGCGGATAAGTTCTGAGGGGCAATATGGGTTTGACAGATACTGATTCTTGTGCAACATGTCTTCAAAATATTTCACAAGACTGGAAAATTCAAATTGTTCGAAATGTTTCATCATTATGATGCTATGTTTAACTCGGTCTTGTGTAGCTTGAGACCAATATGCTGAGAGGAAACCATGATACAATTCTCCTTCACTGTGACAATCGTGAATGACCGATAGCATTCTTACAGCTGGTTCATTCTTTAAGTAACCACACATAAATTCTAACATGTGCTCTAATGACCAGTTGGGAGGAAAACAATGAGTGAATTGATGAAGCCACGCTTGTGGATGAATGTCGTGGCCAGAATTCTTAAATGTTTTGAATTTACGTTTAGTAATGAACAGCTTATAGTAGATTAGATTAGATTAGATTAGATTTACTTTCATTCCAATTGATCCGTAGTGAGGAGGTCCTCCAGGATGTGGAACATGTCAGAAAAACAACAATACATGACAAATATTTACAACTAAAACAAATAAGCTAATGTACCATTCCACAGGTCCCAAGTGGAATGATCGTCATTTTTTAATGAACACTAAGAGTCATTTTACAAATACTAATGCACTGAATTTAAAATAAAAAAGTTTTTTATTTATTTATAAGGTAATACAACTACTGTAATACTTATTTACAATGAACACATTACTGCACTGAAATGGTGCAGAAGTTAGATTATACTAACACACACACACACACACACACACAAATTTTCAATGAACACATTACTGCACTGAAATTGTGCAGAAGTTATGTTGTACTTATATACAAATCAGTTGGTTTTACTAAGAAATTTATCAATGGAGTAGAAGGAGTTGGCCACCAATAAATCCTTTAGGCTTCTCTTAAACTGTATTTCATTGGTTGTTAAGCTTTTTATGGCTGCTGGTAAGTTATTGAAAATGTGTGTTCCTGAATAATGTCAAAATCATCATTTCAGCGAGTCGCATATCGGTTTCGGCGGTTCCATCTCAAAATTCGGTGTACCTTGCCAATTTCTTTCATAATTTCCGAAGTGCCCTGTGTTATTATTTTGTGGCTGTTCCGTATTTCTATGTCCCTCTTCTCATATTGGAGCGCGAGTGTCCTCTGAAATATGTAATTCTTGTATTACCTGTGTCAACTGATCTCCCTTTTGTACTGTGTATTGATTTGATTCTGATTTTGTTTGAATTTTCTAATTTGTTCATACCCATCTGTGTCAGTGAAGGCTACCGGTCTTGTGTCATTCAGATCACCATCTACCTTTGTAGATAAGTTAGTGAACTGATCCGAAAGTTCGACTACTTTCTCCGATAATGAACTGATTTCCTCAGTGTGTTTTTCTGAACCAAGTTTCAGAGTGTCCATTTGTGTTGGAAGCGTATCTACCATGTCCTTGAAGTTTCCTTGAGTTTTGCAAGTTGCGTAACCGAATCGGTAGATGCAACTGAGTCAATTTTAGCTTGCAAGGTGTTGTGATTTTCATGAACAATAGTTTGCAGTTCTTTTATGGCTGCTTCGTGATTCTGTAATGCATTTTCATGACGAAAAAAATAGGTTGAAAATGCTCACAAATTTGTGTTTTACGTCATTACAGACTTTTTGACATTTCGATTCGATTTTAAGTAACTCAGCAGTTAAGTCTTTACGAGTTTGTTCAAGCGTTTGCTCAATTGTGTTTAACTTTTGAAGATTTTGTTCCATTGTGTCTAACTTGTGTAGCTGTTGCTGTGTTCGTTCCTGATTTTGTTCCATTCGTTGCATGAATTGCAATAACAATGTATTAGTGTCTGGAACTTGTTCCTCTGTGCTTATCGGCAGTGCATAACAGGCAACATTCGCATTTTGAAAGTCATAAAATGTCTCTTGACTTGACTGAGAAACGGGTAATGACGCAAAACCCGAATCTGCAGTATTTGCAAAATTTTGTCCTGTCATTTTGGATTCCTGAGGCGAGCTGTTGCTGACTGATCGATCGACAATGCTTCCCTGTTCACTAATTGTTTCACTGACTACGCCATTATTTGCCGCCTGGTCCATTTCCCTATGCACAATTACCAAATTAATACTTTGAATGTCTGTTAATTCATTACACGATAGTGCTGGTAAGCTACGCTCGTCGTCACTATCATTTCTCAATTTACTTTGGAGCCTAATGTTACGTTTTCCACACGCCATAATTATCACGTATTTCACACGGTAACAAGAAAAGCACAATTTGAAGAGCAAAAATAAGAAAACACATTAACAAAGCACTGAAAATAATATCTAGTTAATCGCAAGCCCAGCTGCGAAATGTTATTGTTGTGGTCTTCAGTCCTGAGACTGGTTTGATGCAGCTCTCCATGCTACTCTGTCCTGTGCAAGCTTCTTCATCTCCCAGTACCTACTGCAACCTACATCCTTCTGAATCTGTTTAGTATATTCATCTCTTGGTCTCCCTCTACGATTTTTACCCTCCACGCTGCCCTCCAATGCTAAATTTGTGATCCCTTGATGCCTCAAAACATGTCCTACCAACCGATCCCTTCTTCTAGTCAAGTTGTGCCACAAACTTCTCTTCTCCCCAATCCTATTCAATACCTCCTCATTAGTTACGTGATCTACCCACCTAATCTTCAACATTCTTCTGTAGCACCACATTTCGAAACCTTCTATTCTCTTCTTGTCCAAACTATTTATAGTCCATGTTTCACTTCCATACATGGCTACACTCCATACAAATACTTTCAGAAACGACTTCCTGACACTTAAATCTATACTCGATGTTAACAAATTTCTCTTCTTCTGAAACGCTTTACTTGCCATTGCCAGTCTACATTTTATATCCTCTCTACTTCGACGATCATCAGTTACTTTGCTCCCCAAATAGCAAAACTCCTTTACTACTGGAAGTGTCTCATTTCCTAATCTAATTCCCTCAGCATCACCCGACGTAATTCGAGTACATTCCATTATACTCGTTTTGCTTTTGTTGATGTTCATCTTATATCCTCCTTTCAAGACACTGTCCATTCCGTTCACTGGTCTTCCAAGTCCTTTGCTGTGTCTGACAGAATTACAGCTGCGAAATACTTGGTGCAAATCTACATGCATGCCAAAACTGTTTTACTGTATAACAATGAAAGACTACAACTGCAAAGGAGATTCTCTCTACAATTACGCGCTAGCAATAAACAAAAGCTGCATTAATTACACAAACTACAAGAAAAAATCATAAGATTCCAGTGAGGTATCCTCAGCTAAGGGTCGACATATGAAACCTCCCCTTAGAAAAATGTATTAATGATTGTGCTGATAAGCCCCTTACGTCATTTGATTTTCAAAAAGCAACGCAATCTGACTTTCAGTAATCCCTACAAAAGAGTAGCCCTGACTAACAATAACCTATACCCTTCATGAATCACTTACCTCACAAAAATCTTCGTTACTCGAACTACTGCAATACAGCGAGCGCCAATGCTGCCAGCTAAATAAAAGATTCTAACTACTGAAGGCACTAACTAGTGATAGGCATACTTTGCAAGTGAAAGATTTTGATAGGAAACAAACAATGTATTTACCTTAATAGTGTTCAAAAGTCATTATATATGATGGACACACGTGCAGATCATCCGCTTTCAAAACTCCGCCGTCTCTCTCCCCACATCCACCACTGCTGGCGGCTCACCTGCAACTGCGCAACGCTACGCGCTGTTCACATCCAACTGCCCAACACTACAATAGCGAATATTAGAATAATGCCAACCAGCCACAGACTGCACACAGCACAGCCAGTGAGTTTCATACAGGGTGCTATGTGGCGTTACCAATGTAAAAACCTGAACAGCCTACTTACACACGATTTGGAGGTGGCTGTTCATGATTAGTGGGCCACTCAGCCTCAGGAGATCAGATGCCTAACCAACTCGATTGTGGACTGTATTCCGGCATGTACTGCACGCAGCAGGAGATCCAACGCGTTATCAAGTCGCACTGTATTTGTATACTTGTACTCGCTGTATTTGTTTACATGTCTTGATTTTGAGATCAAGTGAATCTCTAATCTGTCTCATTACGTCTAATAAATTTCATTTGTATCTGATGTTCCCCTCTTGGGTGAGCTATTTTCAATGTTCCTGACTATACATAAAAAAAAGAGAAGGAGACAGTTCACTGGCGAGTAGTATGGGTGCATTTTACCTGCAGCTGCAGCTCGATCACTGAAGTAGTGTGCATTATTCCCTCTACTTGTGAGTGAGAAAGATTTATGTAACTGTATGTGTCCCTCTACTTGCGTGTAGGGCAAGCACAGGCACAGGCGACTAGACTCAAGGGGCACAGGTGTAAACGTAACTTAATGGTTGTTTTAATCGGTACGGTAACTGACTTCACTTGTAAGACGTAATGCTCACTACGATAAATTATTTTCAGTACGAGGGCACAGCGTCGCGCAGAGCATTCGCTGCGTACGACTACATCAAGTCGCTGGTGCAGCCGGACGTGTTCACGCGCTACGGCGTGGACTGCTACCTGACGGCGCTCGGCCTCTGCGTGCGGCCCGAGTACAGGGGCCAGGGCGTGGGCGAGCAGCTGCTGAGGGCGCGCTGGGACCTGTGCAGGGCCCTGGGCATTCCTCTCACCGTCACCTGGTTCACCGCCACGGCTTCGCAGGTAAACACCGTCCCCTGTTCTCAGTCGGATACCGACGCCAGCCGAGAGGGGAAAGCTGCCGTCTCCCAGTACGTAATATCCCGCGTGAAATTCTTGTGGAGCGACTCAGTTGTCACACTAAAACTCGTTTTACTACTTCTAATTTTCATACATTATCTGATCAAAAGTGTCCGGACACCAATTGACCATCAAGTGTCACGAGATGTAAACCCACCACAATAAAAGTGTAAGAAATGTATTCGCACTTTCGAACATGGACAACTATTAGCCGTATAATGGAATGATGATAACGAAAATTTGTGCCAGATCGGGACTCGAACTCGGATTTCAAGCTTATGGCGAGCGGCTGTCTTGCAATTACGGTATCCGAACACGATTCACGGCTGGACCCAAACTTCCATATGTCGTCAGACACGCTTGTTGGGTGTGGCCGTGAGTCGTGCTCAGATAGCCTAATGGCAAGGCGACGGTGGGAAACCCGGGTTCTAGACCTGGTCCGGCACTACTTTCCATTATCATTATTTCATTATACAGCTGATGGTTGTCCATACTAGCAAATGCTGATACGTTTCATGTGTTACATAACAGCCGTAGTTGTCGCAGTGCCTGTTCCTTCAGACAGGCATGCATTTCTCAAGGAACATTGCACTGTAATTCTGAACGACACAGACATGGCAATATCGTGCTGTGAAAGACGGGAGAGTAGCAGCAGTTGCACACTGACCCGGCCGGGAGGGCTTGGTGGCTTCTAACGTAGACTAGTCACTGGATGTCACCCGAGTAACGAAGCCCTCAGGGACGTTTCCGCCCTTCTTAAACTATCCAAGTCCACGGTTGGTGATGTGACTGTGAAGTGAAGAAGCCAAGGAACCAGCACAGCTAAAGCGAGACCATGCGTGCTCCTTATAATGACAGAGGGGGACCATTGGGAATTGCTAGCACAATGATTGTGCGTAGGGAGTAAAAAGAATCGAGTACAGTGTCGACCAGCTCCTCATAAGCCACAGACATCTGTAGTGAATGGTAAGGACGCTTCAGGTGCTGTAATACCCCGTGGCAGGACGAGGGAAGGGTTCGGCTTAAGAGAATACCTGGAGTACGTACATGCCACCGTGTGGAGTGCGACCAGTAAAGAACACAAGGGGGTGGTGTGGCTGGTCTTCGTAGTTAGACACCGGTCCCCTTACAGTGATGAAGAAGACGCAAAATACGAAATGTACGAACACACTTTACAGCACTGCTTACTCCGTGGTGTACATGAACAGTTCGGAGACTGATTGTATCACGTCCAGACTTCGGCCTCCAGGTTTCGGCTTTTGAGAAACCAGGGGCTACCATTCCTCCACAGACAGTCAAGACACTCAGAAGACTTCTGGTCGTCTTGAAAGCAAATGGTGGACACGTCCCACGTTAATGTACTCTAGTAGTCGTCCGGGTACATTTGATCAGGTAGTGTCTAAGAGAACATCTTTCACTGCATAACCAGCTTATTTTCTTTCTGGAGATACCTCAGAAAACACTGACGGGGATGTTCTTCAGCTATCCAAACCAGACACACTGAAAAATTCTAAAGTTTAATGAAGCTGGTCTGGCACGTACCACTGCTTCCCCGCCTCCTATTCTTTCTCGCATGCTAGTCCATCATGAGGGCCCATCAAACACGCAAGCTATCGCATAGCCTTTTTGTTTTAATGACGTAATTCTCTCGCCCACTTGTTCTGAGGAAATAAACTATGTTACACAGCCAGTTATCGACTGAAAGTTACTGTCATCAGATCATACTAACATCCGACATATTTGATTGAATACTTCGAGTCTAATAGTAGTCGTATTTTGACTTCAATTAGTCATAGGACTGATCTTGTAATAATTTAAAAACGCAGACAAGTGAACACCATGTTGTGAACTATATCAAGAACTAACATTCAATCTGTCATGGTGATCAATTGCACGCTGAAACCGGCTGCGTAATACGGACTGTTTCGTGTCAACAGTTGGGTGATACAATCAGAACATTAATGAGTAGCAACTCTTACCTCTGCCTATTAAAACTGCCATGAATGATGAAACCACTACAAAAAAACTTAATAACAAATTTAAAAATAGCGTTCTACATGTTAGAGCGCGGAAAGTCAGAATTTTGGACGTGATAGGGAAGCTAGAAAAATCTGGAAATGGAAAGGCAACAAACATATCAGTGTAGATATAGTGCGGGTCCCTGAAGAGAAACGGGAAGAAGATAACGAGTTCTCCTAGGGCGAATGTATGGTAATATCAACATCAGCATAAACCGAATGTATGGTAATATCAACATCAGCATAAACGGATTGTAGGGTAATATCAACAGCAGCAGAAAATCGTATAAAGCGAGTAGTATTCGTAAGTTAGGGTAGAAACTGAGATACTGCGAACAGTTCGGGGAAATGGTTATTCTCTTCAGAACCGACAGCAAACAAATGTTGACAACAGTACTTCATGTATACATGCCGTCATCACAAGCTGAAGATGTAGAGATAGAGACAGTATATGAGAATATTGAAAGGGTAATACAGTTTGCAAAATGAGACGATAGCCTAATAATTACGAAAGATTGGAATTCGGTTGAAGCGAACGGAAAAGATGACAGAGCTTAAAAAAAATATTCGCTTAGTACTATAAATGAGAGAGAAGAAAGGCTAACTGAGTTCTGTAACGAATTTTAGTTTGTAAAACCACAAGAGGAGGAGTTATGCTTGGAAAAGCCCTGGAGACACAAGGATATTCCATGGTAGATTGCATAATGATCAGACAGAGGGTGTAGATGCTACGGTAGTGAATGCCATAGTAAACAGTTAAGCTAAACAGGAATGTACATACCTAAAAATTGCAATCGCTGAAGTTGGACAGATAAATGTAGTGACAAGGAACATAACTGCGAAGAAAATTTGAGAAACAGAGGAAATACTTCAATTGATTGAATAACTAAGTACAACAATATTCAGCGAAAGACAGGAATTCAGCAATATAAGTCACTTAGGAATGAAATAATTGGAAGTGCAAGGAAGCTGAAGCGAATGGTTGCAGAACAAATGTCAACAAAGCGAAAAGAAATTGTCATCGGAAGCACTGCTTCAGCACAAAGAATAATCGAAACAGCTTTCTGAGAAATTAAATTCAAAGACGTCAACATTAAGAGTGCAGTGGGAATTCCACTGTTAAGCACAGATGACAGAACGGACAGGTGGAAAAAGGACGTAAATGGCCTCTACGAGGGGGAAGGACATGTCTGATGACGTGACAGAAGATGAAATGGTAGTGAATATGGAAGACGCAGAGGATACGGTATTAGAGTCAGAGTTTAACCGAGCTTTTGATGTAAAAGGGACAGGTAACATTCCTTCGGAATTCCTGAAATCATTGGGAGGATTAGCAAACACACGACTATTCTAGTTGGTATGTATAGTCTATGGGGTTCATGACATACTATCAGAATTTCTGAAAATATCACCCACACAATCCCTAAGACAGCAAAGACAGATACGTATGAGAACTATAACACAATCGACATCACAGGTCACGAATCTGAGTTGCTGACAAGAAAGATATACATAAGAATGGAATGAAAGTTGAGCATTTGTTAGAAAACTGTTAAGTTTGCATTGGGAAAGATAGTCGCGCCAGAGAGGCAGTGCTTTCGAAGCGCGTGATACTAGAACCAAGACTTAAGAAAAATAAAAGACATGTTCGTAAGATTTGTCTATTTAGAAAGAGCGTTCGACAAAGTAAAATACTGAAAGCCATTCGATATTTTGAGGAAGATAGTAGTGAACTATAGGGATAGGATAGTATACTTTGTGTACATGAGCCAAGTCGGTGCAATAAGAATTTTGGGAAGAGAACGTAGTGTTCAGATTAAAAATGGTGTAAATAATGCTGCATTTCGCCCTTTTAGTACAGTAGCGGGATTAAAATACGAGGTAAAATAATATTAATAATATTATTCGGTGCTGGGATTGCTATCATCAGTCAAACTGAAGAAGTATTACAGGACCTGTTGAATGGAAATATCAGTCAGATGAGTTCAGAACTTGGATAGAAAGTAAACCGAGGATCAACTAAAGTAATGATGAATAGAAACGAGATCTGCGATTAACTTAACAGCAAAATCGGTGACTAGGAAGTTGACGAAGTTAAGGAAGTCTTCTTCCCTGGAAGCAAAGTGACATATGTCCGACAAAGCAAGGAGGATATATAAAGTAAACTAGCACAGGCAAAGAGGTTTTTCGTGACCAAAAGAAATTTAGTAGTATCAAAAATAGGGCTTAATTTTAAAAAGAAATATTCAAGAAAGTTCGTTTGAAGCATAGCTCTGTATGGTAGCTAATCATGGATTGTGGGAAAACAAGAAGAGAAGATGACCAAAGCATTGGAGATGTGGTGCTGTGGAAGGAAGTTGAAGAGTGAGTGACTGATAAGGAATGAAGAGATTCCCCGCAGGATCGGAGAAGAAAGGAACGTATGGGAAACTCCGATAAGAAGAAGGAAACATTTCGTAGGAACTGAATTAAGAGACCACAGACTTACATCTATGGCACTAGAGGGTAGAAACTACAGCGAAAGATAGAGCTTGTAATATGTCCAACAAATAACTGAAGATGTATGGCGCAAGTGCTACCCTGAGATGAAGACATAAAGAGGTTGCCTCAAATGAATTCGTCGCAGACCGCATCGAATCAATCAGAAGACTATTGTCTCAAAAAAAAAAAAAAGTTTTGGGCTATCTTCACATACAGAAGGATCTAAAGTTCAATGTAGACTTTGGATAATGGTGCAGTGTGGAATTTTCCACATCAACAAATCTTTGCCAGAGATGGAAGAAGCGGTAAGAACCGAAATAATCCCAGGACCAAGAGCAGTTTGGACTGCATACCTCTGGATTGATGGTCTGTCACTTGGACATTGAGCCACGTCATAGTTTTCGTTTCATGGTCAGAAGCTTCACTTTATACTCAAAGCCTTGCGAGACAAGCGCTGTCAACCTTTAAGAATTTCTAAGGTCATCGGAATACGTCAGGCTAGGTGATTTGCAGTACGTTCGCTGTGTCCGGGAAATAGTAGGAAATTATCAATGGGACAAGATCGGCCACAGCAAAACATTTAAAACACAGGGAGTGTGAATAACAACGCCTTCAGTGAGAAAAATTCCATGTTTTATTAAATCACACAATGTATTTTGGACCCACAGGTGCAAATAGTTTAATACACTATTTGATTCTCGTGTTGAATGAGGTGATGTGGAACGTATGTTTCTGTTGTGAGAAGTTTAAATTTTAAATTTCGGATTTCGCGAATGAAACAAAGAAAATCAATCAACAAAAAGGGAAAAATTTATCAACTGTTCACAACTGCAGCAGTCTTCAATAACATTAATTAATCGTATGGAATTGGACTTTCATTTGCTCACACAATAAGATCTATGAGCAGTTGTTTGTTTCTTCTGAATTGGCGAGTAATTGCTGGCAATGTTAACACATAATTACGAGGGCGGTTCAGAAAGTAACCTCCGATTGGTCACAGTGCGGGTTGTGGGGGGAGTAGCGACGCCATCTGTGCGTTCACGCACTCAACAGGTCAGTCGGCATCAAGCCGTGGTCGAGTGAACGTCGTACCTGCGCTAGTTTAGTTTTTGTGGCAGTTTGAAATGTGTGCTGCAATAGAAAACCCCGCCAAATGTGAAGTGCGTGCTGTCATGAGGTTTTTTACAGCCAAAGGATATTCTGCAGCAGCTATTCATCGTGAGCTTTGTGCCGTGTACGGACCAAGAGTTATGAGTGAAGGAGTTGTCCATGAATGGGTACGTTTATTTAAAAGTGGACGAGAAAACGTTCATGATGAAGAGAGGAGTGGTAGACCATCATTGGTGACTGACGAACTCATTCAGACAGTTGATGCAAAAGTTCGTGAAAATCGACGTTTCTCAATGTCGGAGTTGTCTACTGGTTTTCCACAGATTTCTAAGACTCTCTTGTACGAGATAGTGACAGCAAGATTGGGTTACCGTAAGTTCTGTGCACGATGGGTGCCCAAAATTCTTACCGACCACCACAAAACTCAAAGAATGGCCTCTGCATTAGACTTTCTGTCACGTTATGAGGACGAAGGAGAACCATTGTTAAACAGAATCGTGACCGGTGACGAAACCTGGATTAAGTACGTGAACCCTGAGACAAAAGAACAATCAAAGATGTGGGCACATTCAAATTCGCCTACCAAACCAAGAAAAGCCTCGCAAGATTTTTCTGCCAGAAAACTGATGGCAACGGTGTTTTGGGATGCCAAAGGGGTGTTGTTGGTTGAATTCATGGAACGTGGTACGACCATTAATCAAGACGTGTACTGTGAAACAATAAAAAAGTTACGACGGGCTATGCAGAACAAACGCCGTGGTATGCTGACTTCCGGTATCGTTTTTTTGCACGATAACGCCCGTCCTCACTCTGCTCGCAGAACAACGGCCCTTCTTGAGTCCTTCAAGTGGGACGTTATCAACCATCCACCTTACAGCCCAGACCTGGCGCCAAGTGATTATCAACTCTTCATGCATTTGAAGAAATGGCTCGGGTCACAGCGGTTTGATGACGACGAAGAGCTCAAAGATGTGGTCACAGGCTGGCTCCAGGCACAAGCGGGTGATTTTTATGCAGAAGGAATTTCAAAGCTTGTGAAGAGATACGATAAGTGCCTCAATCGCTATGGAGACTATGTAGAAAAATAGTGCAAAGATGTAGCTGTAAGATGTATATATTAAAATATTTTTATTTAACTTGGTGTATTTTTTTAAATCAACCGGAGGTTACTTTCTGAACGGCCCTTGTAGTTATTTTCTGTCACTTTCTATCATCAAATGTAAAATCAAAACCTTCAGAATTATATAATATGAATAGAGAGGAGAGTATGGTCCTCAGTGTATCCACGACTCATCAGATTGTGATACTGATATATAAAAAAAAGTTGTTGTCGTTGTGGTCTTCAGTCCTGAGACTGGTTTGATGCAGCTCTCTATGCTACTCTATCCTGTGCAAGCTTCTTCATCTCCCAGTACCTACTGCAACCTACATCCTTCTGAATCTGCTTAGTGTATTCATCTCTTGGTCTCCCCCTACGATTTTTACCCTCCACGCTGCCCTCCAATACTAAATTGGTGATACCTTGATGCCTCAGAACATGTCCTACCAACCGATCCCTTCTTCTGGTCAATTTGTGCCACAAACTCCTCTTCTCCCCAATCCTATTCAGTACCTCCTCATTAGTTATGTGATCTACCCATCTAATCTTCAGCATTCTTCTGTAGCACCACATTTCGAAAGCTTCTATTCTCTTCTTGTCCAAACTATTTACCGTCCATGTTTCACTTCCATACATGGCTACACTCCATACAAATACTTTCAGAAATGACTTCCTGACACTTAAATCTATACTCGATGTTAACAAATTTCTCTTCTTCAGAAACGATTTCCTTGCCATTGCCAGTCTACATATTATATCCTCTCTACTTCGACCATCATCAGTTACTTTGCTCCCCAAATAGCAAAACTCCTTTACTACTTTAAGTGTGTCATTTCCTAATCCAATTCCCTCAACAACACCCGACTTCATTCGATTACATTCCATTATCCTCGTTTTGCTTTTGTTGATGTTCATCTCATATCCTATTTTCAAGACACTGTCCATTCCGTTCAACTGCTCTTCCAAATCCTTTGCTGTCTCTGACAGAATTACAATGTCATCGGCGAACCTCAAAGTTTTTACTTCTTCTCCATAGACCTTAATACCTACTCCGAATTTTTCTTTTGTTTCCTTTACTGCTTGCTCAATGTACAGATTGAATAACATCAGGGAGAGGCTACAACCCTGTCTCACTCCCTTCCCAACCACTGCCTCCCCTGCATGCCCCCTGACTCTTATAATTGCCATCTGGTTTCTGCACAAATTGAAAATAGCCTTTCGCTCCCTGTATTTTACCCCTGCCACTTTAAGAATTTGAAAGAGAGTATTCCAGTCAACATTGTCAAAATCTTTCTCTAAGTCTACAAATGCTAGGAACGTAGGTTTTCCTTTCCTTAATATTCCTTCTAAGATAAGTCGTAAGGTCAGTACTGCCTTGGGTGTTCCAACATTTCTACAGAATCCAAACTGATCTTCCCCGAGGTCGGCTTCTATCAGTTCTTCCATTCGTCTGTAAAGAATTCGTGTTAGTATTTTGCAGCTGTGGCTTATTAAACTGATTGTTCGGTAATTCTCACATCTGTCAACACCTGCTTTCTTTGGGATTGGAATTATTATATTCTTCTTGAAGTCTGAGGGTATTTCGCCTGTTTCATACATCTTGCTCACCAGATGGTAGAGTTTTGTCAGGAATGGCTCTCCCAAGGCCGTCAGTAGTTCCAATGGAATGTTGTCTTGATGTTCATACAAGTGGTTCTCTTTTCTCCAAAGGTCTCTTCAATTTTCCTGTAGGCAGTATCTATCTTACCCCTAGTGAGATAAGCCTCTACATCCTTACATTTGTCCTCTAGCCATCCCTGCTTAGCCATTTTGCACTTCATGTCGATCTCATTTTTGAGACGTTTGTATTCCTTTTTGCCTGCTTCATTTACTGCATTTTTATATTTTCTCCTTTCATCAATTAAATTCAATATTTCTGCTGTTACCCAAGGATTTCTACTAGCCCTCGTCTTTTTACCTACTTGATCGTCTGCTGCCTTCACTACTTCATACCTCAAAGCTACCCATTCTTCTTCTACTGTATTTCTTTCCCCCATTCCTGTCAATTGTTCCCTTATGCTCTCCCTGAAACTCTGTACAACCTTTGGTTCTTTCAGTTTATCCAGGTCCCATCCCCTTAAATTCCCACCTTTTTGCAGTTTCTTTAGTTTTAATCTACACGTCATAACCAATAGATTGTGGTCAGAGTCCACATGTGCCCCTGGAAATGTCTTACAATTTAAAACCTGGTTCCTAAATCTCTGTCTTACCATTATATAATCTATCTGATACCTTTTAGTATCTCCAGGGTTCTTCCATGTATACAACCTTCTATCATGTTTCTTAAACCAAGTGTTAGCTATGATTAAGTTGTGCTCTGTGCAAAATTCTACAAGGCGGCTTCCTCTTTCATTTCTTAGCCCCAATCCATATTCACCTACTACGTTTCCTTCTCTCCCTTTTCCTACACTCGAATTCCAGTCACCCATGACTATTAAATTTTCGTCTCCCTTCACTATCTGAATAATTTCTTTTATTTCATCATACATTTCTTCAATTTCTTCGTCATCTGCAGAGCTAGTTGGCATATAAACTTGTACTACTGTAGTAGGTGTGGGCTTCGTATCTATCTTGGCCACAATAATGCGTTCACTAAGCTGTTTGTAGTAGCTTACCCGCGTTCCTATTTTCCTATTCATTATTAAACCTACTCCTGCATTACCCCTATTTGACTTTGTGTTTATAACCCTGTGGTCACCTGACCAGAAGTCTTGTTCCTCCTGCCACCGAACTTCACTAATTCCCACTATATCTAACTTTAACCTATCCATTTCCCTTTTCAAATTTTCTAACCTACCTGCCCGATTAAGGGATCTGACATTCCACGCTCCGATCCGTAGAACGCCAGTTTTCTTTCTCCTGATAACGACATCCTCTTGAGTAGTCCCCGCCCGGAGATCCGAATGGGGGCCTATTTTACCTCCGGACGCCATCATCATTTAATCATACAGTAAAGCTGCATGCCCTCGGGAAAAATTACGGCCGTAGTTTCCCCTTGCTTTCAGCCGTTCGCAGTACCAGCACAGCAAGGCCGTTTTGGTTATTGTTACAAGGCCAGATCAGTCAATCATCCAGACTGTTGCCCTTGCAACTACTGAAAAGGCTGCTGCCCCTCTTCAGGAACCACACGTTTGTCTGGCCTCTCAACAGATACCCCTCCGTTGTGGTTGTACCTACGGTACGGCTATCTGTATCGCTGAGGCACGCAAGCCTCCCCACCAACGGCAAGGTCCACAGTTCATGGGGGGAAGAAAAAAGTATAAATTACAATAAACACAATGGATTAACAATTTTTTAAAGGAATATTAAATTACTGTTTGCATAATAGACTTTATGCTTTATACACACAGAGATTTCTATTTATTGAGGGCAGCTGATATGGCTAAGCTCAGATACTAAAGACAGAAGGCTCTTCTCCATCTTTGGCAAGAGTATCTCATCCTCATGGCCAATAAGATTCAAATATCATCGACGTGCTTCTGTTACACAAGATAAGGAAGGGAAAAGGGAATAGCTATGGAAGTGATTTTTGGGTTTCATGACCTTCAAAGATCAGGGATGAAATAAAGTCCTACTTTCTGTCTTCTTACCTTATAGTTACTTTGGCTTAAACCTGTTCAATAGGACTCTTCAGAATGGAGATTCTTTATCTTATATGCCTTTCTTTAAGCTCTCCACCATCCTCGACATACATTATTGTCGAAAACTCATTTCTTGCTTATGGCATGCACCACTAACTGCGATTTCGGGTGGCTGGGATCTGGATACCATTGCAATTGGGTCTTTGTTCACAGGTACTGGCTGAACGAATTGGTTTCGAAATGCTGGCTGAAGTACCATATGCTGAATACGACGATCCGGACATTAAAAGAAGCAGTACGCCCACCACAAAGCTGATGGCAGCACGAATAACGTAGTCGCATCTAACAGATTTTCTTTCTTTTTTCTGTATAATCTTGCCTATGTGTCACAGTTGCACACATATTTTCTATACCAAAGACACAACCACTGAAATAAAGTTTCAAGATCGTTCAGTAAGTATCTGTATGTACACTTGGAATAAAAAGTATTATAATTTGATGATGTGTTACACCACAAAATTTCACTTGAAGACGGGTACACACTTCTGGAACACTTAAGGTTTAGCACAAACCATATGCAGCACAATGATGGAGGGAAGTTTTGGTGTTACGAATCCAGTTGCGTCATTTGACAGGAGAAGAAACAATTATTTATTGAAATGAGCAACAGTTACTCTCTTCTCCTTACAGTGTTCCTGCAAGCCTTTCTTACACCAGTCTCCAATTACTATGGAACACTTTTGACAAGATGCTGGATGTAGTGAAAATAGCTGTTGTATTTCTCGCCTAAAAGTTATAGTAGCTTATAAAGATAAATTACGCCTTTCGTCCTGCAAAAATGGTTGGTTGTACTGATTTTAACGCCTACGAAAAGCGAAATATACGTAAATAATCAAAAAGCCTTCCTTGCACTGAGTCTTTCTCAAGTACATATAACAAGCTTCTTATCATTAGCTTATAGTATAAGGTTTTTCAACACACTGCAATAAAACAGTCTAGCTACTTTGATTATGACACACTTTGTTTACGTTTGTGATGTGGAGTGAGGGTTCAGCACGTTTGTGACTTGGAAATCGGGATCAGCGCTATACCCATGACGTCGCAAATCATGGACCCTTACTTATTACGTCATAATAAATCACAAACTGCGCCCTTTTTGATAGCTGTCACAAAAAATGAAAGCTGGTGCTTGTAGGAAATAAAATGTACTTTACTGTCCTTTACAATGAAACAACCAATCACACTGCAGTTTTTATTGCTGGATATTAACATGAAACAAAGATGGTGCTACTGGAAATTAAATTAGCATTCATTAATATGAAATAGCCGTCACAGTGCACTATTTTGTATTTAAAACGAAACAACCAGTAAGTATATATAGTCCCAATGTTTAAAAGCATCTTCATATTTACCACAGTACTACAGTATTTCCAAAAAATTACACAAACTTCTTTGCCTGAATTGTGTAAATTACTATCACACAAATAAACATACACACACTGAATTTTTTTGCAGTGTTCAAATGTTTCTGAAGGATCAGTGTTAAAAAAATACTTAAGCTGTCTGAACTGCATAAACCTGCGCCATTTCATAAATTAATCTCTCTCTCTCTCTCTCTCTCTCTCTCTCTCTCACACACACACACACACACACACACACACACACACACATATATATATATATATATATATATATATATATATATATATATATATATATATATATATATATATATATAGTGTGTGTGTGTGTGTCAAATATTGTAACATCATGAAAATGCATTGCTTTTGTTACCTTTTATGCCTTACTCTCTCGGTGAGGATCTTTATGTGTGTAGTATAATTTCACACAGGTTAGCACAAAAGTTTCAGAATGATGTTTCTATCACTATTATAACCTGTCAGAGCAATGGTCAACCTCCTACTAAACTAAGGGAACTTTCTGATTAAATAAATACAACAAAATTGTTGTACTATGGTCTACGTTTTTTTTATTTTTGACACAATAAATAAGTTAAAGGTCACATTCTTTTTTTACATTTTACATAAGAAATCAGTCACATATAATATTTAATGTTTTTACTCCACAAATACAAAAAATTGCATTTAGCTTTCTCTTGCAGTACAGACCAGTTAGAAATCGTATTTTACATTTTCATACATACAGAACAAAATTAGCCATCTTCATTTTTCAAGCCACAACGAACCCAAGCTAAGGTATTCACTTTGTCTGGGCGCACAAAATGCATACAAATGTAGTCTTTGCTGTTTAACAGCAGAAACTACATGGTGGTGGGAGTGAGTTTTGTGCTATTCAGTTGTTTTAACTTCATAATCCAAACCAAATTGCTAGTAACCACCGATGGTTAGCTCCTTAACAGGAGATTGTCTCACAGTCATTGCTCTGTGCGTTATACACGCTGACTCAGTATTGAGTGCTTGCATTTTAGATTGTAGATTGATAGGTTCACCATTCAACTTGTTTTACTTAAGTCAGCCTCCTATTTATTTACAAGTGGAATGTAGTGTCACCGCCAGACACCACACTTGCTAGGTGGTAGCCTTTAAATCGGCCGCGGTCCGTTAGTATACGTCGGACCCGCGTGTCGCCACTGTCAGTGATTGCAGACCGAGCGCCGCTACACGGCAGGTCTAGAGAGACGTTCTAGCACTCGCCCCAGTTGTACAGCCGACTTTGCTAGACATGATATGCTGACAAATACGCTCTCATTTGCCGAGACGATAGTTAGCATAGCCTTCAGCTACGTCATTTGCTACGACGTAGCAAGGCGCCATTACCAGTTTATATTGAGATTGTAATTATGTATCAACAAGAGCGATGTTCTCCAATTATGGATTAAAGTTAAGTATTCAAGCAACTCCGTACTTTATTTAGTAGACTCAACTCCTTTAACTGTTCCAGACCTCACGCCAGTCTGCGTGAGCTTAAACGCGTGCATTTCGGCCTCCTCTAGCAACACGGTGTTGGCTCTTCTGCCAACACATCATGGAGTGCTATAATTATCAGAGGAACAGTATATAAAAATCGAATAATATAAGAAATGATTAAGGCTACAACTCTTCATTTATGCAGCAATTTAATGCTTGCTGCAATTGGCTATTAGTAGCTAAATTCATGTGCACAAACTGCATAGTATTGCATTCTGCATTCAATGCAGCTACAGTGACGAATATTCTGAGTTTCATTTGTAATGACCTGCAGACATTATGGAATGGTTTACCAAACAGATGTAACTGACTGCAGAGTTCATTAAAATGGAATTGCTGCAAAATATGTAAGTGATTATTACTCCTGAAGAGGAAAAATCGTTCTAAATGTCAGAAATTTGCCACATCTGCAAGGAGCATTCAGGTAGGCTAAAGTGGAACACGAGGTCACTACCATGCTACAAGCAGATTTCACAGAGCAAAATGTGATAGATGTAATTAAAATTATATACCTAATTTTACATTGCCAATTGTGTTTCACAGTCTAATGAAATATGCTGTTCATTTTATAATTATGAATCTAGGCAAACTAGTGTGATTATAGCAAGTGTGGAGGAATATAGATCATCCACTAAATCTATCGCACTGGGATATTAGAGTGATACAAAATTTAAGTCTATGGATTCCTTTGGGGTATGTGATCTAGAAAATTGTGCCTCAATGAGTAGTTTAATTTGATTGATAAAAATGTGTGTTTCCTTATGGCCATGTACCACATGATTCTGAAATAAGGTACATGTTAGAAGTAGATTTCAAATATCCACAATGTCCATGTTGTTCGCCTACTGCACCTTGTCCAGAGTTTGGAAACTCAAGTCGATCTTCAGTCTTCTGCAGTCCTTAAGGTAGACAACAATGACAGCTGCTCTGAATTTTGTCACAATTACATATTTTTAGGAGACAGCTGCTGATGCATGTATTTTGTACTCCCAGGTAACTGCTTCATATTCTGCATCGCTGAATCAGAAACAAGTATCCCTCAGTTACAGCAAGTAATCAGTATAGAGTTTCATAAAACATGATTTGTAATACAATGCTGTGAACAGTGCCAGTGCTTTTCTGAAGAGACTGTTTCCAAACATTAAAACACCAAGAAAAAGAGTGACTGATGTGGCACAGATTGAACACCAACAAGCTCTGTTGCTATTACAGAGCATATGCACATGTATACATAACTGTACCAATAATTTTATAAGAGGAAGTATTCATTCCAACTCTTTCTCTTTGGGCATAGCCCTCACTATTAAATATCATATTTTCAGTATTCATTCTTCCCATTAAACTTTCACTTTCTTTACTTTTAGTCAGTACATGTCCATGTAGTCTCTCAACTAATGTTGATAGTGATACAGAGCACACTCATGAATATATATACATTTCTTTTTTCCATTACTTAACAATAATAATAATGATTATTATTATTAATATTTTTATATTACTATGCTGAGACATAACTGTAATAAATCAAAATACGTTACAACTTCAAAAATGGTAATATCATGACCCATTATATAAACAGATAGAGTGGTTCTACAGAAATCAGTAAAATAAAAACAAAAATAAAATCTGTTCATGGGTGAAGTGAGAATATTGATAGTATAGGTCATACATTTTTTTTTTTAGAGTTGTGAGGATCTGAAGGAAGCATTTAACAACTCCTATAATGGCTCAGTATCAACAGTTTGCTATTAGTAGCTAAGTAGCTACATCATTTCATTGCCTATCTTTCTGCATAGTCAGCAAATTAATACTTCTGCAATATCAAAGCAAGGCATATTTTGCTGACTCAACACAAATGCGTGTGTGCCTTCTCAGACAGACAAGCCAAGACAAGTTGCAGCTTCTTCCAACAAGCAAAGTATTTGGTCAGCGAGTTCAGATCTGCTGATGCTTGTCTTCTAAGGAACCAGTATCATGTGATGTTTTGTCGAGCTGAATCAAATGCATTAGCAAGAAGCTTGAGCCATGTAACACAATGAAATAGTTACAGATACACCAAACATTGTTTTGTCCACATCAGATGCATTGGTAACACACATGCTTAACACATGCAGTGTAATAAATAATGTAGTCATATTGAAACATCAACCATATGAAAAACGCATTTTCATACTGCAGCAGAGTGGCCTCTGGGTTGAAGATCTGACAGGTTACTCAGATACTTTTGGGCAAGATGCTAATTTATGCAAAGGAAACTAGTCTGCCCAAGACGACTATTGGCTACTGCTTCGATGATACAATAAAATGCCCCTTTCACTGCCTCTGCTGACATACTAATGATTATGCAGCATCAAGGTTATCCATACACTTTATCACATGTTGTTTATTAGGGAGTTAACTGTTGAATAAAAACCTGTGTCAGGGTAATGGTAGTTAGCATGATGACGGCGTAATGGCGGTCACCCTGTGAACTGACTATTATTCTCCCGCACAATCAATGACCATTATTGTCAGACCCAATACTGTAAAGGGGGTAATACTCGCCACTCTGTAAACTGAGCATTGTTGCGCACCCAGTGGTATCCAGCGGGTAATGGCAGACACCCTGTCAAAGAAACATCACAGCCCCACCCAGAAGTATCTGGAGTAATGGTGCTCACACTGCAAACTAAAAAACATATTAGTGTGTATAGGATGACGGTGGTCACCCTGACAAATGATCGTCATTTGCAATGGTGAACACAGCGCCGCTGCATTCTGGCCATCTGGAAGGTTTTGGATTGGATGTTGAGACAGAGAGAGTATTTGAAGCAAGCAAAGCCATAGTACAGGTCACAATTAATCGCCTGTTTCACAGCTTCTGCTGAAATACTAGCAATTACATAGCATCAAGGTTAGGCCTACTTCATATCGAATTATTAAGGATTCAAGTCATATTAATTTCTTAGTTGTTGAATAAATGGATGGCAATGGTAATCACCATGATTGCGGGTTAAAGACAGCTACCATGTTAGCAGACCATACTGCTCTCACCCATTAACATCTGGGTAAGAACAGTCACTTTGTAAGCTGGCTATCGTTTCCTCACCCTGTAAAATGGCAATCATTATCCGACCAAATAGTGTCTATTGGTAATGGTAGTCACACTCTAAATTGTCCATATTGCCCCAAATTCAACATAAATTAGCAACGTTTTCGAGAAACAGAGTGGAACAGTTGACTCTTACTATCCAGAGGAGTAATGGCAGTCACCCATTAATATCGGAAGGGGTTATTGCAATCATAGTGTAAACTGACCATCATTGCTTCAGTAATATAGATACACACACGCACACAGATATATATATATATATATATATATATATATATATATGTGTGTGTGTGTGTGTGTGTGTGTGTGTGTGTGTGTGTGTGTGTGCTGTTGTTGTTGTCCTACTAACCGATCCCTTCTTCTTGTCAAGTTGTGCCACAAACTCCTCTTCTCCCCAATTCTATTCAATACCTCCTCATTAGTTATGTGATCTACCCATCTAATCTTCAGCATTCTTCTGTAGCACCACATTTCGAAAGCTTCTATTCTCTTCTTGTCCAAACTATTTATCGTCCATGTTCCACTTCCATACATGACTACACTTCATACAAATACTTTCAGAGAAGGCTTCCTGACACTTAAAGTTATACTCGATGTTAACAAATTTCTCTTCTTCAGAAACGTTTTCCTTGCCATTGCCAGTCTACATTTTATATCCTCCCTACTTCGACCATCATCAGTTACTTTGCTCCCCAAATAGCAAAACTCCTTTACTACTTTAAGTGTGTCATTTCCCAATCTAATTCCCTCAACAACACCCGACTTAATTCGATTACATTCCATTATCCTCGTTTTGCTTTTGTTGATGTTCATCTCATATCCTCTTTTCAAGACACTGTCCATTCCGTTCAACTGCTCTTCCAAATCCTTTGCTGTCTCTGACAGAATTACAATGTCATCGGCGAACCTCAAAGTTTTTACTTCTTCTCCATAGACCTTAATACCTACTCCGAATTTTTCTTTTGTTTCCTTTACTGCTTGCTCAATGTACAGATTGAATAACATCAGGGAGAGGCTACAACCCTGTCTCACTCCCTTCCCAACCACTGCCTCCCCTGCATGCCCCCTGACTCTTATAATTGCCATCTGGTTTCTGCACAAATTGAAAATAGCCTTTCGCTCCCTGTATTTTACCCCTGCCACTTTAAGAATTTGAAAGAGAGTATTCCAGTCAACATTGTCAAAATCTTTCTCTAAGTCTACAAATGCTAGGAACGTAGGTTTTCCTTTCCTTAATATTCCTTCTAAGATAAGTCGTAAGGTCAGTACTGCCTTGGGTGTTCCAACATTTCTACAGAATCCAAACTGATCTTTCCCGAGGTCGGCTTCTATCAGTTCTTCCATTCGTCTGTAAAGAATTCGTGTTAGTATTTTGCAGCTGTGGCTTATTAAACTGATTGTTCGGTAATTCTCACATCTGTCAACACCTGCTTTCTTTGGGATTGGAATTATTATATTCTTCTTGAAGTCTGAGGGTATTTCGCCTGTTTCATACATCTTGCTCACCAGATGGTAGAGTTTTGTCAGGAATGGCTCTCCCAAGGTCGTCAGTAGTTCCAATGGAATGTTGTCTACTCCCGGGGCCTTGTTTCGACTCAGGTCTTTCAGTGCTCTGTCAAACTCTTCACGCAGTATCGTATCTCCCATTTCATCTTCATCTACATCCTCTTCCATTTTCATAATACTGTCCTGAAGTACATCGCCCTTATATAAACCCTCAATATACTCCTTGCACCTTTCTGGTTTCCCTTCTTTGCTTAGAACTGGTTTCCATCTGAGCTCTTGATATTCATACAAGTGGGTCTCTTTTCTCCAAAGGTCTCTTTAATTTTCCTGTAGGCAGTGAGATAAGCCTTTACATCCTTACATTTGTCCTCTAGCCATCCCTGCTTAGCCATTTTGCACTTCATGTCGATCTCATTTTGAGACGTTTGTATTCCTTTTTGCCTGCTTCATTTACTGCATTTCAACATTTTCTCCTTTCATCAGTTAAATTCAATATATCTTCTGTTGCCCAAGGATTTGTACTAGCCCTCGTCTATTTACCTACTTGATCCTCTGCTGCCTTCACTACTTCATCCCTCAGAGCTACCAATTCTTCTTCTACGGTATTTCTTTCCCCATTCCTGTCAACTGTTCCCTTATGCTCTCCCTGAAACTCTGTACAACTTCTGGTTCTGTCAGTTTATCTAGGTCCCATCTCCTTAAATTCCCACCTTTCTGCAATTTCTTCAGTTTTAATCTGCAGTTCATATATATATATATATATATATATATATAGGGGGTGTCTCTACTATGGGGCGTGAGTCGCCTTTTCTCTGGTGTTTCGGCAGATAGTTGCAATGCAATTCGTTTTTGTAACGTGTATCTGTATTCGGCCAAACCAATTCTGCTCACCAAGTCTTTAATGCGACGTCCAGCTTCGTCAGAAAGTGTCGATTTGTTTCCCATTACCAGCACAATGATTATTAAAGGGGATAGTAAGACTAGAAGAATAATCAGTACTGCAGCACAGACTGAGCAGCGCGTTTCTGCACGGCGGTATCAGCCAGCGAGTGAGAGGGCTGTGTTGTCGCTGTGGCAGTACTGGTTATTTGCTGTCCTTCTTAACACACGTCGATAAAACGAATATCCCGCTAGACTAATTTGGGACCGCTCTGCCGAACGGGCACTTGAAATTCCTCTTCAAAAATAATTTTGTTTGTAATGGGAAACAAATCGACGCTTTCCATCGATGTTGGGAGTCGTACAAAAGACGTGATGAGCAGTACTTGTTTGGGCTGACTCCAGTTACACGACGGAAAAACGAAATTGCAAATACCTCCCGAAACACCAGAGAAAATGTACCTGACAACTGTCAAGAGAGACACTCTGTATATAATGATCACATCGTTAGAAAATATGTAAGGAAGGCAAACAAAGCTAAATTAATTGCAGAAGATTTAAGAGTAAGCAAACTCACTTGTTCCTGAACGTT
Source organism: Schistocerca nitens (assembly GCF_023898315.1). Classification (NCBI taxonomy): domain Eukaryota; kingdom Metazoa; phylum Arthropoda; class Insecta; order Orthoptera; family Acrididae; genus Schistocerca; species Schistocerca nitens. The sequence goes on along the minus strand of NC_064615.1, from coordinate 1,815,460 downwards.
TACTGATTACAAACGCTGTTGAAATGTTTGAAAAGCCTTTTAGCAGCCTCCATGGCATATTAAAGAGAGGAAATGAATCTAACCAAAGTTACTGCACCGAAAGAAGCTGTTGGTGATCATGTTAACACACCTGTCTTTGAAGAGTTGATCCAATAAGCATGACGTTCAACCTCCAATCAGACCTGTTTTTCAACTGCTAGAGAAATTCATTGAAGGACAAATATTCTGAAAGGGGAGGACAGAGCAAGAAGAAGAATACGGATACGTTAAAGCCGAAGAAAACTAGGTGCTTGTGAAAGCAAAGGGCAGACAAGGAGCAGGAGACATTGGAGGAGGAGGAGAAGGAGGAGGTGAATACGATGAGGGTGATGTTGATGATGATGATGATGATGATGATGATGATGATGATGGAAATAAAGAATAGTTAAGAAACAAAATTATAGCAGGGAAAACAGATAGTGTTGTAGCATCATTTTTTTAGTAAAGCAGTAGACAATATGCACATCAGATTTGGCCTAATATCAGAAGCTTGTAAGCTTGCTGATTCGTTGGTAAATAGTGCCGAATATTATTAACTAATTTTCAATATAAGGAACCAGGGAACGAGAGGATTATATAATGCATCGTTTAAAATTAAACCCAGTAAACAGAGTTAAACAACACGAGATCTTCGAAATTATGGTGAAACTGTCAGGACTACAAACGCTTGTAAGCAAATCTATCTCTCCCATAGGCCACTGAATTCCGACAGAGGCCATAAGTATACCAATGTCGTTACACATGATAGATAAAAGTGTTGGATTATTATTGAGAGATGATGACATATATATTGGCGTGGGAATGCACGGGTATGGCGACATTAAAAATAAACTTGACGTTCAAGATGTGAATACACTGCTCAACAAATCATCAAGATATATCGACTATGCCCACTGGAATAACCCTCATTAATCACTAGAGAGATTAGTTTTCTAGCTAGCGTTGAAATTGGTAGGCAATAATTCACGTGGTAGTGAAATAATATCAGTCGAAGAGGAACTTCGAGAATCACTTGTTATTTTTTGTTGATGGTATTAGGACAGCAACCAGCCACAAATTTACTTTCAGTTCCTTTATTCAAAGGGTACCGTTACCGGTTTCGAATCGTTGTGGTTCATCCTCAGACGCTTTACACGCTTTCTTTATGACATGTGGTGTGTTTTTTTACAGATTAATTGTCCTAAAATATAAATAATACATAATTATAAACACGCCACAGGCAGATGGTTCCGTTACAAATTTTCGTTGCATGTGACTTACGTGAAACGTTGGTTTGGAGTGTTTGTTTTCGTAACATTCGTCCAACAGTTGTAAATACATTCTCACTGCATTCTTATTGTTGCACACGTAAATTGTTATTGCTTCAGGTTTACAATGGTTGCAGAAAATAAAGTGAAAGACTCAATTGCAGAATATATTGTAAGCTCCCAATAGATAATTTATGTAACCTCGCAATAATAAAGTGACTAACCTCACAATAAAAGTGTGACTCATATATAACCTTTCAAAAGAAATCTCGTAATGTAACCTTTGAATAATTAACAGACTGTGAATCTAAACTGGTAAATCTGGACGTCAGCAGTGCTGCCTGATGGCCCTGAAAAGTTATTCTAAGTAAACTGAATATTCTTACCTCAATTATGTCGCCGGATAACGCGTATATATACATCTGCTCCTATAAGAATTTTTTTCTGGCACAGCCCAGTGCAATGCTGGACACTAGATTTTGTTATGTATGAAAAACAACTGATTTTCTTTACGATAATCGGCATAACTGTGGATAGGAGAAATTAGTAAAAACTTTAAATCCGGATGAATGACTGTCAAAAGTTATCTTTATAAGAGAGATTATTATTGAAAGATTTTTGAAAACATTTACTGGCAACTTTGATATAACAATAGTACAAAAATCAGTTGTAGCAATTAACATATGCGCACGGCAATAAAGAACAATAATATTTTATGTAAGAGGTCCATGACTGAGGAATTTATTGCTAGCGCACTCGAGCAGATGTAACTTCGATGGATTGCTCACGCGCTGCCTGCGATATGTAAGCTACAATAGAATCGCAGACCAGAGAGCTGTGTCGGCAGCAGTAGGAGTAGTAGCTCGCAGCACAGGGAGTTCGGACAATGCAGTCCAGTAGTGGTGTTTTGTAGCCCGAGAAGATCAGTAGAGTTATGGAATTACCAAGGCCGGTCGTGGAGAACGATGGCGGTGCCTGAGGGATGTAGCATAAGGTAAAAGCAAAAATTATTGTTCTTTATTGCCGCGCGCATATGTTAATAGCTACAACTGATTTTTGCACTATTGTTATATCAAACTCCCATGTAAATGTTTTCAAAAACCTTTCAATAATAATCATTCTTATAAAAATAGCTTTCGACAGTCATTCATCTGAATTTAAAGTTTTTACTAATTTCTCCCATCCATAGTCATGCTGATTATCGTAAAGTAAATCAGTTGTTTTTCATACATAACAAAATATAGTGGCCAGTATTGCACTGGGCTGTGCCAGAAAAAATTTCTTATAGGAGCAGATATATACGCGTTACCCGGCGACAGCATCGAGGTAAGAATTTTCAGTTTATTCAGAATAATTTTTCAGGGCCATGACGCATCACTGTTGACGTCCAGGTTTACCAGTTTAGATTCACAGTCAGTTAATTATTGAAAGGTTACATTACGAGATTTCTTTTGAAAGGTTGTATATGAGTTATCTTTTTTATTGGGAGGTTAGTCACTTTATTATTGCGAGGTTACGGAAATTATCTTATGGGAGCCTTTATATTTTATGAAGTAACAGCTTTTTCATGAGATGAGAAAACATTTTATTTTCCAAGCACAGATCAAAAACTAACAAGAATAAACAACTCGTAACCAAGCCGACTACGGCAAAGATAAATATCTATCAGCTGCAGCTTTCACCCGCTGTTTTTGGCGCAGTGGATAAATGACGTCGCCACATCAGCCCCCCTTCTTTTGAAAGCGGGTGCACCAGGTATGTGGGGAAACTTGCACTTGATTTTTCTACCAGCTCTCGTGAAAACATCTGGTGCAGGCAGTGGCTGCTCCTGTTCTGCGCTTGCTGCTTCGTTGTCCTCTTCTGAAGCCGAGGGCTCGGCGAGACTATCTGCTGTTTCTTTGGCCTCCACGTTTGAGGGTGATTTTGCAGACCGAGGAAGGAGTGTACCCTCTTCGGTGTAAGCAGGTTTAAGCCGCTCAATTGTGACTGTCTCCTCTTTACCATCCTTATCGATTTTGAAGCTGTGGCTTCCTCTTGTGATTACCCTGTATGGTCCAGAGTAAGGCAAAACAAGCGGCGGGCGCACCGTATCGTCCCTAAGCCACACGTGGGACGTTGCTTGCAGGTCTTTATGTACAAACACTCTCCGGTCTCCATGTCTGACAGGGTTAATGGGTTTGATGTTTCTCATTCTAACGCTGAGTTGTCTCGCGAATTGCGTGCATAGCTCAGTGGCGAACGGCTGTGTAGATGCTGTAACGATAAATTCTCCAGGAACCCTCAATTGCTCGCCATAAACCAATTCTGCGGAAGAGCATTGTAAGTCCTCCTTCACGGCCGTTCTCAATCCGAGTAGGACCAGCGGTAGTGCTTCAGGCCATGAAGTGGAACTACACATTAATGCAGCTTTGAGCGTGCGGTGTAGTCGTTCCACCATTCCATTACTAGATGGATGATAGCTTGTGGTGCGTAGGTGGTTGCAACCGCGCAGTAGTAAAAGTTCATTGAAAAGTTGGCTTTCAAACTGCCTTCCGCGATCTGTTGTTATGTTTTGCGGAACGCCAAACCTGGAGAACCATGAATGCAACAGTGCTTTTTAACTGACTCCGCAGAAATGTCTTGTATTACAACTACTTCTGGCCACCTGGTAAAACGATCAATGATTGTGAGCAAATAGCGTTGTTCTGAAGAGCATGATAGCGGGCCCACAATGTCCACATGTATATGTGAAAATCTTGCAGATGGCGTCGGGAAGTCAGCAATAGGTGCAAAGACATGTCTGCTGATTTTATTACGCTGGCATGTTAGGCATTCACGCGCCCATGCACGACAATCTTTTTGTATTCCAGGCCACACTACTTTGGAGGAAACTAACTTGGCTGTAGCTCGTACTCCTGGATGTGATAGGTTATGTAGTGCACTATAAATCTCGCGACGATATTGTTCTGGTATGTAAGGTCGCTCCTTTCCTTTTGCTACATGACACCAAATTCCGTCTGGAACATTTGGGACAGACACACGTCTGAGCTGCAGCGCAGTTCTCTATTCCTCTAGTAGACGGCGCAAGAAAGGATCTTCTCGTTGTTTAGACGCTAACTCGGTCCAACGAATTGAATTTAAACTGGCACAATTCCTGGACAGGCAATCTGCGACCAGGTTGACTTTCCCTGAAATGTGACGCACGTCAGTTGTGAACTGTGCAATGTACTCGACTTGCCTGCACTGACGTGGTGAATTGAGCTCTGTGTCTCGTTGAAATATACGAGGCCTGTTCAGAAAGTAAGCTCCGATTGATTGCCAAATTGAAACCACAGTGAACATCAGAAATGTTTTACTTGTAACAATTAGCTACACCTTTCAGCTACTTCTCTACGTAGTCGCCGTTCTGACTTAGACTTTTGTCATAGCGTTGTACCAACTTTTCAATAGCCTCATCATAGAAGGCAGCCGCCAGTGCTTTCCGCCAATTCTCCACGCTGGCCTACACCTCGTTGTCTGTGTCAAAATGTTGTCTTCAAAGACAGCGGTTCATGTGACCAGAGATGAAACTCAGGGGGAGACAATTGCGGACTGTATTGTGGGTAATCTCACATTTCCATTTGAAAACGATGCAGGAGCATCTTCATTGCCCCTGCAGAATGCGGCTGAGAATTGTGTTGAAGAAGAAACAGCACGATAGTTATGTAATGTTAGCTGCATAGCTTCAGGCGAAATTTCTCACCAGGCCCTCGTACTTGGCGGCAGACACTATTTTCTAGACATCTTTACGCACTCACTGCGAGCTCAGAAATGAGAAGAGCGACGTGATGCTAACTGGGGTTATACTAGAGACACTACCCAACACATCTGTGCAAAGCTTTATCGGATTTTCATAGTCGTTTCCATTTCGCGACCGATCGGAGCTTACTTTCTGAACGCCCCTCGTAGCTACTAACGGCTTGTGATCGGTCAAAATTGCAAAGCGCCTCCCTTCGACAGACGTGCGAAAATGCTTTATGGCTAAGTAAATAGCAAGCAACTCACGGTCAATAGCACTCCATTTTTTCTGCTGTCGAGTCAGGTTTTTAGAGAAAAATGCGAGCGGGTGCCATCTGCCATCAACTTCTTGCTGTAGCGCTGCACCCACTGTTGTTTGGCTCGCATCAACCATGAGCGCTAAAGGAGCGCTCAATCTTGGATGTCCCAGTAGTGTTGCCCGAGAAAGTCATTTAAGTCATGGAAAGCTGCTTCAGCATCTGGACTCCATGGAATTTTACGATTTCCTGTTGTATTTTTACCTGCAAGTAACGTTGTGAGTGGCTCTTGGGCGGCAGCTAATTTAGGTAGGTGACGTCTGTAATAGTTGAGCATGCCTAAAAATCTGCGAAGTCCTTTGTAAGTTGTGGGAAGGGGCATCTGTTGTACTGCTTCAACCCGCTCAGGCAAAGGTGACAGGCCTGCTGCTGAAACCAAATGTCCCAGGAACTTAACCTCGCGTTTTCCAAACGTGCACTTTGTTTCGTTAATAATTATGCCATACTCTGTCAGACGGCGGAAAAGCTGCCGCAGATGTTCGACATGCTGATATACAGAACCAGAGAATACTAAAATGTCATCCATATAACAAAATACGAATGGTAATTCTCGAAGCACCTCATGCATGAATCTTTGCCATGTTTGGGCACCGTTTCTGAGGCCAAATGGCATAAAATTGTACTCAAACAAACCGAATGGTGTGATAACTGCTGTTTTTTTAATGTCAGATGGAGCCATGGGAATCTGGGAAAATGCTTTGGCGCAATCAATCACACTAAATATTTTGGCATTGCTAATCGTACTGTTAAAATCAGTCACATTGGGTACTGGGTAGCGGTCGGGAATTGTGCGGGCATTAAGCGCCCTGTAGTCTCCACATACTCTCCATGAATTGTCTTTTTTACGGACAATGTGAATTGGAGATGCCCATGAACTATCAGACCTACTTACAATACCCGTTTTTAGAAGTCTGTCGAACTCAGCTCGCGCCGCGAGCAGCTTCTCTGGAGGCAGACGCCGCGGGCGGAAGGCAACGGGTTGACCTTGTGTCGTGCTGATGTGGTGTTGATATTGTGTCTGCATTTCCTGGTTGCGTTGACGGGTTCGGTAAGTGCTGGAAAGTCCTGAAGCAGTTTACGAAAAAGTGATTCCTCCGACAGTGCTCTGATATTGCCTACAGTATACGAATCGTTACGACTGTCGGGTGTCTTCTTGCGTGACGCACACGTGTGCGCCCCGCTTAGTTGCGGGTACGAAATCGTATCACAATATCCCGACGCGGATGACGCGGTAGAGGAACCGGAAATCTTCGTGCGGAAAGACACGGGCACATCGCACTGCACTTGAACCGACGCGGAAGACGCAGTAGGCAATATCCTTTCTGTGGGAACTGTCACCAAACGACGGTTAACCAGGTCGGGCATAAGTCGGTAGTTCCGTAAAAAGTCCGCTCCAATTATAGGACTCGGCACATCAGCAACCACAAAAGTCCATTTTGGATGGAAGTTGGAATTCAGATGTAATGCCAACTGTTTCTCACCATAGGTAGATATTCTGGAATTGTTTGCCGCAGTCAGCACATGTTGCGTTGTCGTGAGTATATCACCTCTCTTTCTTGGATAAACACTGACTTCTGAACCTGTGTCAATCAGAAACTTCTCACCTGAAGAGAGGTCCAACACGAACAATCGGTGTGATTGGTTGACTGCAGATACCGTGGCGTTTTCACCTCTTTGATTCACGCTATGACTCGGGCGCCTATGTTGTTGTTGACGAACGTTAGCGCCCTTTAACGCCCGCCTTTTAAGTTTGGGTAGCTGCAGGGTTGAATACATTGACGGGCAGTGTTACCGAAGCGTCTGTGGTACCAGCACCATTGATCTGTCAAATCCTGTTGGATAGCATTTCTTCGTCTTTTCCAACTGCGACTTCGTAGCTGCTGGTGGTGTGAAGTTACTTGCACGTTGAGTTTTGCCACTTGTGCTGCCAGTTGCTGCATGGTGGGTTCGGTCGATGAGCACTGCTGTTGGGAAGTATTATTGCATGTTCCTGGCTCACTGACGTCAGATTCCATCACACTACACGTTCTTGGGCCTCTATCCTGGCTGTAGTTGAATTCGGAACACGCAGAAACTTCGGTTAAGGTGTTTGCGATGGTGTCTGCCTTTTTTGCTAAGACTTGCAATGGTAAGTCTGTTTCTGCTGCAATGACGACACGGATGTTGGCAGGAAGTTTACGAAGCCATATTAGACGTAAAGGCTCTTCAGGTAGGAGTTCCGGGCTGGCTAATGTACGTAAGGCTTTGAGTACTTGTGACGGAGTCTTGTCGCCCAAATCTTCGTGTGCGAAAATTTTTTGTAGTCGCAAATCTGGTGACAACGTATAATGCTGTATGAGAGCTTCCTTTAGCACAAAGTAATTTTGTTGCGACAAGGTTTCTTCTACTTGCTCTATCACTTCTAAATTTAGATGTGAAACCACCATATTAAATTTGTCAATGTTGTTAGACACCCCACGCTGCCGAAATATGCATTCAGCCTGCGTAAACCAAAGCTGGGGGCGCGTCGGCCAGAACGCGGAAAGCTTAACATTTCCGTGTCGCGCGTAGGTACTCCCATGTTTTGCGTTAACATCTGTCGTTCCGTTTTGTGGCGAATCAAAGGGCGTGGACCGCGATCCTTGGTCGAACAGACTGTAGTCTTCAATCTTGATTCCACTGCCCCATGCTTTTGTCTCTGAATTCATTATTCTCGTCGATATATATATATTTTCTTTATGCTTCTGCTACGATTTTTCGGGGTCACCACTATGGGAGCCTTTATATTTCATGAAGTAACAGCTTTTTCATGAGATGAGAAAACATTTTATTTTCCAAGCACAGATCAAAAACTAACAAGAATAAACAACTCGTAACCAAGCCGACTACGGCAAAGATAAATATCTATCAACTGCAGCTTTCACCCGCTCTTTTTGGCGCAGTGGATAAATGACGTCGCCACAATCTGTTGGGAGGTTACACTAATGTCACGTAAAGCTTGAAGTTTTTCCGGATCAGGCGTAATGCCTTCTGCTGACATTACTTGTCCAAAAAATTTTATGGAAGTTTTGCCAACTGCGATTTGCTAAGATTATCTGTGAGTCATTGCGCACGAAAAGTTTGCAACAGTTGTTCAAGAATCAAATTATGTTCAGACCACTTAGCTTCTGCGATAAGGATGTCGTCTACATACGTTGTGATTCTGTCTTTAAGTTCTGTCGGAAGTATAGTATTCAAACCACGAATAAATGCTGCTGAAGAAATTGTTAGACCGAACGGCAATTTTCAAAATTGATAACAATCACCAAAACAGAGAAATGCTGCGTACTTTCTGCGGTTCGGATGGAGCTGAATTTCCCAAAATCCCGATTTTAAATCTAATGTTGAATAAATAGGAGTACCATGAAATTTCTGTAGAAGTTCTTCTAGTGTCTGTGGGCGATATGTTTCATTAATAACAATGTCGTTGACATGACGCGAAACAAGTACGAAGCGATGTGAGCCGTCCTTTTTCTTAACAATGTGGAGCGAGTTTATGTACGGACTAACTGCCGGTTCAATAATTCCTTGGTCAAGCATAGTTTGCAATTCTTTCTTGACTATTCTCTGTGGATATATGGAATGGGATAATGTTTGGATTTAAATTTGTCATGCTGTTTAACTTGAAATTCATACATAAAACCGGACATGGTACCAGGGATGTTGTCAAAAACTGGTGACTGCTGTAAAAGAATATTGCGTAGTTGAGTACGTTCGTCATCTGTATTTGCATTGGTCTGTCTTACTTTCTCAGAAATCGGTTTCGTCTTGTGTATTGTAGTTGTGTACATACGTATCTGTGAACAATGTGGAATGACAGTCTGTGTTACGCGATGTGGGAATGACCTCTGTCCGATTGATTGCCTGTTCTTCTGCTGATAAAGAGTGCTGAAATTCTAACGCCAGCTGTAATTTTTATCCTTTAACATTACATAGGAACTTCGAAAGCCAATAATTGCGTCGTACCTAAAATAACGTCTGTTGTGAATAAGGGAACAATCCAAAATTTTGTGTGGTACGTATGACCTGCAATACAAAATGATAAGCGTGTCTGTAATTTAACCTCTACTCCTTTACCAGATACTGCTCCTTTTACTTTATTTTTACCTAATGGTAACGTAGGATAGGTGTTCTCTTCGTTACATTCGTTGAAAGTTTCTTCATTTGTAATTGACATAGGTGATCCAGAATTGATTACTGCCGAAATTGTGGATGATCCAATTTTTACTACAATAACAGGGTGGGAAATGGTTCTTTTGTATAACTCGTTTTTCATGTAAAAGTGTGTCTCTGATGTCTTCAAAAATAATAACATTTTCATGAAAAAGATTCTGTGTATCACAAGTATTGCTTACGTAGCTGGAAGATGCAACGTGCACTGTATCTAGTCACATTCTTTCTGACGTGCTGTTATTTGCGCGAGGATCCTGTAGCGTTTGCTGTTCTGTTACTTCGTACTTACGTATGATATCGACTGCCTGGTTCATTCATGATAATCTGTCGTCGTGGATGATTCTGCTGCTGGCAAAACCTGCTGTTATTAAATGTGCGCTGATACAAAACGGCGCGTTGCGATAGGAGTTGAAATGATGTGTCTTCTGTACGTAGTGATTACCTTGTTGCTATTTGGCGGAGCCGACGCTATACCTGTAGGCGGCGAGACATTAATGCTTGGCTGACCTTGCACATTACATTGTTGGTTAGGTATGCTATCCGGCTGGTTTTGTTGTTTTTGTGGGGAAAAGCCTCTATTGTAGCCAAAATGTGTTTGCTGTTGTGATAATTTTGACGATACTGATAATAAAATTAAAGTTCTGGTGGTTGTCATTCCTGGAGAGTCTAATGAAAACTTCCAGGTAAAACTTGTCATATCAGGTTTTCTTTACTCATTCCTAATCCTAGATAGATCGATAGTTGAAGAGCCGTTTTGATAGCTATAAAGGATAGTAAAAGAGTAGGCAGCAGTGCAGAAAACTAAAGAAGAAATAGCAGTACTACGGCTCGGGGTCCTGATCACGCTCCGGCACATATTCATCGAAGTGTAATGAATCCCCTGAGGTCAAAAGCTGCAAATAAATTTTAGTTTCTGCGTTAGAGGCCAACTCGATGGAAATGCAAAAGTAAATTGTTGTATCCAGTCCAAAGGGTGAATCTGTGTTCTGTCATTCTTAAATAACTTAAATTTCCTAACGGATAAGAAGTTCTTGTAGTCAAAATTATCGTCTCTAAATGTTTGAGCAAGATCAGGGTTGTATAAGAATCTGTTTTTCTGTGTCTCTTCGGAATCGTTCGGAATCTAAGTCACCTACTCTCTGTTACCTAAGTTATACTGGCTGTGTGAGTGTGACAAACGTTCAGAATGTGGCGTATGCTGTGACGTGTTAGAGGCTGAAACATTTTTCATTACTGTCACTTCTTGCTTTAAAGATAACAATTTCCTACGTAATGTTATTATTGGACGTACATATCTCACTGATTGTCTGCTGTATATTTTGGAATTCGGGTGTTCGACTGAACGAAACCGATGACGTATCGTCTGATTTGGTGTCATTGTTATTTTCGATAACGTCAATATGACTGGCCAATTCATCAAATTTTTCAGTCAGTGCTTTTACCTGATCGTCATTTTTTGTGTCACAGACGTCGTTGCATTTACGTGTGGTTTTGTTTAATTTCTTAATGTCTGCTTTAATGTCATCGGGAGCCTGTATTAATTCCAGTTGTTCAAGTCTGCTGCTCACTGTTTGAAAGTGTACTGTGTACTTATTTTCCAAAGTCTGAATATTAGAGTTTGTTTTTGTTTTTAGATCGGAGATTTCACCATGCAATTCAGTTTCAACTGTTCGATAGTATTGATTTCGTCTGATACTGTAACAATGTTGGTGTCTACGTACGTTTTTGCTTTCGTAAACAACTTATGCTTGTCTTCCTGTCTTTTCTGTTTCTGTATGAATTTACGGTAACTCGTTTCACTCTTTTGTAGGTGGTGATTAAAACGTTCTTCAATTTGGCTGTTCTGTTGTTCAAATTTCTTGTCGACTTTCGCATCCATAGTGCGTGAAAGATATGCTGACATTTATTTAAACTCGTCGCATAACTGTGTTGCATTTTCTGAACATTGTTTAGCAACTGCACTGATTTCATCTATAAGTAATTTTGTTGTGGCTGCATGTGTATTATGTTTTTCTTGTGCAACGGATCTAATTTCTTCACTACTATTGCTACCACAAGCCTTAATTTCCTCACGTAACTGTTCTTTGGTATCATGACATTGCACGACAACGGCTGTAATCTGTTCACTAAGTTGTTTGTAATTGTTGTCATGTTTTTCATTAAGTTGTAGCAATAGTCCCACAACTTAATCCATGCCAAAATTAGCGACTCTATTCTCTGTACTGTGTGATGTTGTATTTGCATTTGTCACGTTTTTTGTAACCATTTGGTCATTGTCTGATTCATGAAAGGGCTTACTACCTGTATGGTCACTACATCGGAATCAAATAAATCTGACATATTTTGAGTACAGTATTCATCTTCGTTAGAAATATTTATCTGTTCGCTGTGTGAATTTTGCAAATCAGGTGTGTCAAACTGGGCAGCGCTCATTGTAGCGGAACGTGCCGCGTCATTAATTGTCGTTAAATTTACTGTGAACATAACTGAATTTGTTTGCTCATCATTTAGATTAGAATCATTACTGGTGGTCGGCATGCACTGATTATCTGTAATTAGAGGATTATCATTATGACACTGAGTGTCGCTAGTATTAATAGTCAAATTATTCAAGTCGGTTTTTTCACTCATTACGCATCGCGATGTACTGTTAGCTGTTTTTCGCGGCATTTTCACTAGTCAAAGGTAGGCAGAAAATCAAACAAAGACAAAGCAAAAATGGAACAAATACAATTACAACAAAGAGCAATAAACTGCCGATGATCTGTGAAAGAAGACAAATAAGTAAATGCGTTGCGCCAGATGTAAACTACATTTAACATTACATAAATAAGTGCAGATATATAACTTCTCAGAAATTCACAAAAAAATACGATCCTGGCCAGCTGTCACCAAGTGTAACTTTCCAATACATAATTTCCGTAACTTCGCAATATTAAAGTGACTAACCTCCCAGTAAAAATGTGACTCATATATAACCTTTCAAAAGAAAGTCATGGACCTCTCACAGTATGAAAACATTGTCAGTTGAAAGATATCCACAAAAGGTGCATTGAGAAAATTCACAAACTTTTGAAACAGTTCTCTTAATTATTGCAGGGGATTTCGCATATCAGACATTACGCTTCATATCTTGGAAGCAGGTGGTGAGAGATCGTATTCGATTTCAAAGGAAAATGGAACATACAGGCAGAATAATAGTGCCAATATTACAAGCTGATCGCCACAAAAGTTTAGAGCTTAAAAGATCCATGTGTGTTCATATTGTATACAGTTTGTCCACCAAATGCAGTTCAGTGTCCTCTCGTTTTTATTAACGCGGAGACAGCTCTCAAAACTTGGTTGCTGGTGGATATGTCACATATTTACACGAATTGTAACAAGTTATTGTGTTACAGGTGATTTTCTAAAAAGTGTTGAAGATGAATTAGAATATCTCTTATATTGGGACGTTTCCGTTGTGTGACTGCAAATACTTCGTGCTGCAAGTCAAAGTTAACTGTGATTTTAGTGTAAGTGTGCAAATGTGACTTACTGCATGAAAATACATGATTGTTTTCTCTGTTTTTCTCTTCTCCCATTCCGACTTCATTATTTTATGATGCTGATGCCTCATTAAAATAGGCATTACAGAGAGAGAACATTCACTGAAGCAGTAAATTAACTATGATACTCCTTGAATATACATAAGATGTAATCACCATTTACAAAACATGAATTGTGATGACGATGAGGACGCAGATTTTGAAATACCATATGTAATTTTTTGGTGTTGTGAGCATACAAGTGAAATGAGAGTTGATGGTAAGGTAGTATGTTAGTTAACATAAACACGCACACAAATACAAACACACACACATACACACACGCGCGCGCGCGCACGCAGAAAGAGACATAAACATGAAATACAGGGTACAGAGGTGGAATGTGATGCTGTGTGTGTGCGTGTGCGTGTGTGTATGAGTGATGCGAATTTACGCACATCAGGTGAAGAAGCTTTCGTAATTTTTTGGAATTAAGGGAGCATTGCGATTAATTGGACACTTGGCAGGCTACATACACTGACTGGCTATTTAGTTTTTGGTGAAAAACGCTGCACTGGTGCTGTCTGTTTTCTGTAACTATTTTTTTTTAATTTCCCACCCGTCATCCTTTTTTCGTTTTAATGCCTCGTAAAAATATTGTAGTGTAGTTACTTGTTCCGCTTTAATGCACATTAATCGGTCAGGTGTCCACTATATTCAGGAGGCGGCTACACGGGTAGCAAGGGCTGTGTGGCGTGGACTGGGCGGTTTTTTAGGTTAGAGGGTCTCGGGAAAATACAAGAAGGGCTTCAGTCACAAAGGGTGCGGGCCGAACACAGGAAGAACGTAGATACAGGAACCATCGGAATAACAGTTGTAAATTGTCGTAGCTGTCTTGGGTAAGTACCAGAGCTCCAGGTGCTGATAACAGGGTGTATACGACCCGGGAAAAACCCGGGAATTGTTTAGAGGGAATTGTTTAGAATTCCTGGAAGTTTTCATTGTTTTAGTTTTCAGTTAAATTTTTGTGATTTTGACTGGTAAGAACCAATACTCTAACAAAGGATATTACTGTATACCGCTACTGCAGAATAATACTGCAGCAACAAAACATGTACGAGAGAGGGAAAAAAAACGAAAATAAAACTTAAATTTCAAAGGAAATGCGCCGTATACAACAACAAACGTTGTGCTCATAGAAGCGTCTGCCAACACGAAGTGTGTCAAAGGCTTTAGGAAGACTATGCAATGCTTTGTAACAACAAATTGCCTCCGATGAGCGTGGCGTGACAACTGTTAAAATTAGATTTGTTTGAGCAGTTGCGGGCGGACTCTTGCGCGCGCGCAGTTGAGTCGCGCATGGGTAGTACCTTCTCCCGCTTCTGGTTACAGAAGTGTGGCTGCGGGCCACTACTTTATATTGCCCCGGTGCGGAAATTAGTAAATCTGGGGCTGATGCACAGAGCAGTCTGAGTTGTGGTGGGGAGGTGGGTCGTCTCCACGTGACCTGTGTTTACGTTCAGTGATTTTGTTGTTTTCTCTTCGTTTGTTGCTCTCTCGTTAAACGATAACAAAACGGATTTTTGTGGCCGGGAGCTATCAAATGTATGAAAATACGTTCGCGTTATTACGGAAGGCTAAAATATGTTATTAGTTTTAGATTTTATTTTCACCTTTCTGACAGTCGAACATTAATCGTCTTACAGAACACTCAAGTTATTTTTGCCGGTTTGCTAGAGAGATTTGGCTGTTATTAATCTTTTCTGTTGAGGCAGTCAATTTATTTGAAACTAAATGTTTAATTTCAGACTATTGGTTAGTTTCAACTTTTCACTGCATTCCAAGTGCACGTATGGCATTATGCCATAACGAAGAACCAAACATGAGATAACACAGTACTGGTACTCCAAGAAAATTTACACACGGATGCGTATTTTAAGCTGAATCATGCTTTTAGTATGGGTCACGAAATTCCGACGCTCTTGAAGTATCCTCTGGTGTCTTGTTTCTGTTATGACATAATGTAAGATCTTTTAATGTTTTACACGTACGAACAATGGGCTTCCTGCTCCATCGTAGGTGCTCAAGCGCGGTGACGCTTGCTATCTGGCGCACTCTTGCAACTGCAGAAACGAACCTATTTCTAACAGGTCGCGGGAAAATATTGCGAATGGTGGTTTGAAAAGCGTTACATTCAAAACAGATTTCCTTTTACTTAAGATGAGCTATGTGCGAGAATGTACGACGGATTTCTTAAATCACAAAGCGTTTGACTCTCATTTAAAAATCAACTCTTTGAGGACGACCATTTAGAAGAATTTCGAGCCCAGAAGATAAGACATTTACGTCGTTATTAAAAATTTTACTGGCACATTTGTGTTATGTATCTTAAAGTGTAACAAGCGCAGAAAAGATCAACATTACATGTAGAAGCTTAGCTTCTCTTCCAGCTTATTAATCTTCGAGACCAATATTATATGTGAAAGCTATGTATATTAATTTAAACCATTAACTTTTCTTATTTGTGTCTTCGCGCTACTTAAGAGTGATCTTGCTATTTGCTGACAACATCACGTGTCCTGTGCTGTCATCAGCTGGCGAGATCACGTGACATTAGCTATGACGGGCTTACAAAAGCCCATCGCAAGCTCGATTTCAGTGCTTCGGAAAGTGACATGCAGTGTTTGGTGAATTCGAATTTATACCTTCGTAATACGAAAATATGCAGCGTACATATGCTGCACATCAAAGGTCTTTCAAAACGTGTTTTTCCCCCCAGAGTTTCGTTTTCTAAAGTGCCGGGATATTCTACTCCGGTCTTTAAAACCATAAATATTCAAAGGATTGATGAGTCTTACAGTGCCGAATAAGAGTATACTGTCAACATGAAAAAACTGTATCTTCACCCGGGAGAAAGTGTATTTTTAACCGGTAAATCCGGGAATTTTTTTCCCTTGTCCACGTATACACCCTGCAAAATGACACTGATGCTCAAATCTTTATAGGCACCAAAAGCTGGCTAAATCCGGAGACAAGCTCAGCCGAAATTTTTGCGAAGAACCTAACGGTGTTTCGGAAGGATAGGCTAAACTCGGTTGATGGTGGTGTGTTTGTTACTGTTAGAAGTAGTTTATCTTAGTATATATGTAGTTTATCTTGTCGCGAAATTGAAGTAGATACTTCCTATGAGTTAGTATGGCCAGAGGTGATCATTGGCAACCGGAATGAAATAATAATTGGATCCTTTTACTGACATCCCAATTCAGATGATACAGTTGCTGAAAGGTTAAAAAAACTTGAGTGTTTGATTTCAAGCATGTACCCGACTCATGCGATTATAGTTGTTGGTGACTTTAATTTATCGTCGATATGTTGGCGAAAATACATGTTTAATTCCAGAGGTACGCATAAAACATCATCCGATATTGTGGTAAACGCATTCTCTGAAAATATTTCGAGCAGTTAGTTCATGAGCCCACGCAAATAGTAAATGGTTTGTGAAAAGACACTTGACCTCTTAGCAACAAATAATGCTGAGTTAATAACGAACATCAAAACGGATACAGGGATTAGTGAAGACAGGATTATCGTAGCGAGATCGAATATTGTAATCCCCAAATCCTCCAAGAATAAACAAAAAATATACCTATTCAAAAAAGCAGATACAAATTCACTTGATGCCTTCCTGAGAGACAATCTCCATTTCTCCCAAGTTAATAACATAAGTGTAGACCAGATGTGGCTTGAATGCAAAGAAATATTGTCGACAGCAATTGAGAGATTATACCAAATAAATTAACAAACGACAGAACTGGTCCTCCTTGGTACACAAAACGGGCTGTAACGTCGCGAGTCAATACGCAACAGCATTTATTGCACTTCTTTTCAGTACGGCTCGTAGCTTTGGAGCCGTTGGCGGTGACAGAAACAGCCGCTTGTATCTTAGCGGTACTCATTCGCACCTGTCGCTAGCGTAGCCGTGGGAAGCGCTACCTGTCAATTGGAGCGACAGAATATTCAAGCCCGTAAGAATCTAAATAAACTGTATTAAATATTATTCAATTTAGTTAAAAGTCAATATACTGCCCTTTATTATTATAAAGAAAATTGTGTAAAAATCTCAGCTTTGTAGCTGGCATACTTTCAGAGTTAGAGAAAATTACCTAAAACACCCCAAACCGACACTTGTAAGATTCAGTTAGGATTCATAACAGTTTGTCGTTTAGTATCATTTGGAATCATTACTGAAGTTCACAAAATCTCAGGTCAATTTATTTGGATTTTCGAAATAAAAACGTTAACTACTTCACATTTTCGTAATATAAAAAGCAGACAAAATTATTATTTGTGTCTAGTATTGTTGTGGGAGTAAACGAGAGTGAGTGAGAGTGTGTATGTGGGCCATACGTTAAATTTCAAGAATAAATTTATGTAATACTTTACGTAATCATAGCGTGGGAAAGATTTTTGTGCCCACTTTGCTGATGATGTATATCTAAGTGTACTCTAAGTGTACTTTGTGAGGAGGCAGCCAGAATAACAGCTGAAAATAAAATCATATTCTAAATTTACTCCAAGATTAGTTTTCTTTTCGTTTGGTTTTATTAAATCTTATATTAGTATTTGCATCTTGGAATGACGTAAATGCATCTGCGAATAATTGCAGGCCAGTTTTGGCGAGAGAATGATTTCGAACAATTTTTCTGATTGGCTAGTCATTTTGATCAACCAGTGAAAGTTTAGTAGTTCCCACACACTGCCAGGTAGGTATAGGCTGTGGAAGGAGCAGCATTGCCGAGTCGCTGGGCAGCTATTGAACGTGCAGGTCATGTTGAACGTGTCCGTCTGTATAACGTGTAAAATGAAGACGTTATTGGAATTTCGCGTCCAGATTGTGTTGCCGTAATAGCAGTTGCATTTACGGACAGTTTTGTGAAGGTTGGAAGTTTTTGGATTGTTTTCTTGGAAAGAGAACCGCGTGTGAACTTTCGGCCTTTGTAAAATTACACATAGCATGTTTCATATTCGTCTATGGAATATTTGGCGAGCAATTTCTTTATTAGAAAACCAATGAAAAAGGACCGAATGTGAAACTCGTATATTGTAGCAGAGTAATGACTGTCATTCCGGGCTGCCTTGTGTGTGTGTGTGTGTCTACTGGGTTGTATGAACTGTGAGCTGAGGACAGTGGGCCGGCCGGGGTGGCCGAGCGGTTCTAGGCACCACAGTCTGGAACCGCGCGACCGCTACGGTCGCAGGTTCGAATCCTGCCTCGGGCATGGATGTGTGTGCTGTCCTTAGGTTAGTTAGGTTTAAGTAGTTCTAAGTTCTAGGGCACTGATGAGCTCAGAAGTTAAGTCCCATAGTACTCAGAGCCATTTGTACCGTTTTTTGAGGACAGTGATATTATTCGTTAATTAAATTCGGGTTGATGGAAAGTGTTTAATTTTGAACCTAAACAAATAAAATAACTCGCAGAATTTTGTCATTTTTCTAATGAGATGACGCAGTCGCCCTCTACCCGAAAATTGTGTTATAAGATATTATAGGATAGCTTGCCGCCAGAGCTTACGCGGACATTGCAAACGTAAGTATTGACGGTGTTTTTCTTCAATACTGCTTTTAACATCGTCTGAACAGTATCTACGTATGCAGAGAAACGGGCTGGTGATCTGACAACATACTGAGGTAGTTGGAACTTTTGTAGCGAACAGTACGCCGAGAGACAGTGATCAAACATTTACGACGAACGAATCATCCCTAACCCGCCCCGACGTAGGGTCAGAACACTTTTGCAGAAACAACGAAGCAAACATACCAAATTTAAACAGATACGAAATCCCCAAGATTGGCGATCTTTTACAGAAGCTCGAAATTTAGCGCGGACTTCAATGCGAGATGCTTATAACAGTTTCCACAACGAAACTTTTGTCTCTAAACCTGACAGAAAACCCAAAGAGATTCTGGTCGTATGTGAAGTATGTTAGCAGCAAGAAACAATCAATGTCTTCTCTGCGCGATAGCAATGGAGATACTATCGAAGACAGTGCTGCCAAAGTAGAGTTACCAAACACAGCCTTCCGAAATGCCTTCACAAAAGAAGAAGTAAATATTCCAGAATACGAATCAGGAACAACTGCCATCATGAGTAACGTAGAAGTAAATGTCCTCGGAGTAATGAAGCAACTTAAATCACTTAATAAAAGCAAGTCTTCTGGTCCAGACTCTATACCAATTAGGTTCCTTTGGAAGTATGCTGATGCATTAGCTCCATACTTAACAATCATATATAACCGTTCGCTCGACGAAAGATCCGTACCCAAAGACTGGAAAGTTGCACATGTCACACCAATATTCAAGAAAGTTAGTAGGAGTAATCCACTGAATTACAGGCCCATATGATTAACGTCGATATGCAGCAAGATTCTGGAACATATATACTTTTCGAAAATTGTAAATTACCTCGAAGAGAACGCTCTATTGACACACAGTCAACACGGGTTTAGAAAACATCGTTCTTGTGAAACGCAACTAGCTCTTTATTCACATGAACTGTTGAGTGCTATTGACAAGGGATTTCAGATCGATTCCGTATTTCTGGATTTCCGGGAGGCTTCTGACACTGTAACACACAAGCGGCTTGTAGTGAAATTGCGTGCTTATGGAATATTGTCTCGGTTATGTGACTGGATTTGTAACTTGCTGTCGGAGAGGTCACAGTTCGTAGTAATTGACGGAAAGCCACCGAGTGAAACAGAAGTGATTTCTGGCGTTCCCCAAGGTAGTGTTAGAGGCTCTTTGCTGTTCCTTATCTATATAAACGACTTGGGAGACAATCTGAGCAGCCGTCTTCGGTTGCTTGCAGATGACGCTGTCGTTTATCGACTAATGAAGTCATTAGAAGATCAAAACAAACTGCAAAACGATTTAGAAAAGATATCTGAATGGTGCGAAAAGTGGCAGTTGATCCTAAATAACGAAAAGTGTGAGGTCATCCACACGAGTGCTAAAAGGAACTCGTTAAACTTCGGTTACACGATACATCAGTCTAATCTAAAAGCCGCAAACTCAACTAAATATCTAGGTATTACAATTACGAACAACGTAAATTGGAAAGAACATATAGAAAATGTTGTGGGGAAGGCTAACCACACAGTGCATTTGACTGACAGGACACTTACAACGTGTGACACATCTACTAAGGAGACTGCCTACACTACGCTCGTCGGTCCTCTTTTAGAAAACCACTGCCCGGTGTGGGATCCTTAGCAGATAGGACTGACGGAGTACACTGAACAAGTTCAAAGAAGGGTAGCACGTTTTGTATTATCGCGAAATGTGGGAGAGAGTGTCACTGAAATGATACAGGATTTGCGCTGGACATCATTAAAAGAAAGGCGTTTTTCGTTCTGACGGAATCTTCTCACGAAATTCCAATCACCAACTTTCTCCTCCGAATGCGAAAATATTTTGTTGACACCGGCCTACGTAGGGAGAAACGATCACCACGATAAAATAAGGGAAGTCAGAGCTCGTACGGAAAGATATAGGTGTTCATTCTTCCCGCGCGCAATACGAGATTGGAATAATAGAGAATTGTGAAGGTGGTTCGATGAACCCTCTGCCAGGCATTTAAATGTGATTTGCAGAGTATCCATGTAGAGGTAAATGTAAAAAGATTTCATTAGCGCAATTTTGTACTTTTTTAATTTTGTGCGAACGTGGCGTCATTGAAAAAGGATATGGTTTGTGACATCGCTATGATGACATGATTTATAAGGGGCGTGACTTGTGACGTCATGGGGATGACACTGACCTGCTCACCTTAAATCGAAAATGTAAACAAAGTTTGCCAGCATCTGTACGGCTATACTCCTTAAATGTAGTGTGTTGAGAAACCACATACTGTAAATTAATGACGCCCCTTACGTCTCAGAAAGACTCTGTTCTTTCATTTTTATTGTATTCGTTGGAAATCTTCATAAATCTGAGTGATGATTTGCGTAATATAATTTTTTCTCCAGACCATTAAGAAGCTATTTATCATACATCATTTTAAAATGTTTGAGAGCACTGGTGAAACTGAAGTCAGGTTATACTAGTTTCCTCTATCTTTTTCGTCTTACGGGGCTTTAAATTCAAGGCTACAATGTTCTACAGTAAGCCTTTTGCATAACGTGTCGTACGACTCCAGGCTTTATAATGATAGTAACGTGGCGAGCATTAACATCACAGTGCTTACTTAACAGTATCCCCTGTAGCACAATTGGCGTTCAGTTTGTAACTTTTACCTGTACGTGCTGGTGAACTCCCGAACACAGAGATTTCTTCTCCATCAAACATGTCTGCCGGCTGCCTAAATGACGGGTGACAACGCGGTGTCCTGCAGTTGTGTTAGTTACGTTGCATCCACCACCGAGAAGTTGCACCAGCTACGACGTTGTCCTTCTTAACCATCACTTTTCTTGTCTATAGGTATATTTTATTCCCTGTAGCGTCATAATTCTGTTCTCATTGAATTACAGCTATGCAGTTGCCCAAAGTCTGGAGTAATGCTGTAGGAATGTGTAGGCCGGAAACACTGGGATTGTAAAGTCTCGTGGATGTTAATTACAAGTTTAAAAGTTCGACAGTCATCCGACCACATTATACATTGTTCTTGATTTATTTAGTTACAGACGGTTATCCAATATAAGGCATAATTTACATGATTTATAATGTAAGTTTGTTTCAGATAAATAGTTCGTTGATGATAATTACATTGAGGTTATAAAAGTTATGGGATACCTCCTAATACCGTGTCAGATCTTCTTTTGACCAGCGTAGTGCAGCAACTCGGCGTGGCGTGGACTCGGCAAGCCGTTGGAAGTCGTCTGCAGACATACTGAGCCGTGCTGCCACCTATAGTGTGAAGGTGTTGTCGGTGCACGATTTTGTGCGCGGAATCACCTCCAGATTAATGTCCGATGCTGATTCACGTCGGGGCCAACAGATTCGCTCGAATTAACCACAATGTTCGTCAAACCAATCGCGAACGATTGTGGCCCGATGATATAGCGCATTGTCATCCGTAAACATTCCACCATTGTTTTGGAACATGAAGTCCATGAATGGATGCAGATGGTGTCCTAGTAACCGAACGTAAACATTTCCAGTGAGTGGTGAGTTCTGTTCGATCAGAGGACGCAGTGCATTCCGTGTAAACACAGCCCACGCCATTATGGAGCCGCCACCCCAGTTTACACAGTGCGCTGTTGGTAACGTGGGTCCACGGCTTTCTGGGGTCTGCGCCACACTCCAACACTACCACCAGCTCTCACCAACTGAAGTCGGGACTCACCGGTTCGCTTCACGGTTTTCCAGTCGTCTCGGTTCCAACCGATCTCACCACCAGACCAGGAGATGCCGCGGGCGTTATCGTGCTGTCAGCAAAGGCACAAGTCTGCTGCCCTAACCCACTAAAGCGAGATTTCGCCACACTGTCACAGCGGACACGTTTGTAGTGCGTCCCACATTCTTTTTTGCGGTTATAACATGCAGTGTTGCTTATCTGTAAGTACTGACAACTGTACACGAATGCCGCTGCTGTCGGTCGTTAACTGAGGTGAGGCCCTTTCGGCCACTGCGTTGCCCGTGGTGAGAGGCAGTGCCTCAAGTCTGGTAGTCTCGGCCGACTCTTGGCACTATGGATCTTGGAATACTGAATTCCCTAACGATTTTCGAAATGGAATGTCTCATGCATCCAGCTCCACCTACCATTCCGCGTTCAAAGTCGTGCGCCACAATCACGAGGGAAACCTTTTCACACGAATCGCTGGAGGAAGAATGACAGGTCCGCCAATTAAGTTCCCTTTTACACTTTGTGTACACGATACTACCGCCACCCGCATATCTACATCCATACTCCGCAAGCCACCTGACGGTGTGTGGCGGAGTGTACCTTGAGTACCACTATCGGTTCTCCCTTCTATTCCAGTCTCGTATTCTTCGTGGAGAGAAGGATTGTCGGTATGCCTCTGTGTGGGCTCTAATCTCTCTGATTTTATCCTCGTGGTCTCTTCGCGAGATATACGTAGGAGGGAGCAATATACTGCTTGACTCCTCGGTAAAGGTATGTTCTCGAAACTTAAACAAAAGCCCGTACCGACCTACTCAGCGTCTCTCCTGCAGAGTCTTCCACTGGAGTTTATCTATCATCTCCGTAACGCTTTCGCGATTAATAAATGATCCTGTAACGAAGCGCGCTGCTCTCCGTTGGATCTTCTCTCTCTCTTCTATCAACCCTATCTGGTACGGATCCCACACTGCAGAGCAGTATTCAAGCAGTGGGCGAACAAGCGTACTGTAACCTACTTCCTTTGTTTTCGGATTGCATTTCCGTAGGATTCTTCCAATGAATCTCAGTCTGGGATCTGCTTTACCGACGATCAACTTTACATGACCATTCCATTCTAAATCACTCCTAATGCGTACTCCCAGATAATTTATGGAATTAACTGCTTCCAGTTGCTGACCTGCTATTTTGTAGCTAAATGATAAGGCATCTATCTTTCTCTGTATTCGCAGCACATTACACTTGTCTACATTGAGATTCAATTGCCATTCCCTGCACCATGCATCAATTCGCTGCAGATCCTCCTGCATTTCACTACAATTTTCCATTGTTACAACCTCTCGATATACCACAGCATCATCCGCAAAAAGCCTCAGTGAACTTCCGATGTCATCCACAAGGTCAATTATGTATATTCTGAATAGCAACGGTCCTACGACACTCCCCTGCGGCACACACGAAATCACTCTTACTTCGGAACACTTCTCTCCATTGAGAATGACATGCTGCGTTCTGTTGTATAGGAACTCTTCAATCCAATCACACAATTGGTCTGATAGTCCATATGCTCTTACTTTGTTCTTTAAACGGCTGTGGGGATCTATATCAAACGCCTTGCGGAAGTCAAGGCATCTACCTGGGAACCCGTGTCTATGGCCCTCTGAGTCTCGTGGACCAATAGCGCGAGCTGGGTTTCACACGACCGTCATTTTCGAAACCCATGCTGATTCCTACAGAGTAGATTTCTAGTCTCCAGAAAAGTCATTATACTCGAACATAATACGTGTTCCAAAATTGTACAACTGATCGACGTTAGAGATATAGGTCTATAGTTCTGCACATCTGTTCGACGTCCCTTCTTGAAAACGGGGATGACCTGTGCCCTTTTGCAATCCTTTGGAACGCTACGCTCTTCTAAAGATCTACGGTACACCGCTGCAAGAAGGGGGGCAAGTTCCTTCGCGTACTCTGTGTAAAATCGAAATGGTATCCCATCAGGTCCAGCGGCCTTTCCTCTTTTGACCGATTTTAATTGTTTCTCTATCCCTCTGTCGTCTATTTCGATATCTACCATTTTGTCATCTGTTCGGCAATCTAGAGAATGAACTACAGTGCAGTCGTCCTCTGTGAAACAGATTTGGAAAAAGACATTTAGTATTTCGGCCTTTAGTCTGTCATCCTCTGTTTCAGTACCATTTTGGTCACAGAGTGTGTGGACATTTTGTTTTGATCCACCTACCGCTTTGACATAAGACCAAAATTTCTTAGGCTTTTCTGCCAAGTCATTACATAGAACTTTACCTTCGAATTCATTGAACGCCTCTCGCGTAGCCCTCCTCACACTACATTTCGCTTCGCGTAATTTTTGTTTGCCTGCAAGGCTTTGGCTATGTCTATGTTTGCTGTGAAGTTCCCTTTGCGTCCGCAGCAGTTTTCTAACTCGGTTGTTGTACCACGGTGGCTCTTTTCCATCTCTTACGATCTTGCTTGGCACATACTCATCTAACGCATATTGTACGATGGTTTTGAACTTTGTCCACTGATCTTCAACACTATCTGTACTTGAGACAAAACTTTTGTGTTGATTCGTCAGGTACTCTGAAATCTGCTTTTTGTCACTTTTGCTAAACAGAAAAATATTCCTACCTTTTTTAATATTTCTATTTACGGCTGAAATCGTCGATGCAGTAACCGCTTTATGATCACTGTTTTCCTGTTCTGCGTTAACTGTTTCGAATAGTTCGGGTCTGTTTGTCACCAGAAGGTCTAATATGTTATCGCCACGAGTCGGTTCTCTGTTTGACAGCTCAAGGTAGTTTTCAGATAAAGCACTTAAAAAAATTTCCCTGGATTCTTTGTCCCTGCCACCCGGTATGAACGTTTGAGTCTCCCAGTCTATATCCGGCAAATTAAAATCTCCACCCAGAACTATAACATGGTGGGGAAATCTACTCGAAATATTTTCCAAATTATCCTTCAGGTGCTCAGCCACAACAGCTGCTGAGCCCGGGGGCCTATAGACACATCCAATTACCATGTCTGAGCCTGCCTTAACCGTGACCTTCACCCAAATTATTTCACATTTCGGATCTCCGTCAGTTTCCTTCGATACTATTGCACTTCTTATCGCTATAAACACGCCTCCCCCTTCACTTTCCAGCCTGTCTCTGCGGTTTGCATGTGTGTATTACCATCCCATGACTCGTGTCACTTCACTGTGCTGGGTGGAAGATACCGTTAATACTGTATGTTTGCGTACCCTGCTTATCCTGTGTAGTACAACCGATTAAATTACTGGAAACAAAATTCTCAAGAGTCTCTTTCAGTGAGGCCAGACACCATGTCAGAGCTGACTGTGATGGTGGGTTGCCACACAAAGTCACGTGACACTTCTCGACGTACGGACTAAGTGGGGTTTTCACATGCTGCATTAAGCGCTGATGCCAATGAGACATAAGGACGATCCACCGTACCTAAATTGTACGGTGGGTCCTTCGTCTACTGCCTGTGTGGTGCGCTTCCAGTCGCCTGTGGACGTCCCCTATTCGATTCGCCCTCCGTCTATGAGTTGGATGACGTGAACGGTGTTATGAAGTAATGTGCTCCTTCTTCTGCGATGTGTCTAGATCTGTGATTTATGGTCGAGTGTTCCTGCTAGCATTTCTACCTTTGTAGCAACTGCCACCAATGTAATTGGGCTCTGAAATACACCGTGACTTCGAAGTTATATAACTTTACACTATCTAATAATGGGATTATGTCACACATATTGTGTTAAGTAAATCCCACATTTCGACAACTGGGACGTCTTATTCTCCATACTGAAGTGTCTGAAAATAATGTTTTGAGTCCAATATATGAGCAGGCAAACAGCTAACATTATTTTCGGTAATAATTATTCTGCAATGCTATACGACAGTTCTACCGCACGATAGATGTTAATGCTTCGTGATCAGGTTAATTCATCCTAATATCTGGAAGACGATGCAACATCTCTGAAAGAGTAAATCTGCTGTGATTATCTGGCACAAATAAGGTCATTTTTCATGAGCATCAAATATCATATGTAAGATAATTTTGTTCTTTGTAAATTAATTAGTGTCTTGTTTAGCTGGTAACTGGACATTTCATTTTCTGACTTGTATTTTTTAAATAATGTTTCACTTGCGCATCACATATGTGCTGCTCTATGGCAAAATCTACACTAACCGGAATTCAAAAAATTTCAGTCGAATTTCGTTGTATTTCCCTTGTGACTTAACAGCCGTTCACGCAACGTGCTAGACGACGTATATGTTGACAAATCTGTATGAGAATTAACTTCTGTTACGTAATTCACGTTTCCAGCAAAAAGTATTTGAACTGCAATAGGAAAGTTCGCATATTTACTGTTATTTGCTTATTTATAGGTCATTTTTATCTGTAATAGTACCAAGTACTACAGATGATGGGCATGTCAAATACATTAAAATTTACACATGTATTTTAAACTGTACATGACATGAACATTTATTATAATTCTAAATCTTCTTTTAGCACGCCGCTAGCAATTTAAATGAACAACACATAAATATTCATTAGGAGTTGTCATACATCTAATAACAGACTTCAATAAATTTTACTTGGAGTAGTAAATGGAAGGACGAGCAAGAAACGGTCAGTTTCAGAACAGTTCCCTCATGATAACATTTGTGTATCAAATATTCACAGAAAATGTCACTCTTATATAAAATTAATGAATTAGTTATCTGCATAGATGAATTAGAGTCTTCAAACCCAGCTGACATAATCTGCCTCTCTGAACATCATGTGACCACTGGTGTTACAGGGTTTAGGTTAGCATCTCACTTTTGTAGATCAGAAATGGAGAAAGGAGGAGTTGCCATATTCATCAGGAACTGTCATAAATTTAAGAACATAGACTTTCATAAATTTTGCCTAGAACAGCATATGGAAGCATGTGCAACAGAAGTAGAATTTCACAAAAAATCCTTCATAATATTAACTGTATATCGAGCACCTGCAGGTAACTTTAATCTGTTCGTAAACCACCTTGAAGCTGTACTGACCCATTTAACAACCAAAAACAAAGAAATAGTGATTGCTGGTGATTTCAATGTAGATTTCCTTACAGACTCTCCCAATAGCCGGCACTGTAGCTCAGCGTGTTCGGTCAGAGGGTTAGCAGCCCTCTGTAATAAAAAAAAACTGAGCTAATAGATCAACAACGAACTTAAACGGATGTCTTACGACGTCCGCCCCGAGCAGATGCAACGAGCAAAACTGAACAAAATGAGAATTAAAAAAAAAAAATTGAACTTATTTGAGTTAGTATCACTATCATTCAACTTAATTCTCACTGTAAAGTTCCCCACTAGGGTAGCCAATTGCTCACAAACAGCCATTGATAATATCTTTATAGAAAAGTCCAATGAACTAAATTATATTACAAACCCAATAGTCAATGGCCTCTCAGACCATGACATGCAGTTCCTTCTGTTAAATGTTTGTACTGAACAGGTTGTAAAATCTGTTAAATCTGAGCTCAAGAGGGTAATCAATAAGCCAAAAATGGATTATTTTAAGACACTGCTCAGAGACATTCACTGGACTGATGTTTACAGTGCTCATGGCATGAATGAAAAATATAACACTTTTGCTAATAAAGTGCTTACCTTATTTGAACACTGTTTTCCCACAAAACTTACCAAGGTTAGAGCAAAGTCTACAAAGAAGCCATGGATTACTCAAGGAGTAGGGGTATCTCTTAAAACAAAAAGA
This sequence comes from Schistocerca nitens, assembly GCF_023898315.1. NCBI lineage: Eukaryota > Metazoa > Arthropoda > Insecta > Orthoptera > Acrididae > Schistocerca > Schistocerca nitens. Next base: position 1,787,271 of record NC_064615.1, on the reverse strand, counting down.
AAACTCTATCTGTCAATCCGAAACAGTTCCGATGTTGATGCTATAGCACATTACAAGAAATTCTGCAAAATATTAAAGACTTTAATACGGACATCAAAGCAGATATATTACAAGGAAAAGATAGTCATATCAGATAACAAAATAAAGACTATATGGGATATAGTGAAGGAGGAGATCGGTAGAATCAGACATGAAGAGGGACAAATAGCATTAAGAGTAAATGATACATTGGTGACAGACGTGTATAATATTGCAGAACATTTTTACAAATATTTTATAACTGTTACTGAAAAGATGGGGTTGCCAGGTTCTGTAGATGCTGCTATGGAATACCTCAGACCAGACATTTCAAGTAACTTCCATAATATGAATTTGACCCTCACTACCCCAGCAGAAATAATATCCATCATAAAATCTTTAAAATCAAAAACATCTAGTGGGTATGATGAAATATCAACAAAGTTAATTAAAGAATGTGATTCTGAGTTAAGTAACATATTAAGCTATCTGTGTAACCAGTCATTTATCAGTGGAATGTTTCCTGAATGGTTGAAATATGCTGAAGTTAAGCCACTGTTTAAGAAGGCAGATAAAGAAATAGCATCAAATTTCCGTTCAATTTCACTTTTGCCAGTATTCTCAAAAATTTAAAAAAAAAGTAATATACAATCGGCTTTATAACCGTCTTATCTCAGATAACAGAGTGTTAAAGTCACAGTTCGGATTTCTAAAGGGTTCTGATATTGAGAAGGCTATCTACACTTATAGTGAAAATGTGCTTAATTCATTAGACAAAAAACTTGCAGGCAACTGGTTTATTTTGTGATCTGTCAAAGGCATTTGACTGTGTAAATCACAATATCCTTTCAAGTAAATTAGAATATTATTGTGTAACAGGAATTGCTGCAAAATGGTTCAAATCTTATATCTCTGGCAGGAAACAAAGGGTGTTATTAGGAAAGAGATATGTATCAAGCTCTCAGGCATCATCCAACTGGGAACTAATTACATGTGGGGTCCCACAAGGTTCCATTTTAGGACCCTTACTTTTTCTTGTGTATATCAATGACCATTCATCAGTAACATTACCAGAAACCAAGTTCGTTTTGTTTGCCAATGATACAAACATTGCAATAAATAGCAAATCAAGTGTAGCCTTAGAAAGGTCAGTTAATAATATATTTGAGGACATTAATCACTGGTTCCTAGCCAATTCTTTGCCATTAAATGTTTGAAAAGCACACTACATGCAGTTCATAACTTGTAAGGGGTGTCCTGCGAGTATATGCCTAACATACGATGATAGAAGAAGTGGACAGTGTTAAATTCTTGGGATTACAGCTTGATAATAAATTCAACTGGGAGGAGCACACCTCAGAACTGCTGAAGCATCTTAACAAATCTCTATTTGCATTGCGAATTGTGTTGGACAAAGGCGATATAAAAATGGAAAAGCTGGCATACTATGCTTACTTTCATTTGATAATGTCATATGGGATTATTTTTTGGGGCAATTCATCAAACCAAGCTATAGTTTTCTGGGCACAAAAACGTGCAGTAAGAATTATATGTGGTGTGAACTCAAGAACATCCTGCAGAAGCCTGTTTAGGGAACTAGGGACACTAACTACTGTTTCCCAATATATTTATTCCTTAATGAAATTTGTCATTAAAAATATATCACTTTTTCAAACCAACAGCTCAATTCATGGAATCAATACTAGAAATAAGAATAATCCTCACAAGCATTTAAAGTCACTTAGTCTTGTACAAAAAGGTGTGCATTATTCAGGAACACACATTTTCAATAACTTGCCAGCAGCCATAAAAGGCTTAACAACCAATGAAATTCAGTTTAAGAGAAGCCTAAAGGATTTATTGGTGGCCAACTCCTTCTGCTCCATTGATGAATTTCTCAGTAGGACCAACTGATTTGTGTGTGTGTATATATATAAGTACAATATAACTTCTGCGCAATTTCAGTGCAGTAATGTGTTCATTGTAAATAAGTGTGTGTGTGTGTGTGTGTGTGTGTGTGTGTGTGTGTGTGTGTGTGTGTGTGTGTGCGTGTGTAAGTACAATCTAACTTCTGCACCAGTTCAGTGCAGTAATGTGTTCATTGTAAATAAGTATTTAGTAGTTGTATTACATGTTTATTACCTTATGAATAAATAAAAAACTTTTTTATTTTAAATTCAGTGCATTAGTATTTGTAAAATGGTTATTTCATACAGCGTTCATTAAAAAATGATGACCATGCCACTTGGGACCTGTGTAATGGTACATTAGATTATTTGTTTGAGTTGTAAATATTTGTCATGTATTGTTGTTTTTCTGACATGTTCTACATCCTGGAGGACCTTCGCACTATGGATCAATTGGAATGAAAGTAAATCTAATCTAATCTTATCATAAATCACCTAAAATGTCTACTGGATTATTTAAATGTGAAAAGACAAGTAAATAGATGTTGTTGGTGATTATGATACGGATTCTCCTAGAAACACTTCCAGTGCAAATTTATTGCATTCGCTAAACTATAGCCCAACTTAATTCCTGCTGCAACCTTCACAAGTAGCTAATGGCTGAAAACAGTCAATAATAATATGTCAACACAAATGCTAAATGAACAATATTGTATTACAAAATCAACAGTCAGTGGTTTCTGAGACGTAACATGTAATTCCTTATAGAAACGATGATGCTGAACAGGATACGCAGTGTACTAAATCTGAGTTCAAGAGAGTTGTCAGAAAGCCAAAATCTATTTCTTTTAGTGGGCTCCTAAAAGGACTTGTAATAGAGTGATGCATACAGCGCCCAGGAGATGAACTGAAGATACGATACACTTATTAACAAAGTCCTTCCCCTATATGAAAACCGTTTACCCCAAAAGTTAACACGATTAGACCAAAGTTAACAAAAAACCACACATTGTTCAAGGAATAAAGATATCCTTCTGAACAAAGAGGTAACTTTACCTGTAATTCAGATACCATTCGTATGTTGAGTCATAGTACATTACAATACACACAGCAAAATACTGAATACATCAAAGAAATGCATTATGATAAAATGGATACTTACATTGGACAACAAAAAAAAGACAATACGGAATATAGTGAAGCAGGTGACTTGTAGAACTAGAGATGAGAAGAAGCTCTCACCTTTCAGAGAAAATTGCACATTTGATGTCAGCAGTGTCACAAAACTTTTTAACAAGCTCCAGGATTAACAGATGCTATCATGGAATTTTACAGACCAGCCATTACAAGGAGTTTCAGTAGTCTCAAAAGACGTAATGTTACCTTACAATCTTTAAAATAAGAAAATCTAGCGATTATTATAAAATATTTGCTAAGTTGATTAAAGAGTTTTGTTCTCTATTTAGTAACACATTAATTTATTTGTGTAACCAGTCATGTGTCACTGCAACATTTTCTGATTGCCTGAAATGTGCTGACATTAAGCGCCTCTATAAGAACAGAGATAAAATAATACCATCAAACTTCCATCCAAGTTCACTTTTGCCAGCACTGCGTAAATCTTAGAGAAGGAGATGTACAAGTGGCTTCTTAACCATATAACTACAAGTAGTATCCAGTCAAAATCACAGTTTGGAGTTCTAAAGCGTTCCAATACTAAAAAGGCTATTTAAAAATGCAGTGAGAAAGCATTTAATTTGTTAGTCAATAAATTACGAACTATTGGCATATTGTGTGACCTATCAAATGTGTTTGACCAACTAAATCGCAATATCCTTTTAAGTCTATTGGAATGCTGTAGCGTACCAGAAAATACCACAAAACGATTCGAATCGTAGCTTTAAGATAGGAAACAAGGGTTCTCAACAGGAAAGAGAGGTTTATTTAGGTATGAGTCATCAGCCAACTATTTAAACGTGGGGTATCACAAGATTCCATCCTAAGTCCGTCACTTAATGACCTTTTAACAGTAAGAAAACCAGATGTAAAGTTCAAAGACACACATAACGCAATAAACAGAAAATCCATTAAGTATATGTGTAATGTCATTGAAACTGAATTGCAGAATTTTTTTACGGTAACTGCTACTCCACTGAAGAAAATCGTCAGAGAAACTCTTAAATTTAATGATTTAGGTATTTTAATATTACAATACTACAGTTTGTTGTAATACTAATCATTTCATTGAACTGCACTTAAATGAAATAAAATGTACGTTTTTGACCACTTCCCACATTCCAGAACCTATGGATCAAGACTAATGTTAGGTATTCTACAATCACAGATGATAGCCAAAAACAGTAACAGGTAATTTAAGTTTACATTGGAACTTACAGGAAACATTTATCCGTATCAACCAGGCCATCATTCACAGCCAAATGAAATGTAATGGTTAGTTGGATCATGTTACTAAAATTGAGAATTTGGTTAAATAGCAACAAAAATAATGTTACCAATCAGAACTACTGTCAGCATGTAGTCAGTATAAGGAGACATAGGAGTGTTGTGTTCTTTTATGGTGTATGAAAGGAAACCAAGGAAATGTAGTCGTATTAAATGGGTCTCAAAATAACTGACGTAGATCGAAGGTAATACGATATGAAATGCATACCAGCAACTTCAATAAAAGCGGTTCTGGTAAAGAGAAATAATTTAACACCGAATATGAACTCAAGAGGTAGGAACTTTCTGAAAGTGTTTGTTTGAAGTAAACTCTTGAATGGAAATGGAACGAAAACGCTAAACTGTAGAGACAAGAAAACAAGCTTTTGAAATGTGGTGTTACAGAAGGCTGCTGAAGACTAAATGGGCATTTTCGATAATAATGAGAAAGCGCTGAATCGACTCGGTGAGAAAATAGCTCTGTGACACATCTGATTAACAAAAGGTTGAAGGGAAATGTCCTGTGATATTAAGAAATAGTTACTTAGCTAATGAAGCCAAGTGATTGAAGGGATCGGGGTTCAAAAATGTCGGAGGCCAACGTTTGAATACAGTGGAGAGGGTTTCAGTAGTGCAGAGATGAAGAGAGTCGCAGAGGACATGTGCTACTAGCCATTAAAGTTGGATAACCACAAAAATGCCCATATTACAAACGTCGAAAGGAAACGAAGTGTGCTACATAATTGGATATGCAACTGATTATTACTTCAGCCCAGCCACACAAAGTGCACAGGGCTGAAGCCATCTACAGAAATATACAGGCTGATTCGGCTGCTCCCACCGATTGGTTTTATGCAACTAACAGCGACTTCAAAATCCACACGTGAGATTTTGATAATGTCTTGCTTGCTAAATGCAAACTATTAGTCCTAGAGAGAAAATGAACAGGACCTTTTTGTAGTAAATGTACTGTAGTTGAGTTTTGTACTCGGATACGTTTTCGCTGGAGGCCAAGGCTTTCGAGTTACTCGAGAAAAGCATGTTTGTAGGTCACTTTTGTACGTTTTTCTGGAATAATTCGAAAAATACGGCCTCTAGTGAAAACGTATCCAGTGCTAAACTTCCGTACATTAAATTCCCTGTAGAACGGTCCTGTTTATTTTTTCTGTACGACCAACAGTTTGCACGTAGCGAGCGAGCGATTACAAAAATCCTACCTGTGGTAATTGAAGCCGCTGCAGGTTGCATAAAACCTATAGGTAGTGGCAGCTGACTCGCCGTGAATATGCAAAGATTACGCAGTGGATTTCACAATCAGGTATCGCATTTGAATGTTTGGTTGCAGTAAGGCCAGTATTCAACACGGAGATCACAGCTTCTGGAGCACCAGAGACTGTTAGCTCGGCGGCCACTGTTGCAGTGCTTTGGTTGTGGCATCAGTGGAGGGGGGGTCCGACAGAAGTGCGTCCAACGGTAACACAGGACACGTGAGTGGCAGCATATCGTCGTTACAGAACATAAACTGTTCTTCATACAGAATTACAATGTACATATCAACGTACGGGCTTTGAAGAGAACGAACGATACCAGATTCCACTCGTCACGGTTATTCGGTTTCAGCGCGATAGGGGTGCTATTGGACACATAGTTACAGCTGGTTCACATAGCCGGTAATTTTGACAACATTCGTTACATTTCTGGACTGAAGGTCGGTGGCCGTGACCCATGTTGTAGATCCCTGTGCTATTATCTTTCAACAAGATCACACAAGACGACACGTGGCTCCTGATGTCCTGATCCACCTCGATGCTGTTGCCCTAGTCAGCATGAACAACAAAGCTCTGAGACACAGTAAAGATATGCCCGTGGCTTGTCGAGAGACTGGCATCCCAGCACTCTCGAGCCACTGGAACTGATGCTCTGTGGTATACTGTTGAAGCAGCTGTGAACGATGCATCTGTATGTGTCGTCCAAGCTCAACATTCTGAACACGTTTCCAGGTTGGCTCTGAACAGTGCCGTTTGCATGGTGTTTCATATTGTCGTTAATTTCGTAAGCGCTGTTGGAATTATCTTTAAATCGCCTTCTGCGAGAGTTGGCGTAATTGGAAAGGACTAATTAGTTTCCCAGGGAGCACCGTCAGTGATCGAGGCACATGAAGATGCATTCGAAGTCGAAAAAAGTGACCTGGGATTCACTCTGGACAGAACTTTAACATACAATAAACACCTTTCCAACTTGGGCAAGAAGATACAAACACGAGTGAGAAAGCTGGCAGGCAGTACATGGGGAGCAACCACATCAGCCCTCCGAGGAGCATCCCTTGCACTGGTATACTCTGCAGCAGAATACTGTGCACCAGTTTGGCTACGAAGCGCCCACGTAGTCAAAGTAGACTTCCAACTCAACTCAGTTATGAGAGTAATTAGTGGTACAGTCCGGTCTACACCTACTTGCTGGCTACCAGTGCTTTCAAACATCTGTCCACCGGACCTCCGTCGAAAGGATGTTCTTTACAACCTCTGTCAGCAATTTCTGAAAACAACTCGATCCCTCTTCGTGATGATTTGCTATCGCTGCCCAGGAAACACCTCAAATATAGAAGAGCAGCGTATGAAATGGGAGTCCAAATGCTATCCACAGGATTCGACCAGGACGCAGAGTGGAAACGTGAGAAGCAAACTACAAGAACCCGAAATCACCAACTTGTAGACAATCCGACAGTTCCAGTTCAAGGCTTCCACCAACCGAGGGATGTGTGGGTGCAGTTAAACAGATATCGGACCGAAGATGGTAGGTGCAAATACAATAAGCACAAGTGGGGCTTTTCGAGTGACATTGTATGTGACTGTGGTGACATGCAAACATTGAGCCACATTGTGAATGACTGTACTATCAGACGCTTCCCTGGTGGCACTGAGAAGCTCCATCGAGCATCCCACGACGCACTCCGCTGGATCGAGTCCGTCAACATCCGAGTGTAGTATGGGCCGTTTTGAAACTTGTGTATTATACTGTATATAATTTCACATGTTCATTTTTATATATATTTCTTTCTTTTGCTAAATGTGTATTACTGTAATTGATGCATACGATAATAAAAAATAAAATAAAAAATAATCCAAGGTCAGTTCAGAGGAGGCAGCTTTGTGCATTTATCACCACCACATCATCTAGAAACTTAATCACGTAGCCTGCGTATCAAGCCACATGCGTACAACTATAATTTAGCTAATTGCTATCCATCCTAGTGTTGCTATTTTTTTGGCTAGCAGTTTGCTTTCAAGACAGTCTTCCGGGTGTAGATTACGACACCGAAGATTTATTTGAAAGTCAGCAGAAGCACCGAATAGGTGGTGAGGAGAGACACGAAGCTGAGGAGGAGTCCCAGGTCGAGGCAGACAGTCCTGAAGAGGCGGAAGGCGGGCGGCCGGAGAGCCGCGGACGTGGCCAGCAGGCTGAGGTGCAGCAGGTCCTCCTGCTCACCGGGCGGTCGCGTGGCGGCCAGCAGCCGCAGCGCGGCGTCGGCGGTGTGGGCGGCTTCCCCGGAGGCGCAGTGCGCGGGCACCACCACCACCAGGGTGCCCGCGAAGGCCAACACCAGCTCGAACACCAGCGCCGGGTAGTACCCCGAGCCCCAGGCTCTCAGCGGATCTGAGGTGTCGTTCGTCGCCAAAACGAATGTGGCGCAGATGCCAGTGCTCACGGCCATGAGGAGGTACAGCGCCAGGAAGAGCTCGTGCGCGGAAAGGACAGCCTCCGCCAGCTCGCACAGGAGGCTGTAAGCTCGGAGTAAGGCGTGGCCAGACGGCGCACGCGGGCCGGACTTGTCTAGGATTTTGGGGCGCCTGCGGTCTGTGCCGGCAGGTGCGCTCGGCTCTCTCCGCCTCGCACAATCTGTCCAGCCTTCACGTTTGTGCTGCTGTGACTGGCACATCTCGTTCAACTTGCAGTTCAGCGTCCGGAATCCTCCTCCGAGTATCAGCGTCATATTTACAAATTTGATGCCGTTGGCGACGATGATTAACGTTCCGAATAACCCTCCAGTCATAAAAAATCGCTGCTCACCGCTGTTGACTCGATAAATCGACAGCGAGAAATATGCCGCAAGACAGGTCACGACGACGAGCTCACACGAGACTGCTGCGGTCGCTGCTGTTTGGCGTCGGCCGGTGTGGCGGCCCAGGGCGACGTTGAACTCGTTAACGAGGTTCAAAACGCGACGGTATTTGGCGACGTTGCACAGCAGTTCGGCCGCAATCACCTCGACAGGTAAGAATAACCTCAGGATGTGTGCCACGCAGTACCCCTTCGCTGCTAGTGTGGACACGTTCTCGTGGAGAATGTGGATAGTTGCGAGTACAAACACGGTCAGTGTGTACAGAAGCACGGTGCACGAGTACGTTGTCGCCAAGACACTCCTCTGGAGTGTGGCTTCGCCGGTGTCGCCGTCGACGTCGGTGGCGGCTGGAAGCAGTCCCAGAACGGTGCAGCACCACAGAAAGGGGCGGCACGCTCGCAGCAACGAGCGGGTGCTGTCCACCAGCCCTGCAACACACAGTGACCGAGCGATCGCGCTGTAATGCAGTCCAGTAATAAACGGATATTCGCTCCCCCCTCCCTGCGGGCGGTGCTGCAATACAAACAGAGCACTATTCAAATGAAGGAACGGATTTCAGACATTTATCGCTTCCAAACTACAAAAGATAGAAACACAGTTGCAATGTTCCTGGAAAGAGAATAATTCAAATCTTGATGCATTCAATGTGAGCACAATGTGTTACACGACAAATATCGAAACGGTGGCTCGTTTCGTACCGCACTAAGCAGCTGGTCTCTCGTTATCGAATTCACAGCTTCAACAATGCGATATCGCAGACTTGCAAGAGTCTCAGGCATAGAGTGGATGAAAACGAGGTTTTTTTTTTCGTAACGCACAGATAGAAGTCATCAGGTGTGAGGTCTCGAGACCTGGGAGGCCACCGGCGATGAAGTTCGTCTCTGCTCCTTGTCTTCCAGTCCAGCGTCCTGGAATGGCGTCACTCACGTAGCGTCGAAGGCTGTGATGTAATAAAATAAAAGTGATGTTATTCTGTGGAAGAGTTGGAATTTGAGATTTCGTTTACCGTTCTGTCAATCACAATTGTCGTAAGAATCATGGATTGACCATTGTCATAAGATATTGCATTACGGAATGTGAATAGTCTTAACTTGGAGTTTCGCGTGCCTTAAGGCAGTCACAGCTAGCGTGCTATTGATTAAGAAATTGCATTATCGTCTTTCTAATTACTTCACGATCGTAGATACGATCATACCCGGTTGTGAAGTTACTGTTATGACAAAACAATTTCCTAAGGGACCAGAAAGTTCTTAAGGGCGCAAAAACAACTGTTTACACAAAAGGGGAATTCATTATTCAAGCTGATGCAAGAAGACGATAAAATAGTTTTCTTTTTGTCAATGTAACACGCGCATTGGACTACTGATCTTGGAGTCTGTAATCTTAGCAAAACGCATAATTAAAACGAAAATAATACTGAGGACATGATAGGAATGAGCACTTCTAAATGATTCATTATTTCCAGAACAAATATTTATTAAAACTAAAACATATGTCGTACCTTAAGCTTAGTACTACAATGACGGTAGATTTTTATGTCCGTACCATGTCCATTGAGCGCTCTTTTATATAGCCATTGTCTTCTTTGAGTCGCTCGTGCGTCGTCACGGTAAGTTATAACAGTTCTTTACACTTCACTCAATCTTAGACGTAACACGTTTTTATACATTTAGTAAAAATTAGATCAGACTGCCACAAATCTGCGTCCGTCTTACTTAAGAGAAACAGTACAAGTCTTTACCGCTCAAGGCTTCATTTGTTCTCCAGCGAACAAAATACTGAAGGATCGCATATCGATCCGTATTCTTCTGTTTATATTTCAGCCCAAAGACGACGGATTACATTATTTAGGAAATTCCACCGTCGCTATGAGACGCCTTATTATACATTAATCACTCTTTATAAACAAGTATTCGCCTTCTGGCTGAAACTGTTAACTATTTGCTGTTTTAATGAAGCCAAAAATAGCGAATGTCACAAGGCGCTTAGAGAGTAGCGTTATTTATCACCCCATATCACTCAATCCAGACATGCACTATCGACTTGGCTCTTTACACCACCTCGAGGATCGCTTAGCATTGTCTAAAGATACGTGTGGCTTATAAGGAGTTGCTCAGCTGTTCTGACCCATTCCCTGATTTATAGTTGTTCCTTTGCGTGTCCAGTTCTCAGTCATTTCACCAACGGCCGACCTGGGCAGTTTCAGAGGGGCTCAAATGTTTCTGATGGATTTGTTGCTTAGCTGACATCCAGTCACTACTCAACGTTCTAAGTCCCTGCGCTCTCTTGTCCGTCCCATTCTGATATTACTGTTCGCCTTCTGGCTACACAATACTACCCACCTCATTTTATACTGGCGGGTCCGCCTCTACTGACATCTAGTGTTAAATTCCGCATTACATTTGACGTCCGGACGCTTTTAGTCAGATGGTGTGTCTACGCTCTGGTTATTGCAGCTGAACGATACAGTTAAGTACGTGACAGCTTATGGTTGGCAACTTTTAGATCGACAATGTAAGATTAATTCATCCACATCAATCTTGGTTGATCTCTCTGGCTGTCTATTAGATAACTGGACGAATTATAGTAACCAGCCACTGTTTTGTATAGCTTTATTCATATAAAGACGCGTTTCGGAATTTCGCCAATCTTATGTTAGCGTAACGCATTTATATCTTCGTCTGTAGATATGCAGTATCGAGCAGAAAGCATCAGAAATTTACCTATGAGTAGTACTCTAAGAAAAGTGTCGTACTCATGTAACTACCTAAACAAAACTGTCTATTGCCTGGGGTGTAGATACTTATCTTTGATAAATACATTACATTAGATACTCTCTATCGATTCCAATCTCTCCATCTCTGTTTTTAAAATCCTTCTATAACAGACAGTCGATTTTCACCAGTTTCAAATATAAAAATGTAAGAGGTAGGCAATATTTTTCATATTCATTACAAATATTTTTTTTTTTTTTTAAGTTTGGAACCTGAAGAAACCGTTGAACAGTACCCAAAAGGAAATACAACAAATTTCACCTAAACTTCCCATTCTTCCTCCGCGTAAACACACAAAAACAATACTTCATACAGTCGTTTCGGTAATAATCTGTTAGGTGTCTTCGATAAAGTGTAGTCTGCCTTTGGAAACAAACGCCTGGAGGGCGCTGAAGGCGCTGAAATTGTCAGGTACCTGGCTAGCTTACTCAATGATATTACGCAATGAGAAGAATGAAACTTTCAAGTCGTTCTATTCCTTTAATGGATTAGGTCGAAGTGTTGACGCTTGTCTACTGACGCAAGTGTTGCCAAACAAAGGCTCATTTCATGTTTTTATCCACCAGAGTAGGTTCGAAAGAGGCGACTGATCCATCTTTTTTCTTTTTGTTTGCTGTGTGCTAATGTCTTACGGTGATTCCAGAAGCCGTATATCGTTTCAAGACAACAATGACTATCTGGTTCCTAATAAACGGTTACTTGGGTACGATACCTGCTACAAAGTACTGAAGCGAGTAAAAGTATCAGCTGCGAAGTATCGAGTTATAAAGTATCGCTATCGAGGTGAGTGTACTCGATACCAAGAAGTATTTCTGAGGCAGACCGCGACCCACAAGAAGTTCGAGGCACTGTGTGTCAATTACCGTACCGAAAGCACGTAGCTGCAGCGTTCAAAGTGCACTTGGGGAAAACTTTATACTGAAGAGGCCATAAATGTACTACACCAGCTGAATATCGGTGAAAGATCGAAATGTATCGCTGAATAAATAAAGCTACACGAAAAATGACTAGGAGTTGTGTATCTTCAAGACATTATGAAAATATACGTACATGTTACCTGTATAAGATCAAAATTATTCAGAGCCTTCTGAAGGTGTAAACTAGTAAAAGATGACCTAAATACTGGTGTGAGTAAGTTAAATGTGCACTAGAAGAAGTTTAGCTGACACTCACCTGCAGACGCGAACTGCGATCTGGTGGTCGCAAATATACACTGAAGTACGAATGCTGTGCAGCATTAAACAATACGATACAAACGATTGTAATCTGCGTTTCACATTCGTAATTTATTTTTTATTAACCCCTATTTTGTCTTCCTGTTTTCAGTTCGTATCTTTCAAGCTTGATAATTTATCTCGTACTTTTCTTTACTTTATAATCGTTATTCAGTAAGTTGAGAATTGACAATGCAAATCTGTAATAAGCATTCGTGACACAATGCGTTGTTATCATCTTTTAATTCAGGTAGTTTTCCTAAACAGACATCAGTCTTGTAAAAGTCAAATTTACTTAAAGAATAAACGTACTAATTAGTATCTTAAATTTTGTGGACGAATGTTAAAACCCTTAATATGTAAGAACAATGTTAATTTGTAAGATGTGGAAGAAGAATGCGAAATTTTGTTAATTTGAAAAGAAAAAGTAATATTAATAAAACATTTGGTTTGCAATTATGTCAGTTTAAAATATCAAGCAGTTTCTAATAATAAATCTGTTGTGAAATCAAGTGAATTTCAAAAATCTAGTTATACAGTAAAGACTGAATGTCATAAAGTTACGTACACTAACTCGGCTGCAAAAGCTTGGGTCAGTTCAAAGCAATTTTTTGAATATAGGAACACATACGAAAATTGAGACGGATTGTTTACGTAAGTTAAGCACCCAACACTTGTTAAATGAACATGCGTAATAAGTTTATTTTCGTTATTGTTCTAAAGTTATCCGATTCATCACTAGCATATGGTATTACGTTTCGGTTCGACTTTCGAACAAAGTCAGTTGCCAAATAACATTGCTACTCATATTTTCCAAAAGTCAAGATCTTCATGTACGAAACAATGGATATTACGTTAGAACACTAAACAACCAACATGTAACCACTATTAATTCAAACGTACGCACGTCGGAAAGACACGAATGCTACACCAATCCCCTGCCTACAAATCGCAGAGAGACAGGCTACGTTGCATATACACTGCAGTAACGATCACAAACGGACACGTTCTACTCCCCACTCTTCACCCACCAATAATATGTTCTTGGTCCCCTAATCTATGTCAAACCTGTAATAATACGCATCTGCCTTTTCCTAGCTATAATCTGTTGTACCTTTTTGCTACTTCATTTTTTTTCCGACTGCTGTCTGATCGATTATTCCTTCGTTCTATAACAACTTCCCTAGTACTCGGTTCACATATTCCTTCCCCTTGCCTGTGCGAAGACACGAATCTTACGATCAGTTTGTTTTTCCACTGGCTTCTTACAATTCCTAATAGTTTTCAGTACCTGACATCCGGCACTTAGTGTATACGAAAATGTTGTCTTCAAATAATCATCTACTAGAGGCAGGGAATTTCTGGCACCTCCAGTTTATCTTGTTTCCTTGGGTCTATGCAAGTCGCGCTGTATTAATTCAAGCACACGTTTCGCTCTCGAACCAGAATATTGGAATCGTAGTCTTGTATGTTTCTAAGCAAGTAACACATGGAGAACAATAGTTTTCGTATAACTGAGTCCACTGACCATACCTTTTTGCAATTTTCCATTCTGTCAGGGCTAAAATGTCCTAGTCTCCCATGCTACAAGTTCGCTTCATTTAATAGTGAAAGGGATTTGTTTCCAAGTAAACAGTTATCTTTTTGGTCCAATTTATACAGACCATATTCAGGTGTTACTGTTGCAAATAGATTCTTTCGCTTATTGTAAATGCGACCACTTTGTTTATCTAATGTGATGGGATGTCCCTTTTCCACTGTCTTACTTACAGAAAGTAAATTCCTACTTAACTGTGGCATGTAAAGAACATCTGTTACTTTAATTTCTGTCTTTTTTCCACCAGCTTGTGCATCAATATGTGTGTCGCCAATTCTTTCAATAGGTAATCTATTATTATTCGCCACAGTTGTGAAGTTAACATCGGTACATAAATTCATTTCTGTAGCTCAAGACTCAGTATACCAGCCATTATTTATAATTTTACCTACTGTAGTAGAGAATGTCTCGTAATCTGAAGTCCCTTCCGATGACTTGCCACATCCCTTGGTTTCTCTGCGACAGTTTCTTTTATATTTCTTGTTCACTTGAACAGCTGCGACCTTCCTGGAACAATTTAGGTTTAATCGACTCTAGGCTCGTAATCATTGGTTTGTAGTCATCCGCTATTTGGATACATAATCTTCTAGTGTTGTACGATTATACAGTCGAGGTGTAAGGAATGTAGTCGGCAATCCATTTCTTCTCTGACGTTCAGAGTCTTCATACATTTTGTTTTTATTTGCCCCAGGCTTCTTCTACGTTTGTTAATTCCGGTGAACGTAAATTGCTGGATCAGCTGACAGTAGTATTTTTGCTCTAGCATCACACGCTTTCGAGTCGTCCTTTACTTCACCTGAGACACATTCACATAGCTTTTCATGATGGAGATGTGTTTTCATAGCAAACTGTCACATTCTGTAGTTTTCTCTTCCTTTCAATTTCTCTATAAGCGGTACATAATTCAGTGCCATAATAGATTGCTTCAAATAGATTGCTGAACGAGAATAAACAGCATACATAGAACTTAACGACAAAGAACCTATATAACAGTAGAGGCATAAATTCTCATTTATAACAGAAATAATATCGCATATACAAAGCTTATAATTTGTAATGTTCGACTCGTAACTGTATAGCTAATGTTATTATCTCGCGTTGTGCTTATAATTCAGTAATCTCTCAAAATATGTCTTCTTTTGCAGCATAGGCAATTCGTCGTGCCCAGTCTTGTTATGCGATACTGTAGTTTGTGTATCACAGTGTATTGCACAAATTAAACTAGTTAATTAGACGTAGGAATAAAAACAAATTTCACATCACTTACTCATTTTGTTGCTCCACTGGATTAACGTGTCCTCCTGTCTGAGTCAGTCTTGACTGTGACGGCAGCTAAAGAGCGCAGGCGGTGTCGTATTTTGCTAGCGACATAGCTGACGCGTGTCTGGCGATGACAGGAGAGTCAATTAATTTCCTCCTCCGCTTTCAACACTATAGACGTAAACCCCAGTCGATGAGAGCGCGATAATCATCTGTTAACAGAGAAAGCGAACGCAGAGTAATTGTCACGACAGGGCAAGGGTTTTCCTTTACGTACAGTGAGTCCAAAAAGTATTCGTCTAGCTGCCCATCTTTTAGAAAATAAAGCTTGTGTAACACGAAAAGAAATGTATACAAAATCTAAAGAGGCGGTCATGTAAGAAGTACCTCGGTAGGTCATTTTTGTTGAAAAGCAATGATAGAAACACATCCAAATCGGCAGCAAGGTTAACAAACTAGAAATGTAACACAAGAGCTAGTTCATGAAGTATTCGCCACCAGCTGAACGTGCCGAAATTCGGCGCGCGGTGTACGAACTGTAGCGCTGACCCGCGGCACACACTGGAGTCAGCCGTCTGCGGCCCCACTCTGTCGCCTGTTGTGCCGATACAGTGCAATTAGCGCCACGGGCCGTAAGGGTAGTGAGACGACGCTTGTCGAAAGGAAACTTACTCTCCGCTTACATAATGAGTCCAAATCTTACGAGATTGCTCGAGTAGTCGGTAGACCTAGGTCGACGGTTCAGTCGATAATAGATCGATTTTGCGCAACAAAGTCATGAAGAAACCAACCACGTACCGTACCCCCTCACACTCTGACTGATGCGGACGTGAGATTTATCATGAGGAAATTGAAGAAGAAACCTAAAATGAGCGCTCCTAAGGTGACTGGGGAGTTAGAGTCTAGGGGAAAGAATCAGAAATACCTTCAAAACGTATGGCTATCACGGCCATGTAGCGCGCAACAGATTTTGGGTCAGTGAACAGAATCGAAAGAAACGTCTTCATTTTGCGATGGAACATCTAATTATTGTGAGTGGAAACAAGGGGAGGACAGTAAGTCCCTTCGCACTTCACGCTCAAAACTTCAATGCACTAACGCTGGACCAGAAGCCTGCAAGTGAATTGCCTACAATTTTTGGTCCTCTGGGCCGGATACAGTCAGCTTCACAGTTGGCATATGGTGCTTGTGTATACATCAGATGTGTTCTTTCCAACAACAAGGTTGTGCTTTAATTGGCTGCAGCCAAATCTCGTGTAGCTCCTGTCAAACTGTAATGACTGGAATCAGGTGGTGATCTGCTTCTTGCTCCATTCACTCACAAGGTGACCAATGCCTTAGGCATCGTAAACAATAGCGATGTCTACCTGTAGATGGACTCCACAATAGTTCTCTGCTGGCTGCAACCTAGTCCTAGTCGCTGGAAAGCTTTTGTTGCCAACAGAGTCTCTGCAATTCAGGACCTGAGTTCAGTGCTCAACTGGAGGCATGTCAAATCAGAAGGCATTCCTGCTGATCACTTACCACGTGGCATTAGTCCAGCACATTTGAGGTCAGTTGGGCAGTGGTGGTCTGGCCCTTCATGGCAACCCAACTGTGACCCAGACTTCAGCACTTGTCCTTCACTTGTGGTAGAAGATGCACCTGACAAAAGGTTTTTGCAAGTATCTTTGATGTCCGTTATTAAGCTTGATGATGAATTGCTGTGTAAACATTCCTCATTCAAGGAAATCTACAGGGTTTTGGCTTCTGCACTGAGGTTCACTAACAACACTAGACAGCTGCCACCATACAGGATAACTGGCCCACTCACCCCACAAGAATGCCAAAACGCCATCAGAAAGGCCTTTGACATGTTCAACATGGTGAACTTGGTAGTGAGATCGCTTTGTTAGTGACCAATTCTTCTATATCACATAACAGCAAATAACGATATTTGCATCCGTTTATTAACACAGCAGCTATCCTACAAGTGGGAGGGAGGTTAATGAATGCTGATATACCATATGATGAGTGACGTCCTATTACCATACCACCTAAGCATCATCTGACCAAAATTCTCATCATTTAAGAATATGAAAATCTGTAGCAGCTGGGTCACAGCTGTTGCTGAACATGTTGGACAGGAGGTTTTGGATTCCCAACGGGTGCAACACTGTCAAAGGAGTTTATTGGGAATTATCTGAAGTGCTTTAGGTTCAAATCACTAACTGCAATTCAACTTACGGGTCAACTACCAACATCCTGAGTAAAGGAGTATCCTTTTTCCAGCACTGTGTAGTGGATTATGCGGGCTCTGGTACTGTGAAGCATGTGCTTTATTCATTTGCAACCAAAGACATTCATCTAAGAGTTAGTTAGTGACTTAGTAACCAGTTCATTTCTGGCTGCCCTCAGGAGATTCGTTGCGAGAAGAGGGAAACCTACTCACACTTATAATGATAATGGTACTATATTTGTAGGTGTACGCAATGAACCTAAACGTTTTTTCTGCAATGATGCTACAGTTGAAGGTGTGTTGAACCTTACGTCCTCAGAGGGTATCAATTGGGATTTTACTCCACCTCGTGTCCCTCACTTTGGTGGACTGTGGGAAGCGGGAGTCAAATGTAAGACGTCACATCTCAAACGTATCACTGGCCATACAGTATTGACTTCTTAAGAACTAACTACGGTATCAACTCAGATAGAAGCGTACCTAAATTCAAGCTATTGTGTGCTCCCTCTGATGACATAGGTTCTCCATCTGCTATCACTCGTGGTCTTCTCCTGATTGCACAGCCACATTGGGCCCATCCTGAGTCCGCTGTCCTCAAGATTTCTGCCAACAGGTTGTACAGGTGGCAAGTTGGACAGCAGCCCCACCAGTCTTTTTGGAGGAGGTGGTCCACTGAGTACCTGCATCAACTGCAGCAACGCAGTAAATGGAAATCGCAAGGAGCACGGCAGCCGCAGATACGCGATCGTCTCCTGGTCAAGAGTATAACCTGCCTCCCTTGGTGTGGAGGCTGGGCATTGTTGGGCAGCTGTTTCCTGGACCTGATAATCATGTGCGTGTGCTGATCGTGAAAACTCTAATGGTCATGTTAAGAGGCCTATAGAAAAATCGTCTGGACCTGATAATCATGTGCGTGTGCTGATCGTGAAAACTCTAATGGTCATGTTAAGAGGCCTATAGAAAAATCGTGTTCCATGCCTAAGTACTGAATCAGTTAGGTGTTCCCTCAGATTTGCCAAATTGCTGTTTACAGGAACAAGTCATTAATTAATAATATCAGCTTGAGAAGCTGTTCATGATTCTTTTGTGGACTGACTGTTCTCAGGGTATGCTGCAGCGGCCACGTGATACGAAGGGTCCCGCGTAGAGAGAACAGGAGTGGCCTGTTCGTCCAACTGCGTCGGCACAGAACTGGCAGCAAAGCAGAATGAAGACACAGTAGGAGAGGGAGGCACCATCGAAAGAAGTGGCTCTGCAGAGAGGCTGTATAAGGTACTCTGTGTGTGAGCCAACTCAGTGGAGGTAGTAACAATGTGGGAGCATAACTCCGGACTATGTGAGTGAAGCCCGTCGGTCTGTTTGCAGACGTCCGATAAATCGGAGAAAAGTGCCATAATACCTTTGAGCAGAGATGAACATGTGGAAAGTATAGCTGAGGACGCGGAGAGCGGAGACGTGCCGAGTTTGTTCGAGCACAGAACGGTAGAACGAGATGCGTGGCAGAGCACAGCTACCTGCTGGTCTGGCGAAAGTTCGTAATGGTGTAAAAAGTCTAGCCCAATTACAGGTTCGTCAACGTCGGCGATGTGGAAGGTCCAAGGAAATGTCGCACTCGGTGATAGACGAAGCGACATCTCGATGGAGCCAAGGACCACGATAGGAGGAGTGGTTTGCAGCGATCAAATCGAGGTTAGCAGGAGAAAGCATGTTGGCCGCGTGCTTGGCCAGTGTAGCGCTGGTGTCGACGAGAAAGTGAGTGCCCGATGACAAGTCAGTGACTAGAGGTGTCGCGCCGCCAGAGCAAGTGGTGGGGCATCGGATGGTAGGCGCTGTGAAGAATTGTGGCGGGACGTGGTGGTGGTGCCTGAGCTTGCCTGCCGGTCTCGGTTGGGAGAGGCACAGGGCGCGCAACAGTTGCGGGCAGCATTCCCGTAAGTAGCGTGGAACTAGCGCAGTGCAGCTGACTGTGTCAGGGCAGGAAGCCGATCGGGTTGCCTCCACACCAAGGCAGGCAGGTTATACTCAGTGACGAAGGATTGCCTACGCCCAATCAGTCACGCATAGGCGAACCTCGAGAGGGTTGGTGACGTGAGATAACAGGTAAAGCTGCACTTCCGACGGTAGTTTCACCAACCACAAAGTACAAAGCACAGTGACTGGTAGTATCTGATCATCAATTAATGCACAAAAGCGCCGCCAAAGCCGCGAAGGTGGGCGGTCGTCGAGGTGCTCGTCATGGTCACACGGTGCGTAGCCTCTGCTGGAGGGCAGGAAAGCCGTTCGATAAGTAAAGTTTTTGCGGTCACATAATTGGGCGAGGTGGGCGGCGAGAGTAGCAGGTCAGTGATTAGGTCAGGATGGGTGTGGAGGTGGCTCACCAGGCAGACAAAACGTGCGTCGTTATCCGAGATCCTGTGGATATCCAGTAGATGGTCCATCAGTGCAAACCGAGTCTTGGGGTCGTCCTTTTGCGACGCAGGAATCTGCCGGGTAACACATGTTGATGAAGCACAGCCAGGCGAAGGTCACTATCGGCGGTTGAGGGAGCCCCCGACGCCGGGAGTGTAGTAGCGGTGGACGATGCGTCGCTCGAGGTCTGCGTAGGGGGGCGGCCACGAGCAGCACTCAATGTGGAGAGAGCCAGTGCAACCGACGGCACGATGCGTCCCAACTGCAGGCCCGGAGGCAGGTGTGATGCAAGTGTAACGGCCGGTGCCGTTGCAACAGCGTGCAGAAGGTGGTCGTGATGCGGCCAAGGGGGAACTGATCCTGAAACTGGCGCGGAGGAAACGGCCGGTGCCGATACGAGACCGGGTGCTAGTCGAACTCGATGTGACCACGGAGCGAGCGACGGTCACAGAAACTGGCACAGCTGAGGCGACCGGTTTGGGGGTTGGGGGGGGGGGGGGGGGGGAGGTAAGAATGTGCAACCCCATGAGCATGAACATTCGATGTATAGTTCTTGAACTTCATTGGCACATCAACCCAACCTGTATGCGACTGCGTAGCTGATGGATGAAACACAATGTCCTTTATACGATTATAATTCACAATGTTGCTAAGTGGCTGCACTCTCTGGGCAGCAGGCTCTGCTGCGTAGTAGCATTTGACGGTGGCCGTGTTGGGGCGGTAACGGTTAAGTGGCCGCTGGCATGACAGGCGCCAGGTAATTGTTCATTTTTAACAAAATGTATATTAGGAACACTTGTATATACGCAAGCACAGTTAAAAGGGTGCGTGGCACTAGCACAAACGACACTGGTAGATCCATTGTTCCGAAGACAATGTGGGCTGGCAAACGAAGTTCGTTAACGATGAAAATAAACACGAAATAATTCCCGAACGCACAACGTTGATGTCGGGGTCTCCACTGTGGGTTTCACGTGGCGTTGAGCCGTAATAACACACTTTTAGGATCGAAACGACATTTATTTCGTCAGTTGGTAGAGCGAATACGGAAAGATGGCTTCGAACTTAGCGCTGGAACACCAAGAACCAGAGAGCATAGTCAAAGAACTGTCGCTTCACGTCAGATACGCCACACATGCGTTATTCAATTTCCAGCTGCAACTGTTTCTTGGGATCGAACGAAGAGTATGCATACTTCATATATTACAACAAAGTACGTTAAGTCAAGGGGCATGCCTGAAACGATTTTTCGATTTAAAACTCGCTATGGTTGAATTTGTGAAGGAAAAAGTAGTACAGGAAAGAAAACATAATATCCAGGTTGGCTTTCATACTTCACATTTCAAGTGGACTTGACTGCACCCTATTCACGGTTAGATATTCCAAGATAGCTTCTTTCTGATTTGATGGGGACGCATTTAAAAAGAGAACCGCACTGTGGAAAGGACATATTCTGACGAAGACCGCCCACTTCCCTAAGATCACTGTCATTAAAGAAAACGTGAGGTTTCAGGAATTCATTATAGTCTCGAAAGAATTGCAGGGACAGATTTAGAAAGATTTGCACGTTAGTGTGAATCTTACATCTATTTCCATTCTCTTTTTGAGACCGTTTTCCGTTTCAGTTGAAATCGACCCTGTAAATATACGAATGAAAGTGATTGATCTGCAAGGTAATTCCAGTTTCAATTACAAATCTTCTTACATCAACACTATCCAGAATGTCTACATTGCTTTCTTCAGGTAGTTTCCAAGTCTCCATAATAAGGTTGCAAAAATGCTACAGTATTTCGATCGACATATTTGTGTGAAAGGCCTTTTTTCGGCTCTAAGATGGCTCTGAGCACTATGGGACTTAACTTCTGAGGTTATCAGTACCCAAGAACTTAGAACTGCTTAAACCTAACTAACCTAAGGACATCACACACATCCATGCCCGAGGGAGGATTAGAACCTGCGACCGTAGCGGTCGCGCGGTTCCAGACCGCAGCGCCTAGAACCGCTCCGCCAGTCCAGCCGGCAGACCTTTTTCAATTTTGAAACTAAATAAGTCACGATTAAATGGCAAACTTGAGTGCAAAATTCTTTGAAGCTCTCTGTCAGTGTCTGACAGTTTTTACCAGACAAAAATTATATTATGTCTTTAATATGTCAAAAATAATTAAATAATCCTGAAAATAGGTTTTGCTTGTGACCTATTTTGTTGAGAAATGACAAACATAAAACCTAATAGTATCCAGTACGACTGCACTACCATTTAAACATGGAACGTTTGCAGTTTCGTCCTCTTCCCCCTCCTCGTACTCAGACAGCATGGCGTGGGAGCGAGAGAAATGAGAAATGGGGCTGACCACTTTGGAACTCGTGCAAACGCAAGGCCCACGAGCCGAAATCCCGGCCGCGCTTGCTCTGTCCAACTCCTGGAGTCATGGTGTGGGAAGTTATTGAATATCAACAGGATTCACTTGTAATTGGCGAAGGGAGATCAGGTGCTCGCCAGTATATGGCAAGACTAGTAAAACCTGTTATCACACAGTTCATGATCTCAGTATAAAATGACGTATTCCAACAGGATAATGGAAGACCCCTACTGCAGTTCACACTATAAATGGCCTGATGAACGAAAGGATCCTTGGCTGGCTGCCTGATTCCCTGGCCTGTCACCAATAAAGTGTGTCAGGGGTGTGATGGGAAGGTGTGTACCTCCCTGTCACAGTTCTTTATGAAATGAAACATTGTACATATGTTTCAGACATGGAAAGTAAGTCCCCGCGTGACATATAGAGTGTTTTCGCCTTTGAATTCAAGTAAGAGATTCGTTTTGGTGTTCTGGGCGTCGGCAATTTCAAGTCCATTTACTATATGTTCTTCTAGGTCTTTAATTACACTACTCTTCAGTCCCAACAAAATGGGTCGAGGTCAGCTTCCTTTCCGGAACAACATGCTCAGCTTAAAGTCCTACAAATAACCGAGACTAGCAAGAGTAGGTTCAGAGTAAAATAAAAGACACGCTTTCATTAAATTAGTGGATATTTGGAAAGTGTTATATCCGTTCCTGAAACAAAGATCAATGTGCCACAGGGATAAGACACGGGACTCACACTCGAGAGGCCGTAAAGATTTAGTTTTTCCTTGGCGAGAAGGTTCCTTTGAAAAGGACACGCGCCATTTCCCTCTACGTTCTTCCTCCGTCAGAGTTTCAGCCGCAGAGTTGCAACTCTTTCCACTTGACGCCACGTTGGGCGACTTGCGTGTCGATTGTGATAAAATAATGAGGAGGACAACACCACACCCGGTCCCTGAGCGGAGAAAATCTCTAGTTACGTTTGTTATTAGTATGTTTTCCCTTAAAAGTCGTGTGTTGCATACTGGAATTCATGACATGCTCTACACATGAGACGTGGCCGTTATTTAGGTAAGAGATGTGACCTGATTTAAACTCTTTCAACCCAAATCCGTGGAGATGATCTGTGACTGAATCCGGTCGATATTTGGGTTTTAAATAGAATGTAGCTGATGGTAAACGTGAATTTTATACAGTACTTGGCGGCTGTTAATAGTCACCTTCCAAAAATGTTTGTTAACACAGTACTTCAACTACAGTAGTGGTTCAAAAATGCCTCCATTGATTTGTAAACAGAATTTAACTCGTGGGTCACGTTCTGTCAGACAAAAAATCCAGAGGGGTGAAATTAGGGAATCGAATAACGAGTGGTAAAGGGCCACCACTGCTATTCCACTTTTCTGGAAACGCACAGGACGGCTGAAATGCACTGGCGCCCATTCATACTGAAACCACATGCGCTGTCTTGTGGCGAGTGAAATGTCACCCAGGAACTCCGACAATGCTCTGGCGAGGATACTCCAATAATGCCTGTCGTTTAATGACCTAGCTACGAGATATAGCCCAGTTAAACAGTCACCGACAACATCTGCCCACACATTCACGTAAAACTCCTACTGATGAGCGCCAATAGATGTGACATGTGGGTTAACCTCACTGAAAACAGGCCAATTGTGGATGCTGAAGAATACAGAATTCATTTGACCCTGTTCCAGGTTGTTGTTGTTGTGGTCTTCAGTCCTGAGACTGGTTTGATGCAGCTCTCCATGCTACTCTATCCTGTGCAAGCTTCTTCATCTCCCAGTACCTACTGCAACCTACATACTTCTTAATCTGCTTAGTGTATTCATCTCTTGGTCTCCCTCTACGATTTTTACCCTCCACGCTGCCCTCCAATGCTAAATTTGTGATCCCTTGATGCCTCAAAACATGTCCTACCAACCGATCGCTAGTCAAGTTGTGCCACAAACTTATCTTCTCCCCAATCCTATTCAATACCTCCTCATTAGTTACGTGATCTACCCACCTTATCTTCAGCATTCTTCTGTAGCACCACATTTCGAAAGCTTCTATTCTCTTCTTGTCCAAACTAGTTATCGTCCATGTTTCACTTCCATACATGGCTACATTCCACACAAATACTTTCAGAAACGACTTCCTGACACTTAAATCTATACTCGATGTTAACAAATTTCTCTTCTTCAGAAACGATTTCCTTGCCATTGCCAGTCTACATTTTGTATCCTCTCTACTTCGACCATCATCAGTTATTTTACTCCCTAAATAGCAAAACTCCTTTACTACTTTAAGTGTCTCATTTCCTAATCTAATTCCGTCAGCATCACCCGATTTAATTTGACTACATTCCATTATCCTTTACTTAATATACAGATTGAATAACATCGGGGAGAGGCTAAAACCCTGTCTCACTCCTTTCCCGACCACTGCTTCCCTTTCATGCCCCTCGACTCTTATAACTGCCATCTGGTTTCTGTACAAATTGTAAATAACCTTTCGCTCCCTGTATTTTACCCCTGCCACCTTCAGAAATTGAAAGAGAGTATTCCAGTTAACTGTTCCAGGTGCCAATGAGAAAACTCTGCTCTGATTGGATAATCATCCGCTTCCTAGTTGTACAGATGCCGCAAGAAAAATGGATTAACAATTCCTCATGAAGGACCATGCTTACATTCGTCTGTATCGTCCCCTTGTTATACACAACGGCACAAGTGTTGAGAGCGATTATGCCCTCTACTGGATTAAAAAGTGATAAAAGGTACTTGTGACATTAGAGAAAAATATTTTTTTTTGTTTGCCATGAAACCTCACAGAACTTCCAGTTTAAATAATTTTCGCCCTTTAAATACGGAAGAAGATTATCCTAAAATTTATTGCTCAAATCATTTAACACATGTTACTCATCTACCTCAACGTGAAAAGAAAGTTAACCTGATCTGACCTGACCTAACCTAACCTAACCTAACCAAATTAAACCTAACCAAACCTAATCTAATCTAACCTAAGAGCACCAAACCGAACCTAACTGAACCTAAGCAAACCTAACCTAGCCTAGCCTAGCCTAGAATAGCATAGTCCAGCATAGCCTAGCCTAACCTAACCTAACCTAACCTAACCTAACCTTACCTACCCTAACCTACCCTAATCTAACCTAACTGAACCCACCACCCCAACAAAACCTAACCTAGCATAAGCTAGCCTATCCTAGCCTAGCCTAACCTAACAAAACCTAACCTAACATAACGTAACCTAGAGTTCTAAATATTATTATTGTAAGAATACAAAGTATTTAATTTAGCTTGTTCACATGGAGATAACATTGAACCTATGACTTACATAGCTTGAAACACATTTAGCCACCTGTATTTTCAGGCATTTGAATTGTAACCTAGTTAAACAAATTAACGACTTTTGCCAACATTACAAAAGTTATTGCGACAGCATTTCATGCCTAAGCATTAATTCTAATTGAAGACAGTGTTTCTACAGGAGATTAACGAGAATATTTCATGTAAAATATGGTTCCAAAAGTTCTCATAGCCTGGAGATATGTAAGCACGGGTAATAAGCGTAGGAAGTAATTATCCTGAAACGTTCAATATCGCTCTCGAGGAGACACTTCCGCCAAATAATTTTGGCGCTGGAAGCAAGTGTACTACAGGAGTCTTTAACCGTAATTGAATTTCCAGCATGTGACTGATGAAAGAGAATTACTTCCAGTGACACGATGGCTAATGGATTATGTACCTCAAGCTATCCTTTTAAACGTCGG
The DNA here is from genome assembly GCF_023898315.1 of Schistocerca nitens. Taxonomy (NCBI): domain Eukaryota; kingdom Metazoa; phylum Arthropoda; class Insecta; order Orthoptera; family Acrididae; genus Schistocerca; species Schistocerca nitens. The sequence continues at coordinate 1,761,178 of NC_064615.1, read as the reverse complement.
AAGAGTGAGTTATCGATTTAGGGGGAAGGAGAGACTCTGACAACGGACTTGCTCATACGGAGCAGCTTGCGCCTGCGCCACAAGTAAGTGACCCACATCCGGATTCAATCCGCGAGTTGGATTAATGACCGTGGTGACGCACCGCCCAGCTTGAGCGTGGTTTAGGATGATTCCCTTGCTCGTTTAGCAAGTGCTGGACTGGACCCCAATTACCGCCTCAGAAAATAATAAACACAAACGTTTAAAATACGATCACACAGAGAAAACTTACACGATTCACAAACGTGCCTCCTCAACGTAAATACATCTACATCTACATCCATACTCCGCAAGCCACCTGACGGTGTGTGGCGGAGGGTACCCTGAGTACCTCTATCGGTTCTCCCCTCTATTCCAAAGCCGGCCGAAGTGGCCGTACGGTTAAAGGCGCTGCAGTCTGGAACCGCAGGACCGCTACGGTCGCAGGTTCGAATCCTGCCTCTGGCATGGATGTTTGTGATGTCCTTAGGTTAGTTAGGTTTAACTAGTTCTAAGTTCTAGGGGACTAATGACCTCAGCAGTTGAGTCCCATAGTGCTCAGAGCCATTTGAACCATTTGAACCCTCTATTCCGGTCTCGTATTGTTCGTGGAAAGAAGGATTGTCGGTATGCTTCTGTGTGGGCTCTAATCTCTCTGATTTTATCCTCATGATCTCTTCGCGAGATATACGTAGGAGGGAGCAATATACAGCTTGACTCTTCGGTGAAGGTATGTTCTCGAAACTTTAACAAAAGCCCGTACCGAGCTACTGAGCGTCTCTCCTGCAGAGTCTTCCACTGGAGTTTATCTATCATTTCCGTAACGCTGTCGCGATTACTAAATGATCCTGTAACGAAGCGCGCTGCTCTCCGTTGGATCTTCTCTCTCTCTTCTATCGACCCTATCTGGTACGGATCCCACATTTCTGAGCAGTATTCAAGCAGTGGGCGAACACGCGTACTGTAACCTACTTCCTTTGTTTTCGGATTGCATTTCCTTAGGATTCTTCCAATGAATCTCAGTCTGGCATCTGCTTTGCCGACGATCAACTTTATATGATCATTCCATTTTAAATCACTCCTAATAATTTATGGAATTAACTGCTTACAGTTGCTGACCTGTTATATTGTAGCTAAATGATAATGGATCTTTCTTTCTATGCATTCGTAGCACATTACACTTGTCTACATTGAGATTCAATTGCCATTCCCTGCACCATGCGTCAATTCGCTGCAGATCCTCCTGCATTTCAGTACAATTTTCCATTGTTACAACCTCTCGATATACCACAGCATCATCCGCAAAAAGCCTCAGTGAACTTCCGATGTCATCCACAAGGTCATTTATGTATATTGTGAATAGCAACGGTCCTACGACACTCCCCTGCGGCACACCTGAAATCATTCTTACTTCGGAAGACTTCTCTCCATTGAGAACGACATGCTGCGTTCTGTTATCTAGCACATCTGTTGGACGTCCCTTCTTGAAAACGGGGATGACCTGTGCCCTTTTCCAATCCTTTGGAAAGCTACGCTCTTCTAGAGATCTACGGTACACCGCTGCAAAAAGGGGGGCAAGTTCCTTCGCATACTATGTGTAAAATCTAACTGGTATCCCATCAGGTCCAGCGGCCTTTCCTCTTTTGAGCGATTTTAATTGTTTCTCTATTCCTCTGTCATCTATTTCGAAATCTACCATTTTGTCATCTGTACGACAATCTAGAGAAGGAACTCTGTTTCAGTACCATTTTGGTCACAGAGTGTCTGGACATTTTGTTTTGATCCACCTACCGCTTTGACATAAGACCAATATTTCTTAGGATTTTCTGCCAAGTCATTACATAGAACTTTACTTTCGAATTCATTGAACGCCTCTCGCATAGCCCTCCTCACACTACATTTCGCTTCGCGTAATTTTCGTTTGGCTATGTTTATGCTTGCTGTGAAGTTCCCTTTGCTTCCTCAGCAGTTTTCTAACTCGGTTGTTGTACCACGGTGGCTCTTTTCCATCTCCTACGATCTTGCTTGGCACATACTCATCTAACGCATATTGTACGATGGTTTTGAACTTTGTCCACTGATCCTAATGACTATCTGTACTTGAGACAAAACTTTTGTGTTGAGCCGTCAGGTACTCTGTAATCTGCTTTTTGTCACTTTTGCTAAACAGAAAAATCTTCCTACCTTTTTTAATATTTCTATTTACGGCTGAAATCATCGATACCGTAACCGCTTTATGATCGCTGATTCCCTGTTCTGTGTTAACTGTTTCAAATAGTTCGGGTCTGTTTGTCACCAGAAGGTCTAATATGTTATCGCCACGAGTCGGTTCTCTGTTTGACAGCTCAAGGTAGTTTTCAGATAAAGCACTTTAAAAAATTTCACTGGATTCTTTGTCCCTGCCACCCGTTATGAACGTTTGAGTCTCCCAGTCTATATCCGGCAAATTAAAATCTCCACCCAGAACTATAACATGGTGGGGAAATCTACTCGAAATATTTTCCAAATTATCCTTCGGGTGCTCAGCCACAACAGCTGCTGAGCCAGGGGGCCTATAGAGACATCCAATTACCATGTCTGAGCCTGCTTTAACCGTGACCTTCACCCAAATCATTCCACATTTCGGATCTCCGTCAATTTCCTTCGATACTATTGCACTTCTTATCGCTATAAACACGCCTCCCCCTTCACTGTCCAGCCTGTCTCTGCGGTATACATTCCAATCTGAGTTTAGCGTTTCATTACTGTTTACGTCTGGTTTCAGCCAACTTTCTGTCCCTAGTACTATATGGGCGTTGTGACCGTTTATTAATGAGAGAAGTTCTGGGACCTTTCTATAGACGCTCCTGCAGTTTACTATTAGCACATTAATATTGTTATTCCCTGTTGCATTTTGCCTACTCCTACCTTGCCGCGTCTCAGGAGGCGTCTTGTCGGGCCTAGGGAGGGAATTCTCTAATCTAAAAAACCCCCATGTGCGCTCCACACGTACTCCGCTACCCTTGTAGCCGCTTCCGGCGTGTAGTGCACGCCTGACCTTTTCAGGGGGACCCTACATTTCTCCACCCGATAGCGGAGCTCGAGAAATTTGCACCCCAGATCTCCGCAGAATCGTCTGAGCCTCTGGTTTAAGCCTTCCACTCGGCTCCAAACCAGAGGACCGCGATCGGTTCTGGGAACGATACTACAAATAGTTAGCTCTGATTCCACCCCGCGAGCGAGGCTTTCCGCCTTCACCAACTCCGCCAACCGCCTGTGCGAACTGAGGATGACCTCTGAACCCAGACGGCAGGAGTCATTGGTGCCGACATGAGCAACAATTTGCAGTCGGGTGCTCCCAGTGCTCTCTATCGCTGCCGGCAGGGCCTCCTCCACATCTCGGATGAGACCTCCCGGCAAGCAGACGGAGTGAACACTGGCCTTCTTCCCCGACCTTTCCGCTATTTCCCTAAGGGGCTCCACCACCCGCCTAACGTTGGAGCTCCCAATAACTAATAAACCCCTCCCCCCGTGTGCCTGCTCGGACCTTGCTGAAGGAGCGGCCACATGACCACTCACAGGCAGAGCGGGCGATGCCACACGCCCAGCTACACATCGACCCTCCGCCTCGTGCGCTGCGAACGCCGCTGAACCCGCCACTCCCCCTTCGGGAGAGGGTGGCCCAACCGCGCCCGGTACCCGCGAAGATGTCTCGACAGCAGGGACAGTGGGTGAAGCATGTAACACCTGGGGTGTACCTTGCGACGCACCAGACTCCCCACTGCCGCTACACTCCGAGGCAGCAGCCTGAAGACGGCTGACCGCGGCCATCAGCACGTTCAGCTGTTCGCGAACAGTGGCCAGCTCCTCCTGCGTCCGTACGCAGCAGTCACACATCCTGTCCATCCTAAGAAATCAATTTACTGTAGAGAGTTAATCAACTTTTAACTAGACTGCTAATTCACTAAAGGCGGCTGATTGTTGACTAAACTGTGATTGCTGGCCACTTCTTGTAGAAAACAATGAAAATAGCACTACCTGTCTCTGGACTGTATTCAAAACAAACACTAGCACTACTGGCACTATGGTTGACTAAAGGGACTCTCTCTGACTGTATTCAAAACAAACACGAAATCTATGGAACACTATTACTAGCACTCGACAATTAAAGCTTCCTAAAAGCAAAAACACACGGAAGAAGAAGTGACAAGTAAGAAAAATACAGTTAATACTTAAGTTAAGGTAGCTCGCTGCACAGCAGACGTGAAGCAGACGGCAGTTACGACTTTTCCTTTAGGTAAAAATGACCAACTTCATATGATCATTTAAGAGTCTTCAGGCTTTCGGTTGATTACCGCGGTCTTTCGTGTTTTACCCGTCCTCTTCACCTCTCCATAATTGTTATTTCCAGTGTCCTTAGTATTTATTGCTACAACTTCCCCCGCTACACTGTCCTCTTTCCGCCAAATTAATTATTGCTGGATGACTTGTCACATTTTCTCCATTACTCTTGTTCATTATTTTACACATTTGTTCCCGCTGTATTACACCCCAGCCCACAGTCTCCTTTCTACTTGTCAGAAGTTTGCATATACTTCTGACTTCCACTATTCTATATAATACTACTATATTTTTATTATTTATCTGTTCACTTAGTTATTTCTCGTTATTCTGTAACACAAATAATTCCGGCGCCTTCCTAATAGTTTCAAGAGCCAAAATTTACTCATCTTCATTCACATCCAGTAAATCATCGTACAAAGTGTGGTAGAGGGTGATTTCAATTGTGTTAAGTTTTGACTTTATTCCTCTCACGAATTTTGTAGCAAATGTCAATCTTAAATGAACATGTGAAACGGCACTTGGTGTCATATTGTTCTTGCAGTCCCACTCTTCGGATTTCCCTTAGCTGTATCATACTTCGTAACTTTTAGTCTAATCAAATGCTTAAACCAACGTAGAACAATAATATTCTGGTGTAGATCATAGTAGAGTGGTGTGCGTGTCTAAGTTGTTTCACGGAGACTTTAATTAGAATGTACCTAGATGAGAGGATTCCAATAGTGTTCCTTCATTTCTAGGAAATTTGATGAGTTACATAAATAGTCAGGATTGCGTTGCTATGATCACAAGATTACTCCTCCCCTTCGTTTTACAGTTTCTCTCGCTGTTTAAATACTGCAGTCCAACGATGGTGTAATAGAAATTTAGTAGTTCGCCCCCCGAGCTAAGTGACCAATCCATCTTAGTACCAAGCAAGCAGCCCCAGTTCGATTCCCGGCCGGGTCGGAGATTTTCTCCGCTCGGGGACGGTGTTGTGTCGTCCTCATCATTATTTCATCGCAGTAGACACGCAAGTCTCCCAATGTGGCGTCAAGTGAAAGGAGTTGCCACTCTGTGGCTGAAACTGTGACGGGGGAAGAACGTGGAGGGAAATGGCGCCGGTCCTCTTCAAAGAAAGCTTTTCGGAAAGGAAAAACTAAATTACAAGACCTCTCCAGTGTGAGTCCAGTGTCTTATCTCTGTAACAACTCGATCGTTGCTTCGGGAACGAATATAAGACTTTCGAAATATCCACTAATTTAATGAAAGCCTTCCTTTTATTTTACTCTGAACATACCTAATCCTGCCACTCTCAGTTATTTGTAGGGCGTTAAGTGACGTCTGTCCTACTGAATGAAAGCCTTCCATTTATTTTGCTCTGAAACTACTCTTACTACTCTCGGTTATTTGTAGGACGTTAAGTTGAGCGTGTTGTTCCAGACGGCAAGTTGACCTCTATCTGTTCTGTTGCGACTTATGAGTAGTGTAGTCACAGACATACAAGAACATATAGTAAGTGTACTTGAAATTGTCGACGCCCAAAACACCAAAAGTAATAACTTACTGGAATTCTAAGGCAAACACACTCCAGACTTGGCATGTCTGAAACATATGATGTATCATTTCACAAGGAACAGTGGCAGGGAGGTATACACCTTCCCATCCCATCCCTGACACACTTTATTGACGACAGATCAGGGGATCAGGCAGGTCAACCAAGGATCCTTGGTTTCTTCAGGCCACTTGTAACGTTTTTACCATTATTTCCACATTTAGACGAACACTCAATCTGCCTCCACCAATTAAAGGTCGGTCCTTGTTATATTCAACAACTCCCCACCCCATAATTCCAGGAGTTGTACAGGTATGGCTCCAGAGCAAGGGCGGCCAAGATTTCGGCTTGTGGGCCTTGCCTGGGCACGACCGCCAAAGCGCTCAGCCCCACTTCACGTCTCCCTCACTCCCGCGCCATGCTGTCTGAGAGCATGTTGGAGGGGGGAGGGAGGGGGACAGGAGAAAACCGCAAATGTTCCATATTTAAATGGCAGTGCAGTCGCACTGCATACTATCAAGTTTCATAGTTCACATTACTCAGCAATATAGGTCACAAACAAAACCTATTTTCAGTATCATTCAATTATTTTTTGGCATACTAAAAACGTAACATATTTTTGATCTAGTAAGAACTGTCGGCATGCTGACACAGACGTCACAACTTCAAAGAGTTTTGCACTCAAGTTGGCACGTAACCGTGACTTATTTAGTTTCATAATCGAAAATAGGTATCTCAGACAACTATGTCTATCAAAATATTGTAGCATTTTTGCAGTCTCATTATGGAAACTTTGAAACTCTACCTGAGGACAACAATGTAGACAGCCTGGAAAGTTATAATGTAAAAATACTTGTCATTAAAACTGGAATTACATTGCAGGTTAATCAGTTACGTTGGTACATGTAGAGTGGTGGTTTCAACTGAAGCGGCAAACGGTCTCGAAAACGGCATGAAAGATTGCCCTCAAAATCTTTCTAAAAGAGCCCTTGTAATTCTCTCAAGACCACAATGAATTCTTAAAACCATACATTTTCTTTAACGGCAGCGATCGTAGGGAAGTGGACTGTCTTTGTCAGAACGTGTCCTTTTATACAACGCGATCTTCTTTCTAAATGCATCCCCATCAAATCAGAAAGAAGCTAACTTGCAATATATAACCGTGGCTAGTGTGGAGTGAACTCCACTTGAAATGCAAAGTCTGCAGTCAATTCTGGATATTCTGATTTTCGTTCCTGCACTTCAACTACAGAGCATTTTAAATCGAAAACCAACGTGCTGAGCAGCAATGTATGGAGTCCATACTCTTCGTTCAGGTCCACGGAAAACATTTGCAACTGGAAATAGAATAATGCATTAGTCTTCAGAAATTTTACCATCTGTGCAACCAATTTATTCCCATGCTCTAGACTTACAAATTTAACACAATGTGCTTTTTTATGCACAGAACAATGAATTCTACCTTTCTATCATTGCAATTTTTTGTCCTTTTATTGTCAACTAAGTCTTTAAATTCTTTCTGCATGGTATTGTAATGTCGTTTCGTACCAAATATACATCGTGTGTGAATTGAGAATTCTCATCCACCTCTCCTAACATTCCCACTCATTTTAAAGGCTAGCGACAGTAGATAGCTAGACTCTCTTTTTGTGCAAATAGCCATTGGACCAAGGAAAATCCTTCGTATAACGAACAAATAGTGAGGGCTAAGAAGCGCTGATAGCCCTATTCGCTGATAGCACGATTCTTCTAAGCTCAGAGAGTTGTGCTGACCGAAAAATCCCGGACCTCACTGCTAAATGAAATGTCGCTCTGTTCCGGGTGTTTCCGAGGAGGACCGAACAGAGCCGAGTGACAGGCTGGGCCATGCTCCACCCATGGCTCGCAGCCGCTGCACACACGATGTTTGGCACTCCATGGCCGGCACTGCTCCACAGCACCGCCTCGGTGTGTATCCTTTTACGGTCTGCGGGCACCTTGGCGTGTAGCTGGCCGGCTCAAAAGGGAGCGAGGCGTCTCAGAGTGCCACTCTGTGTTTCGGCTGACTCTGGGCCTACAACGTGCAAGTCTCTGGTTCTGTTATCTGGGGAATGATTATTATTATTATTTTTAGGCATCAAGTCTTCTGACTGGTTTGCTGTGGCCCACCACGAATTCCCCTCCTGTGCCAACTTCTTCACCTCAGAGAAATACTTGCAACTTACATCCTCAATTATATGCTAGATATATTCCAATCTCTGCCTTCTTCTACAATTTTTGCTATCTACGGCTCTATCTTGTACCATGGAAGCCATTTCCTGATGTCTTAACAGCTGTTGTATCATCCTGTCCCTTCTCATTGTCAGTATTTTCCACTTATTCCTTTCCTCTCCGATTCTGCACAGAACCTCCTCACTCCTTGCCTTATCAGACCGCCTAATTTTCAGCATTCTTCTGTAGCACCACATCTCAAATGCTTCGATTCTTTTCTGTTCCGGTATTCTCACAGTTCATGTTTCACTAGCATACAATGCTGTGCTTCAAATGTACATTCTCAGAAATTACTTCCTCAAATTAAAGCCTATTTTTGATATCAGTAGGCTTCTCTTGGTCAGGAATGCCCTTTCTGTCGGTGCTAACCTGCTTTTGATGTCCTCGTTGCTCCATCCGTCATAGATTATTTTGCTGCCTAGGTAGCAGAATATCTTAACTTCATCTACTTCTTGACCACCAATCCTGATGTTAGGTTTCTCGCTGTTCTCATTTCTGCTACTTCTCCTTACTTTCGTCTTTCTCTGATTTTCTCTCAGTCCATATTCTGAACTCTGTAGACTGTTCATTCCATTCAGCAGGTCATGTAATACTTCTTCACTTTCACTCAGGATAGCAGTGTCAGCAGTTAATCTTATGGCTGATATTCTTTCACCATAAATTTTATTTCCAGTCCGGAACCTTTCTTTTATTTCCATCATTGCTTCTCCGATGTACAGATTGAACAGTAGGGGCAAAAGAGTAGGCCCTACATCCCTGTCTTACACCCTTTTTAATCCAAGCACTTTGTTCTTGGTAGTTGTGTAGGTACATGACGAAAGACCCACAGAATATTGTAAAGTTGAAATTTATTAAAAACGAAGAATGAACATTGGTAAAGACGTTAATTATGAATGCGAGGTAAAGCGCAGACAAATGAAAAAACCATCATTCATTTTTTTGTACATGTTTTTGTTATTCACACTCTCTTGTGTGTACGAGTAGCATGTCTGTTAAGAAGTGCCGTGTGGAGGATGACGGGCTACGAGTGTTTTGTATCATACACGTTTCGAAATAAGAAAAATTTGATACCACTACTAAGTATTTTTTATTCAAGTGAAGTGAAACCAAGTAGGGAGGATTTTCTTATTTATGACACCCACTGGTGTACTTGAAGTCCGCTGGCTACGTCTGCAACTGAAATGTAAGAGAAGAGGTCCGAGAGCCTAAAAAATTCGTACAAGCACCAAAGACTTCTAATAACGCAATTGTATTATCGCTTTTAATTGTTTTTCACATGGGTGTTCCGTTGATAGTGACTGGGCCAAATATCTCACGAAAGTTAGATAATAAACAGTTCATTTATTTTTTGCCATCTGTCTCATTTTCATTTGAGTTTCCTTTATAGTTTGAGTTAATTTGCATATTGTTAGAATAAGTTCACATAACAGCAGCCAAACTACATCTTACATCTTTGGACAGCTCAAGAAATTCAAATGACAGTGTGTGGGACTGTACCCCTCATTTGACATATTGAATGACCTCTTAACATGATGTATTATATGATGTATCTGAGTATTAGAATGAAGTAACATTTTATCAAAATCATCCATATAACAGTAGCCATATGTTCTTGCTTCTTTAATAAATACATTTTCTATATGTATTTTAGGACATGTGTTACAAAATTACCAATAATACAATGTGTTCCTTTGTCCACATTGTTGACAGCAAACAGTTGTTTTCTCTTGAGTCCTTACATCTCCTAGGTACCTGTTTGAGAGATGCATCTGCTTCTTACTGTTCACTGCTGACCCCACCTGTCCACTCCAGTAGTCCACCTACATTAAGCTATTACTCCCATTTCTGCATGCTGCTAGCACTGGTGTGTGGTGCATACGACTTTCTCACCTTTCAGTTTTACACTGTCCAGATTTAGTAATGGTAATTTCCTAGTTAGAATAACGTGAACATTCGAAGGCAATGGTATTCAAGAAAAGGATATTGTATTTGCTGTAAAGACCAAAATTAGCCTTTCTCACTTTTGTGGCGAACGGCTGATGCCAACAATGTGACCACAGCTAAAAGCTGTCACCTTCTGTTCTTTGCTAGAAGCTGCTACCTGTAATCTTGCTCTTTAAGGATCACTGTAAGATGTAAGAATGTTAATGGTGTAGGAAATGCATAACACTAATGCTAAGTTTAATGCTATTTATTTACTGACTGGTTTCAGTCCAGGACCAGGTTCACAGTAATGTACAAAACCAAAACAAAATTTGCAGTAAAATGTTAAGAGCAATATGAACTACAAGGTCAAAAACGCTCATAAGAAGACATTTATATCAAATATGCTATTATAAAACAAATGTTACATGTCATGCATTTTTTAGAATTCAAGGTGCATAATTTAAGTCAAGCAGAACAATTCTGAACACACAACTATGTGAAATGCAGGCATTAAGGCATTACACTATCTCAAGATAGTCAAGAACAGAACCACATATGATCACAATATGATCAAGCACCATTGAGTACAAAGATAGCACAGATATGGGACATACTTGAAGACATCAAAGATTACAAAGTCAAAATGTAAAAGTCATGCACATAAAATACTAAACATAATACTATAAAACATGTTTCATAAAATATTAAAATAGAAAGCAGTGTTTTTTTTAAGCAATCAAAGTGACCACTATTGTTGTAACAAAATACAAACTGTATGACAGAGTTGTAGTTATGCCTAATATCAGGCACAACATGTCATCACACAATATGGTAATTTGAGGTACAATTTGTAATTTTCTAGGTGTAAAAGAAGAAGGTATGATGACATAGCTTACATCAGCAATCATCTTCAGAAACAACAATAAAACAATAAAGATATAGTCACATTTACATTAAAAATAAAGCCCCATGTTTCAATATATCCTCATTTACAGTAAAGATCAAACCCTATGTTTCATCATAAGACAAAAGATAAGAAAACTACAGGGATGGCAGCATAGAAAACGTTGTAATAAATTGAAAATAAGAATAAATCTGGCATCTTATATTTTCAAACTGGCAATGATGTAGTTGGTGCAATTCTTATTTCACTAATATCATTATGTACATCAAGTATCAGTTTCTGATAAATAATTCAGCATCCACCAACACATCCATAGCAAAAGGTGTAACGCTTTCTGGTCTTACTAACTTCACTTGTGAATATCGATAAAAAACATAATTTTAATGTGAATTTATGTTTAAACAAAATATCGGACTTGTTTCATAACTCACTGCCTTGTAAAATATTTGTATGATAAATAATTCTCTTTATTAACTGAATACCTTTAGGGAACTTTCTTCTTTCTAGCTCATGTGATGGAATGAACACATATGTAAGCAAAAAAACTAACTCTTTTCCATCTGAGCAGGTCTGAGAAGGCCTAACAGTACTGAGTGATTGCCATATCATACTCAGCCCAACTGGCACTGTTGAATGCAGATAAGGAGGGGTGTGGGGGTCAGCACACCACTCCCCTGGCCATTGTCAGTGTGGGATTTGGAGCCCCTACTGCTCAGTCAAGCAGCTCCTCAAGTAGAATCGCAAATCTGAGTGCAACCCTATAGGTCAACAACACATGCTGGTCTGGATGGTCACCCCTTCACGTACCAACCTCGCCTAAGAAACCTCGACTTTGGTGATCTAACAAAGAGTGGTGTACCCACCGTGACATGGCTGTTGACTAAGGCAGCGATACTCAGGTGTGCTCTGCAGAGCCCTTGGGCTGCACAAGGTCTACTTGATGATGCCACCAAAATAATGTCAACTTAAAGAAAAATTACATCAGATTATGTCACACAGAGAAAAACAAATAAATAATAGCCCAAAATGAGGTGATAGTAAACATAACAAATATACAATATTGCAATGATCAACAACTACAAACACAGGGATCTAGGTTGTACGAATATGTATGTGGCGATTCGATAGTTGTCTGTACACGTGCATGCAGTGGCTACATTGCTCTCTCTCTTTCTCTCAGTGCATGCTGTCCACTACTATCTCTCCCACATCCACAAACATCTCAGAGTGTCTCAAATCATTTCATTGCTTCACTATCTATGTGTCACCACCCACAGCTGTCTAAATCTTTGCCAGCCAGCATAAAGTTCCTAAACGAGTACTGTGGTGGCAACACACGGTTCTACTTGGCAGAGTGAACTACAATCTGAGTATAGTGCACCCTCAGACTGTAGTATATTCATTTCGTGTTTATTATTGACTGCAGTTGTAAAATTCAATATCTTGTGGTGATATTATTCTATGTTGTCATATTTGTAAAACTAAACTGTTGATTTTCAAAGACAGACTGGAATATTAGCATCAAGGTGATGCAACAAAACCTTGCATTGAAAGTTCCAAGGTGGTTCACCCAGAAGATATGACATCTACCTCAAAGATATCCAATCAAGACTATGAGGTTATGTAATGACTTCATGCTCCATGGTTTCACACAGTAAGATATCTAGTGACTCACTAAAAATGAAAAAGAAGAAAGTATGATGAATCTTACAAGAGTCTCAGATTTGCTGATTCTAATGCATGTTACTTAGCAAGCTACTTCCAAACAGTTCCATGGTAATTGCTAAGATGAGATGGCATTTAGGGAATATACACCCCCACTGCAAAGATAAAAATGAAGAATTTTTTATGCATAAGAAAGAACAATTATTAAGAAATCAAAAAACTGGGAAGTGTGCAAGCCAAACTGTTAACAAAAAAGCCATGGAGACATTGTACTAGTCAGCTATTGCAGTGGACAAGCCAATAAAGGACACGCTATTGCTGAGAATTTAATAAAACAATGACTGGCAGATGAATCTCTCTACAGGGCTGCTATCAAACAACACTGTTTCACATTGAATTAATATTGTCATAGGCTATATCAAACAAGAACCAATTGGCTGTTTCAATTCGACAAATTGTAAAAATAATCAGTTGTGTGAAATCGTGCACTCGGTGTGCTGATTGTCTTCAATATTGTATGAAGATTATGGGAGCAGATATAAAACACTACTGTTCCACACCAATTTTACATGATTATCTCAGGACAACACCTTAACAAGATTATTCAAGCTAGGAGCTCAATGACAAGCTTTTTGACTGACTTTTTTTTTTTTAATCAAAAGACCATTTGAATGAAGTGACTTGGTTGTTCAGACCAGCCTTTTTGGCCAATATATTTGGAAAAATTAATGAATTAAATCTTTCTTCATGAGGAAAATGGGCAACAGTTTTCAGTACTAATAAAAATACAGTAACTGCCATAAAAAATCATATTTTTGGTTAATTTGTGTTGGCATGAAAGACCTGAAAGCTTTATAACACTGAATGTGCTCATTCATGAGACAGAAGACTCACCAAATGAAATATTTAAAAAACTGCTCCAGTGTCTCCATGATATGTGCACTTCTTTCCAGATGTATGTTCCTGAAGAGCACAGTACAAAACTGAAAATGAATTCATGGGTTCAGAACCCTTTTGTACAGAATGTGCAGATGCCAGAAAATATGTCAAACAAAATCCTTTTTACAAACAACATCAGATTCAAACATTGCATCACTGTTCAATGTCATTCGACAATGTCTGGTGCAGGACTCGTGCCGAATATCGACAACTTGTCACACAGGCTCTGACTGTTCTTCTCCTGTTGCCAACAACATAAGTGTGTGAAACAGGATTCTCAGCATACGCAGCTACAAAGACAAAGGCCACAATAGAGTGGATACTGTACTTGACATGTGTCTTCAACTCTCTTCTATCGAGACTGACTTTACAAAGTTGGCCAAAAATAAAAGCAACCTCACACTACCTGTTATATAGAAAAAAATTTAATGACTATAATTAAAGAATGAAAATAAACCATGTTTTGTTTCATTATGGCTCAGTAAAATATTTACTATTTCAGAAGGATTCTGTGAACAAAAAGGTTTGAGAACAGCTGATCTAAGGAAACAACAAGTTTAACATCAGCTGCTGTGGTTATACTAAAACTGACATGTTCCACACCCACGAGAATCACTTCATTTTTTGGGTCTATCGAATGTAAACTGGATCTAATCTAATCTAATTTAATCGTGTGAGGGCACAAGCAGGAGTGGAAAGCTGGTAATGCAGGCTGGCTGAGAGTTTCAAGAGAACAGCTGCTGTTCCTGAGAGGCCAACAAGGCATCACTAGGTTCAGCTGTTGATCCCATGGGGAGAGTGCCCCAATGGTACGAGCAGTCTTGCATGCCTTAAAAATACCACAGTCCACCAAAATCTGAGTCAACAAATCATAGCCCTACATCTTAATTGTGTATGTCCTATTTCATGTAAAAGCCTGTTTCCTGAATTTGAGACCTGTAGGCAAAGACAGTCATAAGGAGGAGGATGACACCAACTAGAAAAGGCACCTCATCCAGGGCAGTCAAAAACAGCAAATGTGCGAGACATCATCCTCAGCTCTCATGAACTGGTGTATACATATCAATTACCTTGACCTGTTGCATTGGTTTCCCCTGTCCAGGTTCAATTTGTGGCCTAGCCATTTTAGTGCAAATAATTAGCACAAGATATAAATAGTGCTTCTGAAAAGATACTCAAAATTTATTCATTGGTGGGGTGTGACACTTGTAATGGAACACAGTCTTACCTCGATTGAACCAGTCGGTACTACGGTGTTGTGTACAGATGGGGGTCATTTGTATATGAGCGCTACAAAGCAGATCTCGATCCACCGCTTTTTGCAAGTAATGGAATCTGCACACATGAGCATGATACAACAGAAGCATCTAAAATCCATAATGCACATACTTTATACCATCACGCTGAAGAATCGTGTTTGTCTTGCAGCAATTTGTTCATCAAATGGTGCTGATACAAACACACATAATATTCTTTAAATAGAGCTCATCTACACAATTATGTCGATTTCTTACTAGAAAATTGAAAAATAATGTGCGGTATGTACTATAAATTTGTGGATGAGGCAACAGGTCTGGTCTCGTGAAATTACAGAATTTAGAAATGGACATGTGATGGAACTCTCTTGGGTTACTTTCTTGCTCTTTCTTTTCTTTCATTTGTGCTCTCTATGTTACATACACAAATTTATACATATAATATTGTATACGAATATTTTTTATAATTTGAATGGAACAGGGAGTTGAAGGCAGTTGAAAAACGTCTTTGTTCAAACAATGTCACTTGACAATGTTTGGTGCAGGACTCATGAATATCCACGACTTGTCACAATTGCATTGTAGAGGAGGGCAGTAATGGTGTTTGTTGGCCTAGTTGGCTGACAGCAGACAAGAGGCACAAAAAGTTACAGTACAAGGAAGTAAGAATGAATTATCAGTGCGGAAGGTGATATAAAGTGAGTGCCAACTGTTGGAGATCATGTGGTAATGTTGAAAACGAACTGCTAAAGAGGATGTTTATGATGTGCAGTAACACATATTACACCAAGGACATTAAGATTTCAAAGGGCATTTATATAAATAGAGTAGAGGAAAGAAGAAAATACATGATGGCCATAAATTATCCTTACAGCTTTAGTAATTATAAAAACTATACTAAATAATAACAACTAGTTTTCAGCATGTAACAAGTAACTTGGAAATTTTTTTTCACTTTCCAGGTGTGACACATTTCACAATGAATGTGAATACTACAGGAGAAAGCTTAGTTTGTAGACCGGTTCACAGAGACAAAGTCTGATACTCAAGTGTAACGAAACTTCAGGACACAGTATGGAAGGAAACAACTATCTCTTTCTCTACAAGTATACAGTCAACAATGATGTTCATATGGAAATATTATAATACGAGCTTGCTGTAAGTGACAACAAGTTAATTAACAATACATACTGAATGACACATTGCCTTAAAAATCTCACTTGAGAAAGCTTTTTGTGAATACTTGCTCTATAAACATCATTATGATACAACCAAATAATAAAAGAATACCACCATTCAACATAAATATTGTGATAATCCTATACGAGAACTAACTGGCCTACTTTATGTTTTCCATGATATAATTAAATATACCAATGTTAGAGTTTTTTGTGTGTACGTGTTTTGAGAATTTAATTCTGCTTCTCAACTAAAGATTATCAGTGGGAGGACCATAACAAAGATGAATAGTACAGTTATAGATGCTAATATATTTGAGTCAATGTGCATGAGTATACTGAAAAGTAATGCTACAAATTTTTTAATGTGAAAACTCATAAAACTTTTTGAATAAAACAAATGTTATTAACATTCCACATCTTTATTCTTCACATCTACATATTTATTTCTCAACATATTCATCCTGAGAAAGAACATATTTCTCTCAACAAGAGACCAGTTTGTTGACACCATCTCTGTAGAATATCTGACTTTACTAATGGAGGCACCTCACCTCTGCTTCATCACTATCAAAGAGAAGCCCTCAAAGGTGTTTCTAAGTTTTGGAAACAAATGAAAGGCTGATGGGGCCAAGCTGATACAGTATGGAGGGTGATCAGTGACAGGACCTCAGGCTCTGGACAGACTGTTACAGATGTCACAGTGCCAGTGTGTGATCCGGCATTGTCACGCTGAAGGAGAGGGTGCTCCATTTTGGATTAACTCTTCAGATTCAAAACTCTATTACAGCACACACTGTTTCTCATGCACTGTCTCAGTTTCTTTACACACCACCATGTTACATGCTATAATTCGGAGCCCTCTAGCAGCAGAGAGTTGCAACTTCCATCAGAAAAGTGGGAAAGTTGACCACAACCTATATTGAGAGAAGAATAAAAAATTTGGAGGCATTATTTTTCAGCATGCCCTTGTATTTACAAAAAGAAATGAAAGTTTTACATTTGAATAGCACAAGCCCACGAGATAACAGTCACCAAACGACAAAAGGGACTGGGTAGAGCTTAAGATCATATTTTTATAGAAACTGTACTAACAGTTGAATTACTGGCCTCTCAGCAATTGTATATGCAAGGAATATCAGTTCTCTGTAACTGATATTTAACTAATTTGTCTTACAGCAGCAGTGGTGTTTTTCTTTATATTGAAGGTTGACTGCCCGTGTCTGCAAGATACTGATTACCTGTGTATCTCTGTGTATTTTCTAATGATCTTCAAATGATGCCATGACTTTGAAAATAGAGTGTCCTCAGATGAAACAGATGTATGTTAACCAGTGACAGTAAGAATCATTCTGAAGAGGAAACATCAAATAAATGTATGCTGTGTCCTCCATTTTATGCTCCAAGATACGTCCATTTAAACAATTCAAGAGTGGGAACAATGAATGTAAAAGTATATTAACAGACGTTATGTGTTCTGTTTGCCATTAGAGTTCGTATTCAAAAATACCTTTGTCAGCTTCATTGATTTAGACAATTCTATGTTAAAAATTAGAGTCATTGTCTCATACTGTTGAAATACTTGAATGAACAGATCATTAAGCCTATGCTTTCCATTGGCAAAGACATACACAGAGTAAATCCACAAAGCAACATCACTAACAGGCAAATGTTCAATAAGTGAGGTTGGGAAGCTCCTACAAACTAAACCACTTGAGTGTAATTGATTTGCCTTGTAACTGCAGAACACTCCAGCCTATAGTAACGATTCTCCTAAATTTCAAAGAGAAATGAATCTCAGAAAACAAACCAATTTGACACCATACTGACAGCTAGGAGGAAAATACTGCCACCTTTACCTTCAGAATGAAGATACCTATGCTCATAATTAAATGGGTTTTATTGAGATCCCTTGGAGGTAACATATGGAAACATGGTGTAACTGCCAGAAATTTATCACAGTACTTTGGGATGTAAGGTCTGAGCAATGTACTAGATCAGAGGGATGGCTGTCTATGAACTATAGTAACATGATTGCTGTAGGCTGCCCATGGAGTAGACTATAGCTGCGAGGCCTATTCCTTAAACTAATTCAAGTAATCCATTTGTGGAAACTTGCATTTAATACACAAAATGTCTTATCAATCTACATCTATGTACATGCTATGCAATACAGTCCATGGCAGGGAGTACCTTGTACCACTTCTAGTCTCACTTTCCTGTTCACAAACGGAGTGTGGGGAAAATGATTTCCTATATGAAACTTCCTGGCAGATTAAAACTGTGTGCCGGACCGAGACTCGAACTCGGGACCTTTGCCTTTCGCAGGCAAGTGCTCTACCAACTGAGCTACCCAAGCATGACTCACACCCCATCCTCACAGCTTTACTTCTGCCAGTACCTTGTGTCCTACCTTCCAAACTTTACAGAAGCTCTCCTGCGAACCTTGCAGAAATAGCACTCCTGAAAGAAAGGATATTGCGGAGACATGGCTTAGCCACAGCCTGGAGGATGTTTCTAGAATGAAATTTTCACCCTACAGCGAAGTGTGCGCTGATATGAAACTTCCTGGCAGATTAAAACTGTGTGCCAGACCGAGACTCGAACTCAGTACCTTTGGCTTTTGCAGGCAAGTGCTCTACCAACTGAGCTACCCAAGCATGACTCACTCCCCATCCTCACAGCTTTACTTCTGCCAGTACCTCATCTCCTACCTTCCAAACTTTACAGAAGCTCTCCTGCCTAATTTCTTGTATCTTGTCTTCGTGGTCCTTAAACAAAATATATGTTGGCAGCAGCAGACCTGATCAGCAGTGGGATGTAGATGCCAGTTCTGTTAGTAATCTCAGCAGTGTTTTGCAAAAACAAACTTCGTCTTTTCCTCGAAGGAGTCCCATTTGAGTTCATGAAGCATCTTGAATATTTACTGAACCTACCAGTATCAAATCTAGCAGCATGCCTTTGAATTGCTTTGATGTTCTTTAATCTGACCTGATGCTGATCCTACACACTTGAACAATACTCAAGAAAGGCTCACACTAGTGTTGTATACATCGTTTCCTTTATGTATAAGCTACATTTTCCTAGAATTCTGCCAAAGGTGACCAAGTCAACCATTCATGTTCCCTACTACCAACTTTATGTGTTTGTTCCATTTCATAATGCCTTGAAATATGGGGCCTAGATATTTAACCAATGCAACTTTATCAAGATGGCTTTCACAGCACAATGTCATAGTTGTTGCTGAATCTCCAGGCTGTATGGCTGTGGCTGAAAAAACTTTTTCGTTCCTGACATTTTGTCCAGTGCAGCTCTGGAAAAACAGTAATCATCAACTGTTTTGTTCAGCACAGCTCTGGAGGAAATGTCAGGAACTGAAAAGTTTCTTCGACCATGGCCATACAGCCTGAAAGACTCATCAACAACTATGTCAAGAAGCACACCCTACTACTTACTCAAACATTACAGGATTGTTTTTCCCACTCATCTGCATTAACTAATATTTTTGTACATTTCAAGGAAGCTACCACTCATAAATTATGAGCTGTTCAGTAGTAAACATAACACCACATGATCTGTAGCCCCTGGTAGCTGAGCAGTCAATGTGACAGAATGTCAATCCTAAGGGCCCGGGTTTGATTTCCGGCTGGGTGAGAGATTTTCTCCACTCAGGGACTGGGTGTTGTGTTGTTCTTATCATCATTATTTCATCCCCATCGAGCTGCAAGTTGCTGAAGTGGCGTCAAATCAAAAGACTTGCACATGGCGAATGGTCTACCCGACGGGAGGCCCTAGTCACACGACATCTGTAGGTCATGATCAGGATATCTTTAGCAGCAGGTGGTTGACTCGGTAGGAACTGGGCGACCATTTTTACGTTCATTACGAGATTCATAAATTAAAACAGTGTAAGGATATGATATGTTCTTAAAATTTTGGCATTGTAACCACATTCAATCGACTCTTTCTTGTGCTTGAGATTGTGCTTGAGAGTATCTCCCACATTTCTGACAAAATGATATGTAACTGAGGGGCTGAGTTTGCATTTATGTGACAGAAAAAATGGCCCAATCTCTGGTAAACTGGGGTGTTATAGTCACTCATCTTCATTCATAAAACAAGAAGTGCAAGCTGGCATGGCCTACAGGCACCTATGTATTAGAATGGTGAGTACTTATTATGTTATCTAGTAAATATAAAGTCTTTTTCGGAAACCTTGAGTTTTATACTGACACATGTCTCATGGAAGGCAGTTGAAATCAGTCGTCAGCTTCACAACTGTGCCAGGGCAATGTGTTACAAGGATGCTGTGACCACTGACTTGTTGCCAGTCTGTTGAAAAAATGTGTGAAGGTATCCTTGGGTTTAGTACCATTTATTCACACTGCATCATTTTCAGAGCAACAACAAAACATACCAGTAATGAACTGTTTATATTAGAAATCAGATCCCCATTTAATATCAAATTTGTGGAATATTCTGAAGTGTTAACTATCCATCAAACAATACAAATTCACATCGGTACTTGCTGTAAATTCAGTTCTCCATACTGTATGAACCTGCCATTGTCCACGAATCCTCCATTTCACAAAACTGAAAGTGTAACCACAACAGCGAAGGTTTTCAGAGAAGGAAACCACAAATGTGCCTCATGGGTGAGTACAAGAGATGGTCTTAGACTTTAGTTATGGGTGCTATTGACCCTTGCAACACTGTAGTGCTTCATGCAGGTGAACACATGAAAAACTCTAATCTTCTGATCAAATTAAAAGTTTTAGCTTGATCTTGACTTAGTCATCCTATCATGACTTTGTAATGCCAGTACAAATAGATATAGGAATTAATGATACATTTTAGGAAATAGTTGGAGGTTAGAATACTTCTTGCACATATTCCATCATGCTTTTTTTCCCCATGAGTTCTGTAGCACATATAATATGTGCCAGATTCAGTGTGAGCTGTATATATTTTGTTAATTTCGTGGTTTTATACTCAACCAAAGACCACCATCAACCATTAGACTGAAACCAGTAGCTGTGAATTTAAGTGGACTGGGTGTCCGATCTGATGGCTCAATGGTGAACTGTGACAATAGATAGATCAACAGCACTTTGGCCTCCATCAGTGCAAAACGATTAGCTGCAACAGAGTAGAACAAATGCCAATGCTTTAACAGTGTATGGGTCATAATTATTGTTTCTTTAACAATAAACTATGATAGAAGTTAACTGAAGGTATCCTGTGATACAGGCATAAGCAAATAGCAAATTATATCATTATCAGCATCTCAATATTTCCACTTCAAACACGAGTTCTGAGCTGTGACTCATTTCGAATTAGAACGATTAAATTTTGTGTGCCAGCAGCGTGTGCTATGCAGTTGCAACAAAAAGAATTATACAGGGTGAAGCGAAATTCACGCACTCGGGCTTTGCAGCATGACTCCTCACATGCTAGTAATAAAAAAATGTCTCTCAAAAAATTTCGTCCAGCGATTAAATCCAGCAGAAAATTTATGTTAAAGAGTGGCAATCTGGCAACACTGTAACCACATGTATGATAACTACCTCTGTCAGCACTTCTTATTTGTGCTGCAGTGGTTAGACTTTTGGGTTAGCATGCAGCAGGATGATGGTTCGATCCTGGGTTGAGGCAATGCTTTTTATTTGTCCAGGTGGTATGGTATCTGGCATCTTAATCATCAACAGCAATTGCAGCAGATCTCTAGAAAATATTTGCACTTACGTACTACAGTAGTAGAAATGGAAGCCCTTTCCATGTCGTGGACATGAATTTATTGCCAATACTTCATCTAGTAGATGCGAAACCTGTTTTCTTTGCACTCTTCTCCAATAGTTCCATAGATTAGTACCAACTATTATTCTTGCCTCGTTCAGGTCCATAACATTTCATTAGGACCTTATGTTACAAATAGGACCAGCAACGTGCTTTGCAAATAATGTCCAAACTCAGTTACTATTTGTATGTGTTATCACCATGGTCCCACTAATTATGCCTTTCAACACTGAGTCTGGTAACCACATGCCGTTTAGTACACATCTCAACGCATTATTACTGTTATTAGTGTCAGAGGGGTAATGTTCGTTAGGCAAGTGTTTATACTGACGGCGTGTTTATACTGTAAGGGCTGTCAACCAGACAAGGACTTGTTGCAAGTGGAGTAACCTGCCTGTGACAGAACTCCAGTGTACATGTGTACACATATAGAATTTTCTCATAGTAAAAATCTAAACCAGTATGGTAGACATATGGGATACACAAATGATGAATATGTGGATATGCTTCTGATCCTTGGTGCATCTGATAACATGGTTGCTGTTACCGCTCCTGAGTATGTTGCTAGATATCCCTGTTGACGCCATCCAGATGTGTTTTGTAATCTGGAGCTATGCGTTCAGGAATTAGGTTCTCCTCTTCCACCATCACATGACAGAGGTCATCCATGGACTTGCTGTACTCTAGCTACTGATGTAGCTATTCTGGAGGTCGTACACCAAGAACGTCAGTGAAGTACATGTACCATAACAAGACAGCTGTGTGTCTCGCAATGCAAAGTCGTTAACATGCTGCACAAGTATGGGCTGCACCCTTGTCATTATGCTTTCACGCAACACCTTCATCAGCGGATGCAATTCTGTGAATGGTTCCAACAACAACAGGATGCCAACAGTGACTTTGTGGACACCATAAAATGGTCAGATGAAGCAGTATTCACTCATGAGGATGTCTTCAATATGCACAATGCCCACCATTGCTGTGAGGTTAACCTGCTCATCACCTGCGACCGTGGATATCAAGTTCACTTTGGTGTCAACTTGCAGGCCAGAATATTAGGCGACAGGTGTTTGGGGCCCTACATGTTGTCTGACCAGTTGACTGCATGAAGGTACCATGCATTCCTCTCAAACTATCTGCCTGATGCTGTGGAAGGTGTTCCACTACACATTCAGTAGAGGATATGGTTCCAACATGATGGTGCACCTCCACACTCTGGAATAAATGTGCGACAGTATTTGGACAGAACATTTCCAGGGAAATGGCTTGGACATGGAGGTCCAGTTGTATGGCCACCGCATTCACCTGATCTAAATCTCCTGGATTTCTTCCTGTGGGGACACCTGAAGGAGTACGTGAACTCTACTCTGCCGGTGAATGTGGAAGAATTGGTAGCGCATGTTCATGCTGCTCTTCTTACGGTGGATGCAGCTTTGCTGCGTAGGGTCCAGAGCTGTTTGATATGGTGGGTTGCGCAGTGTTTGGACGTGTAGGGAGGTTTCTTTGAGCATCTGTTGTTCTGAGGACAATGTATTCTGTTGTGAAGGTCATGCCGTCATTAATATGGACATTATTATTGCAATTGCTTGCTAATGTGCAACATCTGAGCGCTCATATTATGTGTAGTATAAATGACAAGTAGATGTTGTGTTATTGTACTCTGATACCATCTTAAGCATCTTAAAATTGATATTGTTTTTATAGTTTTTCTGAGATGTCTGGTCGTTTGCTTCAACAGTCTATTTTTTATTGGTCTAACCATGTACTTTTTATGTTCAGCGTTACAAAATATTGTGAATTTAGGATACATGTGACCTAAGAAATGGTCTATATTACAGCACGAAATCTCAGAATGAAATTAGCAAATAAAAGAAATGCGCCCCAACCCAGGATCGAACCCTCGACCTCCTGCGGGCTAACCCAAAACTCTATCCACCTCACTAACTTTACAGCACAGATAGTATGTGCTGACAGAGGTAGTTACCATACATGTGGTAACAGTGTTGCCAGATTGTCACTCTTTAACGTCTTTTTTCTGCTGGATGTACTCGCCGGCCGAAATTTTGTGACAGACATTTTTTTATCACTGGCATATGAGGAGTCACGCTGGGAAGCCCGAGTACACAAATTTCACTTCACCCTGTATATGTTGTTGTTGTTATGGTCTTCAGTCCTGAGACTGGTTTGATGCAGCTCTCCATGCTAATCTATCCTGTGCAAGCTCCTTCATCTCCCACTACCTACTGCAACCTACATCCTTCTGAATCTGCTTAATGTATTCATCTCTTGGTCTCCCTCTATGATATTTACCCTCCACACTGCCCTCCAATGCTAAATTTGTGATTCCTTGATGTCTCATGACATGTCCTACCAACCGATCCCTTCTTCTAGTCAAGTTGTGCCACAAACTTCTCTTCTCCCCAATGCCATTCAATACCTCCTCTTTAGTTACGTGATCTATCCAACTAATCTTCAACATTCTTCTGTAGCACCACATTTCGAAAGCTTCTATTCTCTTCTTGTCCAAACTATTTATTGTCCATGTTTCACTTCCATACATGGCTACACTCCATACAAATACTTTCAGAAACGACTTCCTGACACTTAAATCTATACTCGATGTTAACAAATTTCTCTTCTTCAGAAACGCTTTCCTTACCATTGCCAGTCCACATTTTATATCCTCTCTACTTCGACCATCATCAGTTATTTTCCTCCCCAAATAGCAAAACTCCTTTACTACTTTAAGTGTCTCATTTCCTAATCTAATTCCCTCAGCATCACCCGACTTAATTCGACTACATTCCATTATCGTCGTTTTGCTTTTGTTGATGTTCATCTTATATCCTCCTTTCAAGACACTGTCCATTTTGTTCAACTGCTCTTCCAAGTCCTTTGCTGTCTCTGACAGAATTACAATGTCATCGGCGAACCTCAAAGTTTTTATTTCTTCTCCCTGGATTTTAATACCTACTCCAAATTTTTCTTTTCTTTCCTTTACTGCTTGCTCATATATACAGATTGAATAACATCGGGGAGAGGCTACAAACCTGTCTCACTCCCTTCCCAACCACTGCTTCCCTTTCATGCCCCTCGGACTCTTATAACTGCCATCTGGTTTCTGTACAAATTGTAAATACCCTTTCGCTCCCTGTATTTTACATGATAGAGTAGCGTGGAGAGCTGCATGAAACCAGTCTCAGGACTGAAGTCCACAACAACAACAATGACTAACATTGTAGCATCTTTCTCTTAATGTAAGTTTGGCATGAAAATTATGGTTCTTAAAGCATAAAACTCTTTTCAGTTAACACTATATCATGTTAGGAGTTGACCTGTACATCATACCTCATGACAGCTGCAATACAATACAAGAAGTTTGACTGGAGCAGCAAAAATGGAAAAGAAAGCTAGGTGTGTTTATAAAATTTCTTAACTTCATAAATCTGAGTCATAACCAATAGGAATCTACAGTTCTTTGCATTTATATATGGCTCAGACAATAAAACAGGATAAAATAAATATTTTATCCTGTTTTTCTCTTATAGAGAGTGTGGAGGTCATTCAATGTAGTCATGAAATATACACAGAAGGAAAAGCCATTCACAGAAAATGAGGAGTCAAAACAGACTGCTAAAGTTAGAAGTAAACAATTCAGGTCAGGAAAACACAGTTCTTTGGCAAATTCAAATTCCCCATATGAACAGCAGTTACATTTGGTTATGATATACACCATGGTTATGTTATACGCCATCCATTCTAAATACTCAAAAAAATTAATGATCTTTCCTTTGTGAAGGACCAGTCAGGTAGAATTTTTGGAAGAAATTTCTGTCATTTGACTGTTAATTGTTCATTTATTTTACACAATCATGATTTCGGCTTCATAGCCATTCTTAAGTGCACGTTGAACTGAAAATTAATAGTGTGTACATGTCATACCATGCAGGGCACTGGAACAATAGGTTATTTTCTTCAAAAATGGTTCAAATGGCTCTGAGCACTATGGGAGTCAACTTCTGAGGACATCAGTCCCCTAGAATTTAGAACTACTTAAACCTAACTAACCTAAGGACTTCACACGCATCCATGCCCGAGGCAGGATTCGAACCTGCGACTGTAGCGGTCTCGCAGTTCCAGACTGTAGCGACTAGAACCGCACGGCCACTCTGGCTGGCAGTTATTATGTATATGAAGACATTACTTATTTGTTAAAAAATGTCTGACCTGTCTGTGATTTGTCATTATTGAAGAAACGAATTTCACACCTTATAGACCAGTTTCCATATCACAGAATATGAGTACATATTGAGGATACATAGTGTGGCTGATATTATGCAGAGTGAAAAACAATTAACACACAGTATGGCATATTTAACAGCCAGTACATCCCTGTGACCTGCATTTGTCACTTCTGTCCATCAATTGGCATTGTCATATGTCAAAATAGTGGCAGAGATTGTAACACTGTGGCACCATTGTATGAGCCACATGATCTTTCCATTACCAGAGGTATTACCAGGAAAGGGAAAGTGGATATTTATTTAGCTAAATCGTTAATGTGTTCTTGTAATACTCATTCATAACAGTCTCTTAAGGGTATACATTGTAATACTCCATAGTCATAGTGTAAATATAACCATTATAGATGGAAAATAATTTTTTAACATATGGCTGCAATATTATAAAATAATAATTCACAGATTCATGGGCATTTACACAGAAGATGTCACGCTGGTGTCAGAGTGTGAAGGTTGTGGACAGAGAGAGAGAAGAGGACAGTTAAAGGCAAGTGGGAGATGTTGGTGTGGCTGAGGGATGGAACAGATTTTGGGATGTGCATGGGAGGAGGTAGGGGAGGGGGGGGACAGCAGGCTGAGCATGGTACATCTATGAATAATACAGGGTGATTCAAAAAGAATACCACAACTTTAAAAATGTGTATTTAATGAAAGAAACATAATATAACCTTCTGTTGTACATCATTACAAAGGGTATTTAAAAAGGTTTTTTTTCACTCAAAAACAAGTTCAGAGATGTTCAATATGGCCCCCTCCAGACACTCGAGCAATATCAACCCGATACTCCAACTCGTTCCACACTCTCTGTAGCATATCAGGCGTAACAGTTTGGATAGCTGCTGTTATTTCTCGTTTCAAATCATCAATGGTGGCTGGGAGAGGTGGCCGAAACACCATATCCTTAACATACCCCCATAAGAAAAAATCGCAGGGGGTAAGATCAGGGCTTCTTGGAGGCCAGTGATGAAGTGCTCTGTCACGGGCTGCCTGGCGGCTGATCCATCGCCTCGGGTAGTTGACGATAAGGTTTCATAGCTAACCTTTTTCGTAGGACTCTCCATACAGTTGATTGTGGAATTTGCAGCTCTCTGCTAGCTCTGCGAGTCGATTTTCCTGGGCTGCGAACAAATGCTTGCTGGATGCGTGCTACATTTTCATCACTCGTTCTCGGCCTTCCAGAACTTTTCCCTTTGCACAAACACACATTCTCTGTAAACTGTTTATACCAACATTTAATACACCACCTATCAGGAGGTTTAACACCATACTTCGTTCGAAATGCACGCTGAACAACTGTCGTCGATTCACTTCTGCCGTACTCAATAACACAAAAAGCTTTCTGTTGAGCGGTCGCCATCTTAGCATCAACTGACGCTGACGCCTAGTCAACAGCGCCTCAAGCGAACAAATGTACAACTAAATGAAACTTTATAGCTCCCTTAATTCGCCGACAGATAGTGATTAGCTCTGCCTTTTGTCGTTGCAGAGTTTTAAATTCCTAAAGTTGTGGTATTCTTTTTGAATCACCCTGTATTATACACCTGACCATATTATTCAGTATTACATGAATGTTCATTAGAATCATGTTGACATACCCCCAATACTTATAGCACATGAAACCCTGAACGAAACCTAATAGGTTCTATATACATTTTGAAGATCGTACATCAGAATACTACATTATGTACCTGAACCATACACTGCAATATTACATGAATATTATTAATTACATATTAATGTTGTCGTATTGCTTAAAGCATGTGAATAGCTGAAACAAACATAATGGATTCTATATACATTTTCAATTTGACACACGTATACATTCTTTTTATGCATTTGAAATCAAACTTTTATTGTGCATCTGAAATGGTTATATTTACACTCTACAATGTATACCTGTAAGAGGCTCTTATGAATGAGTATTACAAGAATTTGTTAAGCATTTAGCTAAACAAATATCCACTTTCCCTTTCCTAGTAATAACTCTGGTAATGTAAAGATCATGTGGCTCATACAGCAGTGCCACTTTGTTACAATCTCTGCCACTATTTTGATATACACTGAAGACCATAGAAACTGGTACACCTGACTAATATTGTGTAGGGACCCCATGAGCATACAGAAGTCCCGTAACATGATGTGGCATGGACTCAACTAATGTCTGAAGTACTGCTGGAGGGAATTGACACCAAGAATCCTGCAGGGCTGTCCATAAATCCATAAGAGTACGAGGGAGTGGTGATCTCTTCTGAGCAGCACATTGCAAGGCATCCTGGATATGCTCAATAATGTTCATGTCTGGGGAGTTTTGTAGGAAGTGGAAGTGTTTAAACTGAGAAGAGTGTTCCTGGAGCCACTCTGTAGCATTCTGGATGTGTGGGGTATCACATTGTCCTGATGGAATTGCCCAAGTCCGTCAGAATGCAAAATGGACATGAATGGATGCAGGTGATCAGACAGGATGCTTACGTACGTGTCACCTGTCAGTGGCGTATCTAGACCTATCAGGGGTCCCATATCACTCCAACTGCACACTCTCTACACCATTACAGAGCCTCCACCAGCTTGAACAGTCCCCTGCTGACATGCCCTGACCATGGATTCATGAGGTTGTCTCCATACTCAGTTGCTCAATACAGTTTGAAACGAGACTCATCCAACCTGGCAACATGTTTCCAGTCATCAACAATCCAATGTCGGTGTTGATGGGCCCAGGAAAGGTGTAAAGCTTTGTGTCAGGCAGTCAACAAGAGTACACAAATGGGCCCTTGGCTCTGAAAGTCCATCAGTGATGTTTCATTGAATGGTTTGCATGCTAACACTTGTTAAAGGCACAGCACTGAAATCTGCAGCAGTCTGTGGAAAGATTGCACTGTCACAGTGAATGATTCTCTTTCAGTTGTCATTTGTGCTGTTCTTGCAAGATCTTTTTCCAGCCACTGTGATGTCAGAGATTTGATGTTTTTCTGGATTCCTGATATTCATGGTACAGTCGTGAAATGGTCATACGGGAAAATCCCCACATCATCACTACCTCGGTGATGCTGTGTCCCATTGATTGTGTGGCGACTGTAACACCACATTCAAACACACTTAAATCTTGATAACCTGACATTGTAGCTGCAATAACTGATCTAATAACTGCGCCAGACACTTGTTGTCTTATATATGCATTGCCGACTGCAGCGCCATATTCTGCCTGTTTACATATCTGTGTATTTGAATAGGCATGTTTATACCAGTTTCTTTGGTGCTTCAGTATATGTTAATGTCAGTTGATTAACAGAAGTGATGAATGCAGGTCTCAGGAGGTCTCAGGAATATATCAGCTGCTAAATATGCCATGTTGTTTGTTGTTGTGGTCTTCAGTCCTGAGACTGGTTTGATGCAGCTCTCCATGCTACTCTATCCTGTGCAAGCTTCTTCATCTCCCAGTACCTACTGCAACCTACATCCTTCTGAATCTGCTTAGTGTATTCATCTCTTGGTCTCCCTCTACGATTTTTACCCTCCACGCTGCCCTCCAATGCTAAATTTGTGATCCCTTGATGCCTCAAAACATGGCCTACCAACCGTACTCTGTGTTAATTGTTTTTTTACTGTGCACAGTGTCAACTCCAGTATGTACCCTCAATATGTACTCGTATCCTGTGATATGACAACTGGTCTGTAAGACCCAAAATATCTTTTTTATGATGACATGTCACAGACCGGTCAGACATAGTTTAACCTGTATGTGACATTTTCAAATACATAATAACCTCTGTTTTCAAATACGTAAAAATCTCTTGTTTCAATCAAGTCCTGACTGTATGACATGTACACTTTACTAATTTTCAATTCAACATGCAACTCTTTGCCTTTATATATGTCTGCTTGTGTCTGTATATGTGCAGATGGATATGTGTGTGTGTGTGTGCGAGTGTATACCTGTCCTTTTTTCCCCCTAAGGTAAGTCTTTCCGCTCCCGGGATTGGAATGATTCCTTACCCTCTTCCTTAAAACCCACATCCTTTTGTCTTTCCCTCTCCTTCCCTCTTTCCTGATGAAGCAACCGTGGGTTGCGAAAGCTTGACTTTTGTGTGTGTATGTGTTAGTGTGTCTATCAACATACCAATGCTTTCATTTGGTAAGTTACATCATCTTTGTTTTTAGATCATCATCATCATCATCATCATCATCATCATCATTTAAGACTGATTATGCCTTTCAGCGTTCAGTCTGGAGCATAGTCCCCTTATAAAATTCCTCCATGATCCCCTATTCAGTGCTAAAATTGGTGCTTCTTCTGAAGTTAAGCCTATTACTTCAAAATCATTCTTAACCGAATCCAGGTACCTTCTCATTGGTCTACCCCGACTCCTCCTACCCTCTACTGCTGAACCCATTAGTCTCTTGGGTAACCTTGCTTCTCCCATGCGTGTAACATGACCCCACCATCTAAGCCTGTTCGCCCTGACTGCTACATCTATAGAGTTCAGTCCCAGTTTTTCTTTGATTTCCTCATTGTGCACACCCTCCTGCCATTGTTCCCATCTACTAGTACCTGCAATCATCCTAGCTACTTTCATATCCGTAACCTCAACCTTATTGATAAGGTAACCAGAATCCACCCAGCTTTCGCTCCCATACAAGAAAGTTGGTTGAAAGATTGAACGGTGCGCAGATAACTTAGTCTTGGTACTGACTTCCTTCTTGCAGAAAAGAGTAGATCGTAACTGAGCACTCACTGCATTAGCTTTGCTACACCTCACTTCCAGTTCTTTCACTATGTTGCAATCCTGTGAGAATATGCATCCTAAGTAGTTGAAACTGTCCACCTGTTCTAACTTTGTTCCTCCTATTTGGCACTCAATCTGTTTATATCTCTTTCCCACTGACATTACTTTTGTTTTGAAGATGCTAATCTTCATACCATAGTCCTTACATTTCTGATCTAGCTCTGAAATATTACTTTGCAAACTTTCAGTCGTATCTGCCATCACAACTAAGTCATCCACATATGCGAGACTGTTTATTTTGTGTTCACCTATCTTAATCTCACCCAGCCAGTCTATTGTTTTCAACATATGATCCATAAATAATATTAACAACAGAGGAGACAGGTTGCAGCCTTGTCTTACCCCTGAAACTACTCTGAACCATGGACTCAATTTACCGTCAACTCTAACTGCTGCCTGACTATCTATGTAAAGACCTTTAATTGCTTGCAAAAGTTTGCCTCCTATTCCATAATCATGTAGAACAGACAATAACTTCCTCCTAGGAACCCGGTCATATGCCTTTTCTAGATCTATAAAACATAGATACAATTCCCTGTTCCACTCGTAACACTTCTCCATTATTTGCCATAAGCTAAAGATCTGGTCCTGACAACCTCTAAGAGGCCTAAACCCACACTGATTTTCATCCAATTTGTTCTCAACTAAAACTCGCACTATCCTTTCAACAATACCTGAGAAGATTTTACCCACAACGCTGATTAAAGAGATACCTCTGTAGTTGTTACAATCTTTTCTGTTTCCATGTTTAAAGATTGGTGTGATTACTGCTTTTGTCCAGTCTGATGGAACCTGTCCCGACTTCCACGCCATTTCAATTATCCTGTGTAGCCATTTTAAGACCTGACATTCCACTGTATTTGGTGAGTTCCGACTTCATTTCATCCACCCCAGCTGTTTTATTGCACTGCAATCTATTGACCATTTTCTCCACTTCCTCAAATCTGATCCTAATTCCATCATCATTCCTGTCCCATTGTACATCGAAATCTGAAACATTACTGATCGTATTTTCACCTACATTGAGCAACTCTTCAAAATATTCCCTCCATCTGCCCAAGGCATCAACAGGATTCACCAGCAGTTTTCCTGACTTGTCCAAAATACTTGTCATTTCCTTCTTACCTCCCTTTCGAAGACTGCTTATTACACTCCAGAATGGTTTTCCAGCAGCTTGACCCAAGGTCTCCAACCTGTTTCCAAAGTCTTCCCAAGCTTTCTTCTTGGATGCTGCAATTATCTGTTTGGCTTTGTTTCTTTCTTCAACATCACTTTCTCTGTCTACCTGAGTTCTAGTATGTAGCCATTTTTGATATGCCTTCTTTTTCCTTTTACAGGCTGCCTTGACTGTGTCATTCCACCAAGCTGTTTGCTTCATCCTACCTTTACACACTACTGTTCCAAGACATTCTTTGGCCACTTCCAGTACTGTGTCCCTGTACCTTGTCCATTCCTTTTCCAGTGACTGCAATTGACTACATTCAAATAACTGGTACCTTTCTGAGATCACTGTTATGTACTTGTGTCTGATTTCCTTATCCTGAAGTTTCTCCACTGTTATCCTCCTACACATGGACCTTACCTCCTGCACTCTCAGCCTCACAATACCAATTTCACTGCAGATTAAATAGTGATCAGTGTCATCAAATAATCCCCTGAATACACGTGTGTCCCTCACAGCCTTCCTGAATTCCTGATCTGTTATTATATAGTCAATGACAGATCTGGTTCCCCTGCTTTCCCAAGTATACCGGTGAATGTTCTTATGTTTAAAAAAGGAGTTTGTGATTACTAAGCCCATACTGGCACAGAAATCCAAGAGTTGTTTCCCGTTCCTGTTGGCCTCCATATCCTCTCCAAATTTACCCATAACCTTTTCATACCCTTCTGTTCGATTTCCAATCCTGGCATTAAAATCACCCATGACCAGAACACTGTCCTTGTCTTTTACTCTAACAACTACATCACTGAGTGCCTCATAAAAACTATCCATCTTATCTTGATCTGTCCCTTCACAATGCGAATATACTGACACAATCCTAATTTTCCTGCTAGACACTGTCAAATCTATCCACATCAGTCATTTGTTTACATACCTTATTGCAACTACACTGGGTTCCATTTCTTTCCTGTTGAAAAGCCCTACACCCCATTGTGCTATTTCTGCTTTGACTCCTGACAGGTAAACCTTGTATTCTCCCACTTCCTCTTCTTTCTCACCCCTTACCCGAATGAGCAAGCAGTAAAGGAAGCAAAAGAATAATTCGGAGTAGGTATTAACATTCATGGAGAAGAAGTAAAAACTTTGAGGTTCGCCGATGACACTGTAATTCTGTCAGAGACAGCAAAGGACTTGGAAGAGCAGTTGAACGGAATGGACAGTGTCTTGAAAGGAGGATATAAGATGAACATCAACAAAAGCAAAAACGAGGATAATGGAATGTAGTCAAATTAAATCGGGTGATGCTGAGGGAATTAGATTAGGAAATGAGACACTTAAAGTAGTAAAGGAGTTTTGCTATTTATGGAGTAAAATAACTAATGATGGTCGAAGTAGAGAGGATATAAAATGTAGACTGGCAATGGCAAGGAAAGCGTTTCTGAAGAAGAGAAATTTGTTAACATCGAGTATAGACTTAAGTGTCAGGAAGTCGTTTCTGAAAGTATTTGTATGGAGTGTAGCCATGTATGGAAGTGAAACATGGACGATAAATAGTTTGGACAAGAAGAGAATAGAAGCTTTTGAAATGTGGTGCTACAGAAGAATGCTGAAGATTAGATGGGTAGATCACATAACTAATGAGGAGGTGTTGAATAGGATTGGGGAGAAGAGAAGTTTGTGGCACAACTTGACCAGAAGAAGGGATCGGTTGGTAGGACATGTTTTGAGGCATCAAGGGATCACAAATTTCGCATTGGAGGGCAGCGTGGAGGGTAAAAATCGTAGAGGGAGACCAAGAGATGAATACACTAAGCAGATTCAGAAGGATGTAGGTTGCAGTAGGTACTGGGAGATGAAGAAGCTTGCACAGGATAGAGTAGCATGGAGAGCTGCATCAAACCAGTCTCAGGACTGAAGACCACAACAACAACAACAACAACAACCCGAATGTCACTAACAGCTAAAACGTCCAATCCCATCTTACTTGCAGCCTCTGCCAGCTCTACCTTCTTCTCAGAGTAGCCCCCATTGATATTAATAGCTCCTCATCTCGTTACCATTCGTTTGCCGAGTCGTATATTAGGAGTCCCTGGTTTGTCAATTAGAGGTGGGACTCCGTCACCTCCAAAGGTCCGAGGCATTTTGCTCTGATTGTTGCCAGCATCATATTTATAGTACCAGGGAAGCAGGTTGCTAGCCTTACTTGCCCAGGGTCCCATTGAGTTTTACCCCTAACGGTTGAGGGACTAACCGGTGGATTTGGTAGTCTTTGCCGTCTGAGCACAAAGGTGGCCATGACTCGGAATATGTCCAAGATGCCCAGCCTTATTCCAAAGTAACTGGTATCCCGACTGTCAGGACCACTTACTTGGTCACTCATACGTTGCCCGTGGTTCGTCAACTAGGACATGATACCAGGAACCCACACCATGAACCATGTTTTTAGATGCATTTGAAAATAGCTATACAGCTGAAATCATAACTGTGTAAAGTAAATGAACAATTAACTATCAAAAGGCAGAAATTTCTTAAAATAAAGGGGGGAGGGAGGGGGAGAGAAGAGAGAGAGAGAGAGAGAGAGAGAGAGAGAGAGAGAGAGAGAGAGAGAGAGACTTAGCGGGAGAGGGGGGGATGAGAGGAGAGAATGAAAGAAAACTCAAAGAAAGTGTTTTCACTCCAGGCCTATGGGAATGTTGAGATAATGAGCAAATTTTGCCAAAAATATTATCCAGTAAATATAACATTGTTACATTTCGGTGATGCTCATATTTTAATAAACAGTTCCATGTCTCTCAGATGTTAAATTAAGTATTAATTATGAGATATCAAGAACAATAAGCAAATAACAAATGAAATTCTGAGGTACAACACACACATGTAGCAGTAAAGGGATGGGAAAAACTGACACAGTCCACATTTGGCTTGTTTTATGGTGACATTATCGTCTGAAGACAAAAAGTATGTGCCTAGTTGAAATATTGCAAAATTTTAGAGACAGATCAGGAGCAAAGTCTAAGAAACTAAACTTATTTTAAATATCACACACACGTAAAAAGTAAAACACTTTTCAGGGGGGAAGCTGATTAAGAGGGGCGTAAGTCGAGAACAGCTTATTTATTTGAGGTTTATAAAACTAAAGAACACTCTGCTCTCTGATTCATCACAAAGATCAAATCTCTTATCAGGCAGATCTGCAATAATTACAAAATAGCAAGCCTCCTTGTAATGTGGACACACAAGCAATATTGAAACAATGTTTTCTGCAAGTGATAGCATGCCAAGGGTAAGTACTTTGTTGTAGGGTTCAGAATCATGACACTTTTTTTATGCAGAAAGCCTTAAAAAAAATTCATTTGAGTGACCATACTGTCGGTATTGAGGGTATTTTTGTTCTGTTGTTGCAACTACAAAAGTGTTTCCTTTTCTCCCTCCCCCCCCCCCCAGCCTCTGGCCCCTCCCCCTCCTCCCCCCCCCCCCCCCAGACAGCATTATCAGTGGTGGTGATTTTCACTTGATTTCTCACTTACATCAGGAAATGTCGTCTGCTAGCACATCACTGATGCTTCTCTTCTTTAGACACTGATAGTTGTGGTCTAATTTTTAGTTCTTCTGCAGCACTATGCATTTCTTATGTTTCTCACAGCACACTTTTTTGCATATGACAGAACAGAAATACCCTCAAGAACTGTAAAAAATTATTTCCTTTTTAAATTGAAAAAGATGCACTGCTTTGGTGACATGCTTAGAATTCTTCAAGAAATGAATAAATTTATGTAGCTGGTAACACTTGTTAGCATACCTAGCAAATAGCTAATCTTTCTTTTTCTCAGGTACCTATAACCCATTAAACAATGTTTAAGTGCAAACAAAGGTAAAGCTATGCTGTGTTGGCAGGTCTGGTTGTTACACCCATCAGAATTACCAGTGACCAAAATTTACTATGAACATTATGAAGTGTTTTACATAGGCTAAATTTCTTCTGGTAAGCTCTCTAATGCCTTATAAATGGTAGATAGTTTCCTTCAAAATGGTAATAATGGTATTCTGCCCAAAGTTTTGGCTCCTGCTGCAAGAGATATATCATCACGCACTAAGGTGCATAAGGGATTAGGTTCTGCAACATTTCCCGGAGTGTAAACTGAATACTTTGAACGCTCTAATGAAGTGAATAGTTAAATTAGTAACTTAACACCCTGTGTGGTAATACTGATGTCAAAAGCCATTTTACTACGTTCTCATTCATTTGGTTACAGATATTTTTAATGCATTAATTAATTGAAGCATTTGCCTACACATGATGTTCCAATAAATGTTTAGCATTCCAGAGAGTCTCACTTTCACAAGTATATACAACCCTGTGTTAAGTTCTTTGGTCTCAAATGGTTTTTTGAGAGAGAGGGGGGGGGGAGGGGGTGGGGGGAGACAGAGAGAGGTGCACAGCCACAGAGGGGCAGAAGAAGATGAAAAGGCCTAGTTTAGGCACTTACACACAAGGCAAATGAAGACCAACAAATGATTGACAACCGCTTCATTGGTCAAGATTTGCATAGTGTGTATGAGCAGCAAATCAAAGCCAACAAAGTGGTTGGCCTTGGTTTTGGTCTGCTGACACTAACACCAAAGCACTGGCAATTGGTTGGCGTTGGGATCCTTCTCCTAGTGTGGTGAGTTGAATCTGTGTTGGTTTAGCAGTGATTCGTTGTGTCCCTAGAATGGGTGTGTATTTATGTTTTTCAGAACAGCTACAAGTCACACTTAGTATGTTTTATTGACCAGTTCTGTTCTTTAATTTAACATGAGCATCATCAGAAACTCTGGAATTCACAGTTTAATGTACAGTAGTCGGCTTTTAAATTAGAGTGAAACCAGTCAATAAAACATACTGAGTGCAGCTTGTCACTGTTTCCCCTGCAGGCAATGCCTGCACTTGCTAAAGATGTTTATTTATTGTAACAGCCCATATTCCAATTTAGCATTAGGGTCAGACATTAATTTTAAATCCTCTTCTTCCCTCATAATATCATTCAGTGAAAACATAATTAAAACACTGTTTTATAATAGTAACGAAATGGAAGCAATATCAGCAATCAGATCCAACTGTGAAACTTCCTGGCAGATTAAAACTGTGTGCCCGACAGACTCGAACTCGGGACCTCTGCAAGGTTCGCAGGAGAGCTTCTGTAAAGTTTGGAAGGTAGGAGACGAGATACTGGCAGAAGTAAAGCTGTGGGTGCCGGGTGTGAGTCGTGCTTCAGTAGCTCAGATGGTAGAGCACTTGCCCGCGAAAGGCAAAGGTCCCGAGTTTGAGTCTCGGTCGGGCACACAGTTTTAATCTGCCAGGAAGTTTCATATCAGCGCACACTCCGCTGCAGAGTGAAACTCTCATTCTAGATCCAACTGTGATTCCATGTCCCAGAACCTCTTGGCTCCAAGCCCTTCATTTGGTTTGAATGAGAAGCTGGAACATCAATGCACTTGTGACCAATGTTCAGCCAAAACCAGTCTCTTTCGTTTGTTGCCCTAGTGTGTATGCACCTTAAGAGCCAAGTGACATGTCACTGCTTCAGGTGCCAAGTTGAGAGGGCTGCCAGGGGCACCGCAACTGCAAGATTTTTATGCAGAACATGTCACAACTAGCAGCAGCAGCTTGGGGTATCAAGCTGAAAGAAGTGCCCGAGTACAAGAATTAAATACAGTGTGTATCACAATTGATAGAAAAAATTAAAAGGGTGAAAGGACATGAGGAGAAAGGAGAACTACTTAAAGCTGCATGTTAGCTAATGCATTATGGAATTGGCTCCCTATTTTTGATCATAGGCAAAGGCACATCCTAGAGGTGGAGTCACCAGGATGCAGAACCCCCCCCCCCCCCCCTCCCCCCTCCCAGAACTACACCTGCTTCTTCTTAATGTTCAAAAAAGTCTTTAGCTTTTAGACTTAACAGTCCCGAAGATTTTCTCACTATTGTAGTTGGTATTATACTAGATTAAAGAAACACCTTCATTTAGAGAACCTGGAGACAGCACGATGATACACTTTTTCACTGAGCTCAGTACTCCCCTCCAAGACGAAGATCCTGAATTCGACTCTGATCACATGTGTCATAAAACATTATTTATTCTACAGGGCTATTACAAATGATTGAAACGATTTCATAAATTCACTGTAGCTCCAATCATTGACATATGGTCACGACACACTACAGATATGTAGAAAAACTCATAAAGTTTTGTTTGGCTGAAGCCGCACTTCAGGTTTCTGCCGCCAGAGCACTCGAGAGCGCAGTGAGACAAAATGGGAACAGGAGCCGAGAAATCGTATGTCGTGCTTGAAATGCACTCACATCAGTCAGTCATAACAGTGCAACGACACTTCAGGACGAAGTTCAACAAAGATCCACCAACTGTTAACTCCATTCGGCGATGGTATGTGCAGTTTAAAGCTTCTGGATGCCTCTGTAAGGGGAAATCAACGGGTCGGCCTGCAGTGAGCGCCGAGTGTGGGAGCAACTTGATTATCGGCTTGATGTCTGCCGAATCACTAAAGGGGCACATATCGAACATTTGTGAAGGCCTAAAAAAACTTTTTGAGTTTTTGTATGTGTGTGCAAAGCATTGTGAAATTATCTCAAATAGTAAAGTTATTGTAGAGCTGTGAAATCGCTTCAATCATTTGTAATAACCCTGTATTAAAGTGCATAGTTAATTATAATATTACCATCTAATAATTAAACTACAACTCTGTCTCTTTTTTGGCCGTTCAGATAATGTCATTTTCTTCTTACACTTTTGTAGTTTGCACACTGTTAATAGACAATGTAAAATGAGAGTATTCCGTCCACTTCAAATTTAATAGGAAAAATGTGAAAAAGGAACAAAGTCCCTCTTCTGAGTATTACAATCTTTTGTGAATTATAACATACTAAATTAAATCAATGGGGGCATAACAAAAAAACTTCTCCTATAGTAATAATTCTTTGTTTCTAAAATCACTGTACAAAAATATTCTGCTGAAGGTTTTCACTCTTGCAACAAACAAAGTTATAATCACTAACGAAAAACTATATAGTTTTCATATCTGTTTGTAGAATACTGCCAAATACAGTATTCTGTGAAGGCCCTCTGAATCATGTCATCAGTAACATACCTGAAAATTATGACCATGCAAACAGATGCTGAAACTACTTGTTACGGTAGCAGATTAATGAATGATAGCAGATTAAAAAAGTTCCTTAATGCAGAAATCTGAAAATCTGTTTGTGCAGAAACTGAAGCTTGTTGATGTTTTCCATCATTCGATTCCTCCTTGACGTGGTTTGCAGTAAAACAGTAAAAAATATGATTCATCATGGGGGATGGATGAAAGATGAACTGAAAGTCAAGAAAGTTACCAAATATCTCTTGACACATAAAATTAAAGTGCAATTTCTACACATATTGAATGAAAATATTTCTACTACTACATTTTCAAATTAGTTATTTTCAAAGCCAAATGATTTAATTGATTTATGTAGCTTGCAAGCATTGTGACAAACAGATTACTTATTTTATGTCTCTCACCGATGCAGAATCTAGGTCCAACTCCAAATGGAATATACGAATATGGTTTAATAAGTTCCTTTCTATCATCACTGAAACGTTCTGGATCGAACAGTTCTGGATTTGGGAACAATTCAGGATCAGCATGCAGTCCAAATATTGGGAACCACAGAATATCACCAGGACTCACATTAATGGCTGGCTCCCCTGTTTCTGACTCGGGGACTTTGTATGCTTTCACACACTTACGAGCCATCACTGCAAATGGTGGATACAGACGAAGGGACTCTGGGAAAGAGAAGTGTCTTTATTAAAAACAATTGATAAAGAAAAGAAAAACTCCAAAAAATTGTGTTTTACAGGAAAGCATTGTCAACACAGTATTTAGAACAACATTTACAATAAACAGATAAAGCTGTGAGTACCGGGCGTGAGTCGTGCTTCGGTAGCTCAGATGTTAGAGCACTTGCCCGCGAAAGGCAAAGGTCCTGAGTTCGAGTCATGGTCGGGTACACAGTTTTAATCTGCCAGGAAGTTTCATATCAGCGCACGCTCCGCTGCAGAGTGAAAATCTCTTTCTGGAGATATTTTATTCTTAGCAACAGTGAACAAGACCATCCAACTGATATTATGTATAAGTACTACTACTTTTCGTATGTGTGCATTAATGACCTCACAAGCTCAATTATTTCATACTTTATATGTAACATATAGTTAACTGGCAATATATATAATTCAAAAGAATTAGGGGAACATTTGTGTCAATGTCTGGTGTGTTTAATCTACACTCCTGGAAATTGAAATAAGAACACCGTGAATTCATTGTCCCAGGAAGGGGAAACTTTATTGACACATTCCTGGGGTCAGATACATCACATGATCACACTGACAGAACCACAGGCACATAGACACAGGCAACAGAGCATGCACAATGTCGGCACTAGTACAGTGTATATCCACCTTTCGCAGCAATGCAGGCTGCTATTCTCCC
Organism: Schistocerca nitens; assembly: GCF_023898315.1. Taxonomy (NCBI): domain Eukaryota; kingdom Metazoa; phylum Arthropoda; class Insecta; order Orthoptera; family Acrididae; genus Schistocerca; species Schistocerca nitens. Next base: position 1,720,619 of record NC_064615.1, on the reverse strand, counting down.
ATGGAGACGATCGTAGAGATGCTGGATGTAGTCCTGTGGAACGGCTTGCCATGCCATTTGCACCTGGCGCCTCAGTTGGACCAGCGTTCGTGCCGGACGTGCAGACCGCGTGAGACGACGCTTCATCCAGTCCGAAACATGCTCAATGGGGGACAGATGCGGAGATCTTGCTGGCCAGGGTAGTTGACTTACACCTTCTAGAGCACGTTGGGTGGCACGGGATACATGCGGACGTGCATTGTCCTGTTGGAACAGCAAGTTCCCATGCCGGTCTAGGAATGGTAGAACGACGGGTTCGATGACAGTTTGGATGTACCGTGCACTATTCAGTGTCCCCTCGACGATCACCAGTGGTGTATGGCCAGTGTAGGAGATCGCTCCCCACACCATGATGCCGGGTGTTGGCCCTGTGTGCCTCGGTCATATGCAGTCCTGATTGTGGCGCTCACCTGCACAGCGCCAAACACGCATACAACCATCATTGGCACCAAGGCAGAAGCGACTCTCATCGCTGAAGACGACACGTCTCCATTCGTCCCTCCATTCACGCCTGTCGCGACACCACTGGAGGCGGGCTGCACGATGTTGGGGCGTGAGCGGAAGACGGCCTAACTGTGTGCGGGACCGTAGCCCAGCTTCATGGAGATGGTTGCTAATGGTCCTCGCCGATACCCCAGGAGCAACAGTGTCCCTAATTTGCTGGGAAGTGGCGGTGCGGTCCCCTATGGCACTGCGTAGGATCCTACGGTCTTGGCTTGCATCCGTGCGTCGCTGCGGTCCGGTCCCAGGTCAACGGGCACGTGCACCTTCCGCCGACCACTGGCGACAACATCGATGTGCTGTGGAGACCTCACGCCCCACGTGTTGAGCAATTCGGCGGTACGTCCACCCGGCCTCCCGCATGCCCACTATACGCCCTCGCTCAAAGTCCGTCAACTGCACATACGGTTCACGTCCACGCTGTCGCGGCATGCTACCAGTGTTAAAGACTGCGATGGAGCTCCGTATGCCACGGCAAACTGGATGACACTGACAGCGGCGGTGCACAAATGCTGCGCAGCTAGCGCCATTCGACGGCCAACACCGCGGTTCCTGATGTGTCCGCTGTGCCGTGCGTGTGATCATTGCTTGTACAGCCCTCTCGCAGTGTCCGGAGCAAGTATTGTGGGTCTGACACACCGGTGTCAATGTGTTCTTTTTTCCATTTCCAGGAGTGTATTTTGATGCAGGCAGTACCTGTGGTATTATTGCATGACTTGAGATCTTTGCTTTCAGTGTAGGCAACAATTAAAAGCATTTACCATCTAGTGGCTGTATTATGCATTACAGTGTCAGATTAATTCTCAGAAGGAAGTGAGTGCTGGTGCGCCAGTGTTTTCTAGTGAGGTACACAGACGGCAGTTGTCACTTGTGGTCATTGTATTCAACCAAGCACACGCAATGTGACACCTTAATGCAGTGCAAGTCATGAGGACAGTCCATTTGACTCAAAAAGGATGAACCTTTGGTCACATTGCTGCAGATAACAATGCCTCTCCATGTATTAACCACAGGTTCTGGACACACTACAGGGAGACAGGTGGATAAACAAGGTGAGTTGGGCAAGGTAGCTGGTACAGTACAACCCAACATGAAGACCAGACACCATGTGGTGCCAGAGAAACAGCCTAAAGTTCCTAAATAACTTCTTTATGGCTTCTTGCTGTGGTTCAGCACGGGGCTAACCTGTCACAGAGTTGAACTGTGGACCACGGACAGCATTCTGGCCATATCTGCATTCAGTATCATGCGGCGAATGCCTGAGAGTTGCAAGATGATTTCAGGAAGGCCATAGGAGCTGCTGTGTCTGATCAGACTGTCATGAACAGATTACAAGAAAGGGCTTTATGACCAAAATGTCCTGCTCAAGTACCCCACTTGACATGACAACATCTTGCAGCTCACCTTCAGTTCTATCATTCCCTTGTCAACTGGGAACTGCGTCATTGGAAAAATGTGTTATTCACAGTTGAGTCCAGATATCGTCTGGAGCAAGGTGAAGCCAGATTTCCAAGGCTCTGTGATGTGATGGGGAGGCTTCAGTGTTGACAGTCATATGAATCTTGTCACTGTTCATAGTCATCTTACTGCCAAGCAGTGCGTCAAACTGATGCTGTTGGACCATGTGTATGGTGGTGGCCCTGATTTTCTTCTAATGCCTGGACTTATGTGGCAGGCATCAACAAGGATGCCTTGTGAAGGCTGGACATTGAAGGAATGGAATGGCTGGCGATGAGTCACAATCTAAACCCCATCGTGCATTTGTGGGACATACTTGACAAATGTGTGCATGGTCATCCTGTTCCACCACCAACTCTGCAAGAACTCTCATGACATCTCATTGAACAATATGGAATGGATATGACACGGTGACCTCTGTAGACTTATAAAGTGCATGCTACATAAGTGTCAGGCAGTAATAAATGCTCATAGAGGGCATAAATGTTACTGAAGTTTTCAAAGTCCAATGAAAAGCACTCGGGATAATGGGATGAAGGATTGTTTCCACTTTGTTGTCAACACCTGTCAGACATTACAGGTCTTTTTATGAAAAGGGAAGAGGAGTAATGATGTTTTGTTGTGTACATAATTTGTGAAAGATAAAGGCATAATTAACTAGCATACCTAGTCCTCCATTAATGCTCAATGGAGTATGACAGATGCCCAAATTCATGTTTCCCTAATTCTTTTGAGCAGTGACCTGTGCAAATAAACTACTCTATTATCACTGAGGCAAGAGAAAAGCTCTTCTATAACCAGAATGTTATTAGAGAACATGGTTTGGCAATTTATCACACACTAAGGGAATACAGGGTGTCCACAGAAGACTATCCTAGCTACAGATTTTAATAATAACAACTGTAAGCATTATGGACTGTTGGTTCATGTTAACAATTACAGAGTAATTCAACAGTTTTATAAAACCACGTGCATGGATCCTGATTTGTTGTTTTCCCACTTCCTGCACCAGATATTCAAAATGCAGCTCCTAAACATAAAGTGTTTCATGTTGTGTAGTTTTGTTGAGTTTAAATCTGTAATTCCAGTTCAACATACATTTCAATTAAAGTCTAATTGTGATTCCCCATTTTGAAATGACCAAATGTGTGTGTAAGGGGAAAATTCCAGGATGACTAAAAGTGTGTAAAGAAGAGTATCAGAACATCTTAATTTTGAAGTTCTAATAATTCTGTTCAGAAGGCAAGACTTTAACTTCTGTTGCCAAAGACAAGAGTGTGGAGGATTTTAAGAATAAGTTTATACATGTGTCCATACTGATTACAGTTGGTACTTGCTCTAAAACCAGATGACTAAGATGTACATAATAACTTTGCAAGTGAAACATGGCACTGAGAAGTTGACTTTCTTGATCATGTGATGTTCAGTGAGGAGGCAACTTTTCATCTAAGTGGGAAGGTTTGATATCCGCATATCGTACCTTTTCATATCTTGAGGTCTGAATATCCTCATGCATCTCTAGAGTATGAAAGAGATTCCTCAAAATCAAATGTCTTCTGTGCTATGGCACAACATCAAATGAATGGACCATTTTTTCTTTCCTGCTGAAACTACTGTAACAGAGGTGGTTTGTCTGAATATGTTGCAAAATGGCTCCTTCCCTAATTAGAAGGTAAATTCTTTGTGTGAGAGTGGTTGAATGCCTACATACCCGACCAATGGACTGGTTGTAATGGTCAATACAATAAAGTTCTTTTCCACTTGCTTCCAACTTTACCTGACCTCATGGCACACAATATTTTTTTCCCTATAGGGTTTCATAAAAGACTGTGTCTACATTCCATCACTACTTAATGATTTGCCAGAGTTGAGACACAGAACTGAAGAGGCTATTGCTTCCATTAATCTGGACTTGTTAACTAAACCCTTCAAAGAATTGCACTTTATGTTGGATGTGTGCCGTTTGACAAAACATGCACGTATTGAAATTTATAAGAAAAATCTGGTTAGTTAACTTTCAGTTTTACATGTGATTTGTTGTAAGTAGTTTAAATTAAACTATTATAACATACCATTGAAACTGGGATATGTTTTATGAACACCCCGTACAATTCCAACAGCAAACATTCACAGTAAAATTGCATCATACATCAGCTTTTAGGTTTTTAGGCAGTTTCATGCAGTCCTTTCTTTCCTGTCAAGAGACTGGCCTTCAGAGTGTTTACTGAAAATTACTTTTATTCTAACTTACTTCCTGTAATTAAATCTATATCTGTTCTCTTTAATATACTGCATTATCTGTACAATACGAAATGTTTGTTTGTTCCTAAATACAAGTTACATTGTCTTGTTCTTAATAATATTAATACTTTTCCCTAATTTCCTTTGCCATTGTAAAAAGTTGAATACAGTGCCTCATACTATTTACTTTATGCTTAATTCATTAAGATGATATTGTTTTGGAGTTTCCCCACCTGCCAAATAATTCTTAGGACAGGAAAATAGTTGTTATTAGTTTTAACATGATTAATGGGATTTTGTGTCAGGACAGATTTAAACTCAACAAAACTACACAACATGAAACACTTTATGTTTAGGAGCTGCAATAGTTTTAAGAGGTGTCACTTCATGCCATGAAACAAAACAAAAATGTACATCACTTTCCCTGAGTCAGCTTTCACATATAACCTGATGTTCATATTTTATGAATCATACAGTGCACATAGCCAAAGGACATGCATGAATATCATTTCAAAATGTGTAAGTGCCACTTTCTCTACTAGCATCATAATTATTGCAATAAATCATGTCATCTTAAACGACTTGAAACAAAATATTTCTATTACTGAGCTGTAGATTCATTCACAAGATGCTGTACTCCTAGTAACAAAACTCACACTGAGTTCAGAGTTTTGATTAAAGAAAATTAAAAACAAATACACATATTTTTCCTACCTGATATTACCATATCCAAATACTTGCAAGCTGCAACATCCTCATATGTGAAACCTTTATCGTGTTTTTCATGCAGAAGCTCATCTATTTCTTGGTGAAGTTTTTGCTGCACCTCTTGATGCTTTGCTAATAGATAAGCTGTGAAGCTCATGAGATTTGAAATTGTATCAGAACCACCGAAGATGAAAATCATTGCTTGTGCAGCAAGGTCTATATCCTGTAGGGTAGCTTTGGAAAGAGAGTAATGCATATCATCACTATATTGACCATTCAGTCAGTATAATAATGAAACAACAGGGAGTATGAGAGGTGTATGTTCATTTAACAATATGAACTTCTTTACAATATATGCTGGACAACATTATTCTATATAAAGTCAAATTCAGCAGAACTTTGAATAAAGCTAATTAAAATATGGTTTGTTTCAATCATATTACATTGTCTAAGATACTGAAATAAATGTGACTGAAAAATATATGAATATGCTCCTCAAAATTTATATTTGAAATCAAAGAACATTTTCTTGCCTGCAGTGCACTATTCTAACAAAAGGTTCTGTGCAGGAAGTCACTGTCTCAAAAAAACAAGTTAACCAATATGTTGTTATTGTGGTCTTCAGTCCAGAGATTGGTTTGATGCAGCTGTCCATGCTACTCTATCCTGTGCAAGCTTCTTCATCTCCCAGTACCTAATGCAACCTACATCCTTCTGAATCTGTTTAGTGTATTCATCTCTTGGTCTCCTTCTACAATTTTTACCCTCCATCCTGCCCTCCAATACTAAATTGGTGATCCCTTGATGCCTCAGAATATGTCCTACCAACCAATCCCTTCTTCTTGTCAAGTTGTACCACAAATATCTCTTCTCCCCAATTCTGTTCAATACCTCCTCATTAGTTATGTGATCTACCCATCTAATCTTCAGCATTCTTCTGTAGCACCACATTTCAAAAGCTTCTATTCTCTTTTTGTCCAAAGTATTTATCGTCCATGTTTCACTTCCATACATGGCTACACTCCATACAAATACTTTCAGAAACGACTTCCTAACACTTAAATCTATACTCGATGTTAACAAATTTCTCTGCCTCAGAAACACTTTCCTTGCCATTGCCAGTCTACATATTATGTCCTCTCTACTTCGACCATCATCAGTTATATTGCTCCCCAAATAGCAAAAGTCATTTACTACTTTAAGCGTCTCATTTCCTCATCTATCCCGCAGCATCACCCAATTTAATTCGACTACATTCCATTATCCTCATTTTGCTTTTGTTGATGTTCATCTTATATCCTCCTTTCAAGACACTGTCCATTCCGTTCAGCTGCTCTTCCAGGTCATGTGTTGTCTCTGACAGAATTACAATGTCATCAGCGAACTCAAAGTTTTTATTTTTTCTCCTTGGATTTTAATTCCTACTCCGAATTTTTCTTTTGTTTCTTTCACTGCTTGCTCTAGATACAGATTGAATAATATCGGGGATAGGCTACAACCCTGTCCCACTCCCTTCCCGACGACTGCTTCCCTTTCATGCCTCTCAACTCTCATAACTGCCATCTTGTTTCTGTACAAATAGTAAATAGCCTTAGGCTCCCTGTATTTTACCCCCGCCACCTTCAGAATGTGAAAGAGAGTATTCCAATCAACATTGTCAAAAGCTTTCTGTAAGTCTACAAATGCTAGATACATAGGCTTGCCTTTCCTTAATCTATTCTCTAATATAAGTCATAGGGTCAGTACTGCCTCATGTGTTGCAACATTTCTACAGAATCCAAACTGATCTCCTCCGAGGTCGGCTTCTACCAGTTTTTCCATTCGTCTGTAAAGAATTCATGTTAGTATTTTGCAGCCGTGGCTTAGTAAACTGATAGTTCAGTAATTTTCACATCTGTCAGCACCTGCTTTATTTGGGATTGGAAATATATTCTTCTTGAAGTCTGTGGGTATTTCGCCTGTTTCATACATCATGCTCACCAGATGGTAGAGTTTTGGCAGGGCTGGCTCTCCCAAGGTTATCAGTAGTTGTAATGGAATGTTGTCTTCTCCCAGGGCCTTGTTTCGACTTAGGTCTTTAAGTGCTCTGTCAAACTTTTCACACAGTATCATATCTCCCATTTCATCTTCTTCTACCTTCTCTTCCATTTCCATAATATTTTCCTCAAGAACATCACCCTTGTATAGACCGTCTATATACTCCTTCCACCTTTCTGCTTTCCCTTCTTTGCTTAGAACTGGGTTTCCATCTGAGCTCTTGATATTCATACAAGTGGTTCTCTTTTCTCTAAAGGTCTCTTTAATTTTCCTGTAGGCAGTATCTACCTTACCCCTAGTGAGATAAACCTCTACATCCTTACATTTGTCCTCTAGCCAACCCTGCTTAGCCATTTTGCACTTCCTGTCGATCTCATTTATGAGACATTTATATTCCTTTTTGTCTGCTTCATTTACTGCATTTTTGTATTTTCTCCTTTCATCAATTAAATTCGATATCTCTTCTGTTACCCAAGGATTTCTAGTAGCTCTTGTCTTTTAACATACTTGATCATCTGCTGCTTTCACTATTTCATATCTCAAAGCTACCCATTCTTCTTCTACTGTATTTCTTTCACCCATTCTTGTCAATCGTTCCCTAATGCTCTACCTGAAACTCTGTACAACCTCTGGTTCTTTGAATTTATCCAGGCCCCATCTCCTTAAATTCCCACCTTTTTGCAGTTTCTTCAGTTTTAATCTACAGTTCATAACCAATAGATTGTGGTCAGAGTTCACATCTGCCCCTTTCTTACAATTTAAAACCTGGTTCCTAAATCTCTTTCTTACCATTATATACTCTATCTGAAACCTGTCAGTATCTCCAGGCTTCTTCCATGTATACAACTTTCTTTTATGATTCTTGAACCAAGTATTAGCTATGATTAATTTATGCTCTCTGCAAAATTGTACCAGGCGGCTTCCTCTTTCATTCCTTAACCCCATTCCATATTCACCTAATACGTTTCCTTCTCTTCCTTTTCCTACTATCGAGTTCCAGTCACCCATGACTATTAAATTTTCGTCTCCCTTCACTATCTGAATAATTTCTTTTATCTCATCATACATTTCATCAATCTCTTCGTCATCTGCGGAGCTAGTTGGCATATAAACTTGTACTACTGTGATAGGCATGGGCTTCGTATCTATCTTGGCCACAATAATGCGTTCACTATACTGTTTGTAGTAGCTTACCCACATTCCTATTTTTTTTACTCATCATTAAAACTACTCCTGCATTACCCCTATTTGATTTTGTATTTATAAGCCTGTATTCACCTGACCAGAAGTCCTGTTCATCCTGCCACTGAACTTCGCTAATTCCCATTGTATCTAACTTTAACCTATTCATTTCCCTTTTTAAATTTTCTAACCTACCTGCCCAATTAAGGGATCTGACATTCCACGCTCCGACCTGTAGAACGCCAGTTTTCTTTCTCCTGATAACAACGTCCTCCTGAGTAGTCCCCGCCCACAGATCAGAATGTGGGACTATTTTACCTCCAGAATATTTTACCCAAGAGGACGCCATCATCATTCAACCACACAGTAATGCTGCATGCCCTCGGGAAAAATTACGGTTGTAGTTTCCCCTTGCTGTCAGCCGTTCGCAGTACCAGCACAGCAAGGCTGTTTTGGTTATTGTTACAAGGCCGGATCAGTCAATCATCCAGACTGTTGCCCCTGCAACTACTGAAAAGGCTGCTGCCCCTCTTCAGGAAGTACACGTTTGTCTGGCCTCTCAACAGATACCCCTCCGTTGTGGTTGCACCTACGGTGCAGCTATCTGTATCGCTGAGGCACGCAAGCCTCCCCACCAACAGCAAGGTCAATGGTTCAGTGGGGGTGGGGGTGTTAATCAATATGACTATTCAGAATAGTGTTAAATTCATCACAAGTATTGCAGCCATTATTGCAGGTGTCTAACTAATCAAGTTGTTGGAGATTACATCTATCACAATGTTTAGGTACAGCGTAAGTGAGAATCCTTATGTGGCATGAAACCTAAAACCTGAGTTCTTGCCATTGCTACTCAGGATAAATGTGTAGTAAATATGACGCACATCTCAAGAAAAGGATTACATTCTCTTAAGGCACCCTGAACAATGGTCCAGGATGAACTATCATTCCAAGACACAGTTTGCACATACTGTAAGAGATCGCTATGTTCATCTCTACAGTAGGTTGCATTATTTGGTCATCTTTGCATAAGTTGTACTTACAGCATCTCATCCCCTGATCTTGGAGGTTGCATGTCATGCCAACTGAGAGGTGTCGCATAATGTTTTCACAGCTAGGCACAGTTTTTCTTTTAATGGGTTTGTATGTAATATACTGTTCCTGGACTATGTACCTAATGTGTAGCTCTACGACTATTTAGACATTCAGTAAACATATATTTTTGTGTCTCTTAACTTCTTAACATCAGGTACTCTGCACCTTGCACTATTTTGTTTAATTTGTGATATTTCAAGAATGAAATTTTCACTCTGCACCAGAGTGTGCGCTGATATGAAACTTCCTGGCAAATTAAAACTGTGTGCCAGACCGAGACTCGAACTCGGGACCTTTGCCTTTCGCGGGTAGGGCACTTGCCCGCGAAAGGCAAAGGTCCTGAGTTCGAGTCTCGGTCCGGCACACAGTTTTAATCTGCCAGAAAGTTTGTGATATTTCAGTTTGACCTCTTATGTTATATCCTATGTTTTTATTATTTTTATTTCTAGACAACTGAATTATATATTGTATGTTTTACTTTTATTGTTTGCTCTGATTTAAGTTAATGCCATACAACAATATGACTTTAGCACTATGAATAGTGGGTGGCACTTGCGAGAACATATATGGAGCGTGGCCATGCTGATTTCTTCGGTTGCCCTCCCACCCGCGGTATCAGTTCTGATGGTAGCCACTCTATGACGTGTAAGTGCGTTGAGGTGTCTCGCTTTGGTTCGCAGAGCAGACTGTTAACCAGTTGTGCTGGGTGCCCACAATAAGTGACGGTCTGGGCACTTATATGGTAAGCCGCCTTTGACGTTCACAAATTGACATTCTATGACATTCATGCCTTCATTTCACTTTTTTAAATGTGTGTCTCGTGCCTGACAATTCACAGCTGGTTTGTAGGTTAAATTGGTCTGGCACTGAGCATTTAATTGCTGATTCATTTCCTTTGTAATCAGTTGTCCCCATTTACCTGGTGTGTACCAGTAGACTCAAAGAATATAGTCACCCACATAGGATCTGACATGCTACTTGATAAATTTTTTATGTGACTGGTACGATTTTATAGTATGCAGTTGATATATGAGCTGAAGTGCACATTTGTAAGGAAGCATATAATGTTAATTAATTTTGAAGCATCTCTCTCGGTTTCCCTAGTTTTTTGTAGCTCCTAGAGATGAGATTTACATCCCGACGTCATGTATACAACTTTATCCAAGTAAAGGATCTGTAAAATACTACTGGAGCAAATTTAATCATCATGAAAAATTTTAGCAACAGTTGTTGATGTCCCACAAAAAGTATATTGCTATGTTTATGAGCGATGCTATATCAAAAGCTTTTCTAGAAATCACTCCTTTCAGATTCCTTATTTCTGCGTGGATAGTGGTAGCCCTTACACTGTACTTGTACAGTCGATGAGAACAATCATTATCTGTAGAGCAGTGTGCCTGAGTTTCAAGTGTATGTGAAGAGGCTAGAGTATGATATAGTTTACCATTCTCCTCTCCCAAGCAAATGCTAAATTCAAAATTTACTGTCAAAAAAGAAGAATATATTGATCTTGGATTTGTTCACGATATTGGCACTAAAAGCAAGCATGCTTCTGAAATCCTGCACAGTGAACTTCAAGATTCTGAAATGCTTGTGATATAATAACAAGTGTTCATTATCTGTCATATTCAGGACAACACAGGGCATATCTATATAATTATAGTAGTGCTCAAAAACTTACAAGACTTCTTGTTGCTGCTGTCATCAGATGTGTCTTGGAGTTCACCTTTGGAAGCTTGCATCAACAGGTGCACCATGTCATGACGTAAGACATGGTGGGTCTCCCGTTGAGCAATTGCCTCCATAATCAAAGAAGTGAAGAACTTGTAGCACTTATCTCTCATGAACTTGATGCCGAGTGCCTTTACAGGAATGATTGGGAAAGATTATCACCTGTGCTGGAACTTTGCTTAATATATTACACACAACTAAATGAGTAACAATAGCCAATAACTGATATTCAACAAAAATTATATCAGTCAATATCATAAAAAACCATTGCTTGAAATGGCACTGCAGAAATGGAAGAGATAACCTTATGAATGAGGTCTAAAAAAGGAAGATATAGGAAAAGAATGAAATACAATAAAACTATATTAGCATCAAATGAAATGAAGTTTATGAAACTGATTTCATCTTGTAAGATTAGAGAATTCAGGTACTCTCTCATATTTGACCATGCATCCTTGAAGTCTCTCCCTAAGTTAATATTTCACTGTGCAGAAGAAATGAGCGGTGGTGGTAATATGTGTTGTGCCCTTAGCACAGGTCGATCACTGCCAGTTCAGCATTAACCAGTCATATTGGTTTTCCACCATTCTCTTCACTGCTGCATATGATGCATTTACTGTGATGTCATCAGTTAGTTAGAATTTTCTTCTTCCTCTTTTCATGTTCTAAGTCAGTATTCCTTCTAGTACAATCCATTACCTAGCCAATTTGTTTTCCTATTTTTAACTATTTCCAGAATCTGTTGTTTCTCATTCACATTGTGTAATATAAAAGATTCCATATTTGATCTGTCCACTGTAGTGCAGCCACTATTTTTTGGGTGCTACTATGAAAATAGCAACTCTATCACAGCAGGTGCAAGAAGCATCGTAAGTCGGCAGGAGCCAAAACATCATTACGGCAGTTGTGGCAACTGGTCAGTTTACTCACTGCAGGCCGAACCCTGTCAAGCACCACAATACCAAGGGTGCAGCAAAGTGAGAGGGCTAGCTAGCAGAGTCAGCCGGATGGTTTCCACATCTGCAAGCAGCCGAGGTGTTGTACCGTGCACGGTTAGAAGTGATACAAATGAGCACCTAACCAGTATAAATAACTGTCATATATAGCCAAAGGTATTCCAGTCTGGCAGCACAAACTGTGAAGAGAAGGCTACACGAGGTAATGGGGCAATATAGTTCTGCAGGCAGTCACCACAAGTTTTGGCCTTCACCACTTCCAGCCTGTCTGCAGTCACTAATTCTACCCTCTTGGAGTTGGTGCCTTCTCAATGGTGAGCCATCTTCTGGCTCACTCTGGCCACAGCAGGTATTCCCTAGAAGGCAGCCTCTAGAGAACAGGGCAGTGCTGCCACTCACCCTCCTATCCCTGCAAAAGCAATTTCCACTGCTGAGGGCTGGCGCCCCCTGCAAGGATTATGACGGGCTTCCGTGCCACTGGCACACCTTGCTGCCAGCAGCCAAGTGTTTGTAGCCAGGGCATGTGCCATCACACGGTCCCTGGGCATCAGCCCACCACTAGCCATTTATATCGTGGCCGATTTCTGGTTGGCTGCTGGCCTCAGTGGTCCCTCACGTGTTGCCCACAGCATGTGCTAGAATGGGTGCGGTCAATGTGGAGCAGTGCTACTAGTGTTGTAGAGTGAGTCTGTATAAATCATGATCACTGATGCTGTTTACGTGTATTTCCTATGATCAACATCCTGACAATGACCCACTACCACTACCCAACCATGCGACCATAGAGGCCATCCACACCAGGCTGTTACATACAATTCCTGCTAGTACAATGAAGTGGCATAGACAATTTTATTTCCTCTTTTTAATTGTTTCTGTAGTTGTCATTTCTCATTCAATCTGGGCACACAACTTCATTTCTCATTTTATCTGTCCACATTACACCTCTCATTCTTCTCACCACAAAAGCCTGTTAGTGTTTATCTTCTCAGCACGACACTGTTCATGTTTTGGTAGCGTACAGAGCAATACCCCACGCAAAACATTTTTCTAAACTTTTCCCTGATTGTTTACTGTTTGGGGCACAGACAATACTCTTCCTTCAATAAAACATTTATTTTATAATAACTATTCTTGTTTTTATTTTTTGATAACATGTAATGTTACTCTTTATTTTGCATCTCATGTTCCTGAAGTTGTCAACTAATCACAAGTTTCATCTTTTATTTTTCTTGTTTGCTTTGTAAAAACTACTGTCTTAATCTTTTTCAGATTTATCTTCAGTCCCTACTCACCAAATCTGGTGTTCAGTTATTTTAACACATTGTTAATTATCATTTCATTTTCACTTTGTAATATGATGTCATCAGCAAATATTACGCATTTCCTTACTCTTCTTGCCTCCCCCCCCCCCTCCCCCATTCTCTTGTTGAAATTGTTGAGAATTAAATCATATGACCGGATATTAAGCAGAGTAGGCAGAAGACAACAGCATGGTCTAACACTTCTCCCATAATCCCCTGCTAATTACTTCTGTCATCTCATTTCCTATGCTTACCCATATCCTAACCTTACTTAACAACAACAACAACAACAACAACAACAACAAAAACAATAGTAATAATGAAATAATTGCAAGAATACTGACAGTGCTGATGAATAAGACAGTGTCAGCCCTGTTAAATATTTTTATAAGATAACATTGCTATCAAATGGGTAGAGAGAGAGAGATAGAGAGAGCCCAGGCAGAAGAACACATACAATAAATCTGAAGAAAAACTAATTGGGGGTAGGAAGAAATTAATGGATTGTATAATGAGCTGTTACTTAAAAATGGTAAAAGTGAAGTTATTATATAAAAAGTAACATCATTAGGAAAAACAAGAATACTCAGTTCATGAGAGACATATGAGAATGCGAAAGTTCATGTTAGGAATGTCAAGGTACTGAGCGCTATGTAATTTGGTAGTCCAGGGACAAGAGCAGGCTGCGGCACAAGTGACTAAGCAGTTTCTATCGATTACTGCTGAGGCTGTGGTGGGGGTACGTAGTTGTACGTGGTCTGCCTTCGTTCAGTCGTTGACCTCATTTCAGTAGCCAACATGGTGTGGACCTGTGCACATCGTGACAAGCTTTTTGATGACAGTTCAGCATTCCACACAAAAATGCCGTTCCTAATGCAAACACAATTCTGTCCTGGGTTTGGCAGTTGGAGGAAACTGGTAGCACACACATGGCTGACACAGAGCCATCAGATCACCAGAAAATGTGCAGTGGGTGAGAGCAGAAGTTCAACAATCGCCGCAACGATCTGCTCGATGATTTGCTGTTGCATTGGGTGTTTCAGACCACAGATTGAGAAGGATTCTGCAATGCGATTTGAAGTTCCATTGCTTCAAAATAATGACTGCTCAAGAATTACGCCCTGCACACTACGCCAACCGTCAAACTCTGTGTGGGCAAATGCTCGCTCAGATCCCTCCGAATGCAGATTTCTTCAGCAGTGACAAGGCACACTTTCACCTTAGTGGCTGCGTGAATAAGCAACATTCTCCTAAAGTGACAGTGTGGTGTGCCATATCACAATCTGGCGTGGTAGGCCCTTACTTTTTTGAGGAGGAAGGAGTGACCGTGACAGTGAATTCCACACGTTGTGTTTCAAGGTTGCAAAATTTTCTGCAAATGGACGAGACTGTTGAAGAACATGGACTGGGGGCACTTGTGGTTCCAACAGGATGGAGCTACTGCTCACAAAGTTCGAATTTCACTTGGTGTTTTGAGAGAAATGTTTCCAGGACACCTCATCTCTTTGAGGGGTGATATTGGGTGGCCTGCGCGGTCACCAGATTTCAGCATTTGTGACTACTTTCTTTGGGGATAACTGAAGGAAAAGGTTTCCAAAAGCCGCCGTCACACCCTACCAGAGTTGAAAGAGCGGATTATTGACGAAATGAATGCCATACCCCACGATATGTGTGCCAGAGTTACTGGAAACGTCAGGGATCATCTACAACAATGTATTGATGCTAACGGCCGCCATCTTGAGGACATTATTTTCAAAACTAAGTGAATGTAAAATGGTATATTGTAATAATTTAGAAAATAAAAACATTTTTTCTCTATACATCCAGATTTACTTTTTATTGCTCCTTAAAACTGCTTAGCCGGTTCTACCACACCCTGTAAAAAGCACAATTGCGCAGTATGAGAGAAATGTCTGTCTGACTGTGTCATGTGTCCCAATTAGGATCACTGCTTTCAGACCTAAGGGAATTAGGAAAGAGTCAAAATACTGAAGACCAGACAGCACAAAGGAGAGGCAAGATAATGGCAGTCCTCATTTAGTCACTGACCTCACCAATCTTTGGGTGCAGTCCCATACTGAGGGGGAATGATGTGGTTCAAATGGCTCTGACCACTATGGGACTTAACACCTGAGGTCATCAGTCCCCTAGAACTTAGAACTACTTAAACCTAACTAACCTAAGGACGTCACACACACCCATGCCCGAGGGGGAATGGTGTGGTTTTGCAAGCCAGTTCACGCAGCGAGTCCACGATGGCATACTGCACTGGCACTGGTGAACCATCTGCCGAGCGACTTCCCCACAGTGCAGAGGATCACAGTCGTTCACTCCCATGGGAATGTTACCAGGAGATGTCACGTGTATGGGAAATGTCTGTCGTCCCACAACAGCCCATCTAGGCACTCAGACACAAAGTTCATCTTCCTCTCAGGATCCGGTGACTGAAGAAGTTCAAGGAATCATAACAAACAAGATGTAATGTACAGTTGAACAATCAAACACAAAGATGGAAGTAAAAATACAGTACCAGAGTTCAGCATACTCAGGGCACTTCTTTGTAAATGAAACCGCCTTTTTTGCTGCAACTTAATTTAATGGCCATACAAATAAATTTGTGATACCCAGGGCACTCTCGAGAAGACTCTGGAAGAATTCTGCCATTGCTATTGCATATGAGTATAATGGTTCTTCAGGCTTTTCTGCAATATCCTAATTGTAGAAGAATGGAGAGAGAATGCACAATACCTCGAGAAGAGAGTGGAGTTGCAGAAGCTTTCAGACGTCTTAAAAGTATGGCAACTTAGTTACGGGAAGTACGTAATAAGCAAGAACTGGAGGTCAGTTGACGAAAAGAAAATGATGGCGAATGCAGGAGAGTGGTGATAGTAACATTCAAGCAAGCTGGGTGTGTTCGTAGCCCTGTAAAGTGAGAGGAAAGAAAGGAGAATGTGTGACACATGAAGAATGCAAATGAAATAATATTTTCATTCTGAATACAGTGTTATTAAGTAAAGATATTTCTGTGTGTTAACAGAAAAACACTATTCTGATGACAGTTTCTTGTGTGTCTTGGATGAAATACAGTGACAAGAATAGTGATATGTGTTATAATAACAGCAAATGTGTTGCATAAGAATTCATTACCTCCATTATCTTCGGGAAGAGAAGATAGCCGAATATAATGAAACTTTTTCGTGGTCCAAAATCAGTAACCTCCTTTCCCATGGAGTAGAAATCATTATTTCTATCCACCAGCGAGTTAATTCGGACACCAAATGCAGTCGATGCAATTACATCATTACTAATTCTCGAAAAGAAATCTTTTGCTTCAACTGTGATGCTTTCCCCTGAAGAAACAAACTTGCAATTACAATTTCAGTTTTCAAGACTAAGAGAAACAACAGGTCATAAGTCATATACCACCTTCTTTCATTTCATTTGCTAAGTAGTCCCTCATCTGATGACCAATTTCTTGAATTAGAGGCACCATGTTGTGCATCTTGTTTGGTGTAAAAGCGGGACTCAGGACGCGACGCATGTCTCTCCATCGTTGCCCTGTGAAATTCAGTAAAACTTACAAGTCCAACAAATACTGTGATCTTGGTTACATTATGTTATCCGAAGAAATCAGGAATTTTATCACTACTAATTAAAAATGTTGTTGTTATGGTCCTTAGTCTGACAATGATTTGATGAAACTCTTTGCTAATCTATCCTGTGTAAGTACCTTCATATCTTCATGTCTACTGCAACATAGATATACTGAAAGTGCTTAGTTTGGCCGAGCCTCGGTCTCTTGCTAGAATTTTCAACTGTCAAACTTCCCTGCATCACAAAATTAACTACCCCTCGGTGGCTTTTGATGTGTCCTCCCGATTGATCCCTTCTTCTAGTCAAACTTCAGGAATTTCTTTTCTTCGCCAATAGGTGCAGTGCCTCTTCGTTAGCTCAGGTTCGGTCCCATACGGAACAATTGCGCTCTGTGACTGTGTTTATCACAACTGAGAAATGTACAGACGTCAGTCGCTAATAACGTGCTTACTGCAGATCTAGAGAGATTTCAGCCACTGTGTGGCTAACATCGGTGCTAGAAACGTACAAGTTAAGCTGCAAGAAAAGGCTGCTATTTGCTGCAAACGTTATGTCAACGATATTACATTACTGTTAGAGGGTTACACTACCGAGGTTAACGCATTTGCCTAAGCAATACGTATAGCATGCACCCAAAAAAGCAGAAGCAGCAGAGAACTCCATTAATTATCTAGATTTTACTATTAAGAAAGTCGACAACAAATACAAATTTTCCATTTTCAGAAAACCCACACACACAGATATTATCATCAATGCTAGTTCATGCCGTGCCACACAATATAGAATAGCCTAATGTACATCAATGGTTCACCGGCTCTTTCGTTCATCTTCAAACAACAACGAAATACGTAAAGAACTCGGTATTTTAAAGCAAATTGCAACAGTCAGCAGTTTTTCTGTAAACGATGTACAAGAGGCTACAGAAACACAGAACAAATAATAGGCAAACGCACACTGAAACAGGAAACAGAAAGAATGAAAGCCATCCCTTTGACGGCTGCGGTGTAAACAGGAGCGAGTGTAATAATTGTGATTGGTGGGCTGTTGTATCGGCCAAACCGACCGCTCTTTTAATGCACGGTTTATGGAGCATTTACAGCCAATTAACAAAATTGCCTTTCGTTGCACATAGCAGCAACCGGACATGCTAAAGGAAGTATTCAAGAAAGTATACGTATTCTTCACAGAGCGCAAAAAGGCCATGCTCTCGATTTGTTGGAACAGTTTGATGTTTACAAAACTAACTGGCCGACGGCATAAGTGCTCAATGCACGATGCACCAACGTTTGCAAGAGTAATATCAGACGACGACAACCTGCCCCATGAACTGAGCCACGTACGCAAGGCTTCCAGGAATAACGGGTGCAGCGCCCATCAAGCGAAAGAAGTGATTTCTGGAAAATATCAGAATAAGATCACCGACGAAGAGCAGGAAAAGAAACTTTCTTTGCTGCCATTCTGTGGCTCTGTGTCGGACAAGATAAGCCGCCTGTTGAAAAGACACAAGATCAAATCCATCTTCAGGCCTCCAACGAAAATCCGTCAATTACTGAGACCAGTTAAACTCGCAGTAGGTCTCAGAACACCTGGAGTCTACGAAATACCTTGTGAGTGTGGCCAGAAGTACATCGGACAAACAGTGCGCACTGTGGAACAACGCAGGGAAGAACATGAGAGGTATTATCACCTACGCTATCCAGAGAAATCTGCGTTAGCTGAGCGTGCGTTAGAAAACGGTCACCACGTAAAATTTGAAGATACCTCTGTCGCGGCTCGCACTGACGGCTTCTGGGACAGTTTAATAAAGAAAGCTATTGAATTAAAAATTACCGCAAACACCCTGAATTGAGACGATGGCTTGCAGCTCAGCGCTGCGTGGGATCCAGTGATCGCGCGGTTGAAGAGGGCACACCGAACGCCGACTCAAAACATGCCCATATATGGCAATGTCACGGGCACCAGTGACGTCACAGCCGGCAGCTAGCGTATATAAGGGCGCACCAACAGCCCACTGGCAGTCATACCATCTGACAATGGCCAAGGAGTGCTTGGCCGAAAGCTCTTGTAGTTTTAAGGAATTGACGCGGTTGGAAACCCGAGAACATTTTATTCAATGTTATCGCCGCGAGACTCTGCATTCATAAATCACTAAAACAGTTTGTGATAGTTCGTGATTAGCACTGGTCTTGGACAAGCATGAACTTTGTCTACAAACGTTGATAATGAAACAGTCGGTGTGTGACATTCCTTTGGAAAGTAGAACAAAATAACGTAGCGAAGGTCGACGGCCAGTTCCAAGTTCCTGTTCGCCTCCGACGCAGAGGCCAAGTGCTGCAGATGGTGGAGGCAGGCAGCACCAGTGGCTCCTCCAGTCGGCGGTGGCTGGTGGAGCTGAGCATCGTACGTAGCGAAAGGTACGCCTGAGACTCTGACTGAAGAACTGCGCGAGGAGTCGGTGCCTGGTCCGTGTCTCGGAGCGGCTTTGTGCTGCTCTGACGACCCAGATTGCATAGAGATACTAGTGGAAACATTACGGAGGTGATTTTGCTGTACCCCCACTATCTCTTCCCGTCCGTATAGATCAGCGCATCTAGATCCTCCCACATCGATGTCATGCATGCCAGGAGTCACTAGGTTAGTATTATTCTTTAGTAACTGGTGACGTCCTTCTGGGGGGGGGGAATTTGTTTTCAGCAAAATAACCCTTAACGCGTAAAGCAAATACCAGAAGCCAAGAGCCTCGTGGTCAAATATGAAATAACGTTTTACGCAATTCATTGCAGACACGAAGACTATTTTTAGGTCTAAAGTGACCTATGCTGAGTTACATTTAGGTTAGAGGAACCGAACCCTCTGCCCCCCCTCCCCCCCCCCCCCACCTTGGGATCTGTATCGCTTATTGAAGGTTATGCTATACTGCACAGATAGTGCTGGGAACAGAATTTTGGTTGAAACCAGAAGTGAATAGCAACGAAATTCTGAGTAAGATTGGTAAGATTGGAAAATTTACGGCAATGATAGGTTCGCTGCTAGTGGTAGCAGAGTATTTATTACAGTAAAAAAGACGATAATAAAGTGTGGGGCAAATAACATTAGCTCAGAGTACAGATCCAGGTGAAGTATTCATCTGCATGATTGACTTGATATGCTGGTCTTTTGCGACAGGCATCGTGTTGATTTGGTAGGACTCTGAAGAATTTTTTAGTGAACAGCAGCCACATTTGCTGGTGTGCGGGCACGTTTCGGAATTTTTTTTTTTTTTTACTTTTTCCAAAACAGACTCTTTCTGACGCCATTTTCGGACTAAGCGTTGCATGGGACTCTTCGTTGGCATTTTAACACTATTAAACTTCTCAGTAAACAACTGACCACACCGTTTCCACGGCTTTGTTGTCACGTAACTTTCCATGACGAACACCCGCTGCTCCACTGTACGTATCATCGTCCCCTTTGCACTGCTCCACTCGCACTGAACCGGTGTGATCATGTGGCGGGTGTACATGTGGTGTGCGCGTCACTTGGTATGGTTATATGCATACTCTCCCGGCCCACTTTCATTTGCCCCACCCTCTATCTAGCAAGGAAATCACTGATTTCGAATGTGAATTAACCCAGGTAAATTTTTCATCAAGGGTCGGTCAAAAAAGCTAATCGGATGCTTTTGTAGACCACCTGCGTCGGGAAATGTAGCGGTAGAAGCCTTCAGAGAGAGCTTGCAGAATATTGTTAATAACCTTCTTGATCATGCCGTTGAAACAGGGAGTGATTTCAGCTTGCCAGGTATAAATTGGGAGAGACATGTTGTCAAAAGTGGTGCCAAAGACAGCGATTTGTATGAAATTATTCCGAGTATCTTGTCTGAAAATTACTTGGTGCAGATAATTAGAGAACAAACTCGAGAATGAAACGCCTTAGCCAGCCGCTGTGGCCGAGCGGTTCTAGGCGCTTCAGCGCAAGTTCGAATCCTGCCTCGGGCATGGATGTGTGTGATGTCCTTAGGTTAGTTGGGTTTAAGTAGTTCTATGTTATAGGGGACTGATGACCTCAGATGTTGAGTCCCATAGTGCTCAGAGCCATTTGAACCATTTGAAACGCCTTAGACGTCCTAGCAAGAAACAGACCTGAACTTGTCGAATCAGTGAAGTTTGCGGAAGGTATCAGTGATAGCAACTATGACTACGAGTGTTGCAAGGAGTGATAAGAAGGACAGGAAAATTTAAAAGCATCGTTCAATATGCCTTACATAAGTATGTTCCGAGAAAGGTCTTGAGGCATGATAAAGACCCACCGTGGTTTAATAGCAGTGTCACAAAACAGTAACGTAAACAAAGGGAACTTCATCACATGTTCAAGAGAAGTCAAAACCTAGCAGACAAACAAAAGCTGGACGAAGTGAAAATCAGCGTACGGAGAGCAATGAGAGAGGCTTTTAGTGACACTGAAAGTAAAATTTGGACAACTGATCTGACTAAAAACCCTAAGAGGTTTGGTCTTACGTAAAATCTGTAAGCGGTTCTAAATCATCTATTCAATTACTCAGTGACCACAAAGGCACGAAACAGAAGATAACAGAGAGGAGGCCGAAATACTGGATTTGGTCTTCCGAAATCGTTTCACCGATGAAGATCGTAATACGGGCCCTCCTTTCAACTATCGTATGAACGTCGAAATGGCGGAACAGAAAAGCAGCTACTATCGCTTAATAGGGGAAAGGCATCAGGAGCAGTTGAGATACTTCTAAGATTCTACAAAGATTATGCGAAAGAAATGCTCCCCTGCTAGCAGCAGTTTGCCATAGTTCCCTGGAGCAACGAAGGCTGGAAAAAAACGCAGGTCATTTTCGTTTTTAAGAAAGGCCATAGGCAGATGCACATAGTTATCGGCCTATTAGCTCAGAATCCGCTGTTTCCCTCGCGTAGACGGCATGGTCTGCAGATATGCTTTTTGGCTTTCTTTAACGGAATTTTTATCGTCTTTTTTCCATTTTTTCCGTCGTTCCTTAGTTGCTTGCAACATAATGAAAGGAGGATTTTTTATTTTTTTTTTTTTTTTTTTTTTTTTTTTTGCTGTAAGCGTTTCGCTTCTTTTATTTATGAAGTATCTTCAGTGGCCTGTAAAACATGTTTATTTTTGTATACATAACAGATACATTACGTAGTACTTACAAATACGTAGCCATGGTACGTGCCACGAACCGTGGCAAGTCGCCGTAGACCGCGCGTGGTAGCCTGTTGTAAAACTACACCGAGCTACTCCATCTTCATAAGTTGCCGTTTCTGTGCGATGCAGTAAAGTTTTGTTCACGATAAGTTTATAGGTCGGACAGAGGAAAAGCAGTAGCCTGACATACTGTTATTTTAAGTACTTTTAATGATTTCTTTTGTTATTGGTGACTGTTAGTCTGGTTGGATTTGCTTTTTGTTATCAATATTAAATTCTTGTTTTTGTGGAACGTAGTCGTGTAGTTCTTTGAAGTAGTCCGCAACTGCTCTGCAGCTCTCAGTGTTATTGTATACATTCTCCTGATATTTTATGAAACCAATGACAAGTGAGGAATTGAGATCGATAGTACAGTTAAGACCAACAATGTTTCTGAGTTTCTGTTTGGTGATTCAATTCACGTCTTACGTCGTGCTGCCACGTTCACCAAAGTGTCTCGATTTTGTCATTATTTGTACCGAAACCGATAATGCACTATCACTCAAGCAATTTGTAACGAAATGATTCACTATTATTCACGTTTTATGCGATAATGATGGATACCACCTGTATTTCACCAAAATGTTGTGATTATTGAGTTAACAAAGTCTATTTTCAATTGTTTTCACGGAGTCCGCTAAATTATATTTTTGTTTGAATGACATTCTCTGAAAATAGCGCTTGGCGTCTTCCATGTCAGGAAAATATACGCTAATAGAGATAGTTAAAAAAAAAACAAAGAGCATTTTTCTTTGTACACCTCAGAAAAATTAATTTAATGACCACTGGTAATTATGCTTCCGTTGGGCACCACTGATCTAGAAGAAACGTAAATTTATTGCCAAAGTAGCTGTACTCTTCGATTATTTCAACGTTTTCTTATTATTTCTGTATAGCTCATATGGCTATATCGATCAATAATAATAACGATGTGTACCCTGTCCGAAAACATTATTCAATTGTGATCGCGATTATGTTATATTCTTATGTTCATAATAGTGATGATGGGTTTTCGAAAGTAAAAGAGAACTTAAGTAAATTATGCTGTCGGGCAAAAAAAAAAAAAAATCGCAGCACCGAGAACGAGTTGTGCGACATAAAGAATCGTCGGTAGGCGTATTTCTACATCTCTATTTAAATTTCGCGCCAGTCTGATAAGACTATGAGGACACAAGCCAGATTTCCTTTAAATACGCGCTGTAACGGTCGAGAAGGTTAGTTACCTGTGAGATTTGACGTGGTGATTTGATGTTAGTCAAGAATGCCTTTAGGGCAACAAAGACCTATTACCAGTACCTTACTGAGTTTGAACGAGATCGTGTAATAGGGCTACGACAACTTGTATGTTCCTTCTGCGATATTACAGAAGACCTGGCAGGAAGGTAGCAACTGTACATTATCGCTGGCAGCGGTTGTCACGAGAACGTACGGTCGCAAGAAGACCGGCTTCCAGACAGCAACGAGAACTACCGAGAGGGAAGACCATCGTGTTCGGTGTGCGTCATCGTGTTCGGTGTACGGTTCTGACACATCTGCATCTGCATCTGCAGCAATCCGAGCAGCAGTTGACACCACAGTGACACAACGAACTGCTACAAGTCGGTTACTTCAAGGACAGCTCCGAGTCAGATGGCCTGTAATGTGGACGCCACTGATCCCAAAACACCGCCATTTACGACTTCAGTGGTATCACGAGAAAGGTCATTTGAGGGCATGGTGGAGGTCTGTTGTGTTTTCTGATGAAAGCTGGTTCTGCTTCGGTGCCGGTGATGGCCGTGCTTTGGTTAGGAGCAGACCAGCTGAGGGCCTACAAGCAACTTGTCTACCGTGCTGGCTCACACTGGACCTACAGCTGGAGTTACGGCCTGGGTTGAGATTTTTTGTGACAGCAGGAGTAGCCTCGTGGTTACCCCACGCACCCAACTGTACGTCTGTCTGGCGACTGGACCTCTTGTGCTGCATTCCAGGGGGTATTTTCCAATAGGGTAACGATCGCCCACATACCGCTGTTGTAACGCGACATGCTCTACAGAGTGCCGACATGTTGCCATAGCCTGCTCTATCAACAGATCTGTCTCCAGTCGAGGGACTTCATTGGATGACAACTCCAGCTTCATCTGAACCAGCATTGACGTCCAGCACCTTTACGACGCAGTGCTTGCGCGTCTGCATGCTTGTATTCAAAGTCCTCGGGGTTACACCAGTTATTAATATACTAGCCTTGCACATTTGTAATGATTTATCTCCCGCTTACAGTAACCTGTGATCTTGCAATCTTGTTGTTGTTGTGGTCTTCAGTCCAGAGACTGGTTTGATGCAACTCTCCATGCTACTCTATCCTGTGCAAGGTTCTTCATCTCCCAGTACCTATTGCAACCTACATGCTTCTGAATCTGTTTAGTGTATTCATCTCTTAGTCTCCCTCTACGATTTTTACCCTCCACGCTGCCCTCCAATACTAAATTGGTGATCCCTTGATGCCTCAGAATACGCCGTACTAACATATCCCTTCTTCTAGTCAAGTTGTGCCACAAATTTCTCTTCCCTCCAATTCTATTCAATACCTCCTCATTAGTTATCTGACCTACCCATCTAATCTTCAGCATTCTTCTGTAACACCACATCTCGAAAGCTTCTATTCTCTTCTTGTCTAAACCATGCGTCTCCAAACTTTTTAGTCCGCGGGCCACATTGACTCCTCCACGAAGTCATAAGGGCCAAGTTTTACCTAGTGGGATTAAAACACCCTAGCACTCCATGATCACCGTAATGTAAGGCTAAAGGAAAGATGAAATCGCAAAAATCTGAGGTTATGGGAATACCTAGCATTGAAACGAACTACGATTTTTATTTAATTACATAATTTTCATTGGTGGATGTACCTGACCGAAATTCTGGCGTATTTCATTCTGGCGAATTTCACCGACAAAAAAGTATGTCACTGCACATTCTGTGTGTATTTTACAACGTAATCTAAAGAAAGTGAAACCTCGCTTAAGAAGCATCTTCCATAATGATTGATTACTAAGGCTAGTCCCCGAAGTGGCGTCCATTTGAAAGACTTGCACCAGACTCGTGAGTAGAATGAAATGCAAAGACTTTTTTTACTTAAAATGTTTTCGCCAAAGTAGTCTGTTAACCGTTCTTTTTTTTTTCAGTATTGCACGGAGAACGGTCTGTCTGTTTATTGGATGCCTGCGAAACCCTACATTCATTAGCCACAAGTTGGACCATGACCTTCCGCTTTGTAAAGATACAGCTCCGACAATGTCGCGGTGTATTGGTCACGATAGGCCTCGAAACTCAATTGTTGGCAGTATAGGTGCCACCTCAAATATTTGGCGGGCCGGGTACCGGGGATGTCCGGCCAGCTAACGCGGGCCGTAGTTTGGAGACCCCTCTAAACTATTTATCGTCCACGTTTCACTTCGATACATCGCTACACTCGATACAAATACGTTTAGAAAGGACTTCCTGGCACTTAAATCTATACTCTATGTTAACAAATTCCTCTTCTTAAGAAACGCTTCCCTTGCCATTGCCAGTCTACATTTTATATGCTCTCTACTTCGACCATCATCAGTTATTTTGCTCCCCAAATAGCAAAAATCCTTTACTACTTTAAGCTCTCATTTCGTAATCTAATTCCTGCAGCATCACCCGACTTAATTCGACTACATTCAATTATCCTCGTTTTGCTTTTGTTGATCATGTTATATCCTCCTTTCAAGACACTGTCCATTCCGTTCAGCTGCTCTTGCAAGTCCTTTGCTGTCTCTAGCAGAATTACAATGTCATCGGCGATCCTCAAAGTTTTTATTTCTTCTCCATGGACCTTAATTACTACTCCGAATTCTTCTTTTTTTTCCTTTACTGCTTGCTCAGTATACAGATTGAATAGCATCGGGGAGAGGCTACAACCCTGTCTCACTCCCTTCCCAACCACTGCTTCCCTTTCATGCCCCTCGACTCTTATAACTGCCATCTGGTTTCTGTACAAATTGTAAATAGCCTTTCGCTCCCTGTATTTTACCCCTGCCACCTTCAGAATTTGAAAGAGAGTATTCCAGTCAAATCTCAATCACTTACATATGTTACCTGGACACATTTCACTGCTTTACATGAAATATTTTTTGGTGTTGCTATTTTTTCCATCAGTGTATTATTGGAAAGAATGTTGACTCACCTTGTAGACCGAAGAGGCTTTTCCCAAAAAGCGGATCGGCAGTTTCCGGGATGAGCTCTTGTCGGTCAGTGAAGTGGTCGAACTCTTTGGCGAAGAGCAGTCCAATCAGCTGTGGGTCCCTGGCCAGGAGGACGGGCGTGGTGAAGGTGAAGAGGCCCCCGCAGCGGTGGGGGGCCAGGCTGCGGTAGAAGTGGGCGGCCAGGTCGTGGAAGGGCGTCTGCCTGAGGGCGACGGCGCCCATGTTGCCCACCACGGGCCACGGAGGGATGAAGGGCAGCCGCGCGCGCCGGAAGTGGCCGTACCTCCACAGCAGCCAGCAGGCGGCGCAAACACCGAGCAGGGCAGCGGCCAGCCACATCCCTCCACCTCAGCGGGGGCGCCGGAGCAGTCTGCCAGCGCCGCTGTCAGGTGAAACTGATCGCTACACACAGAGCTCCTGGCGTTTAGTCGCTCTAAACAACACAGCGAAATGAATCGGATTAATGGCGATAATATAAAATAATGTGGGTGTTTAATAACTTTCTTGTGTGTAACATGTTCCAGTGATAACCTGCAGGGATCAAATGACACCTAAAAGGAAGTCGAAAAAGGACAATAAGCAAAGCCAACACTTTGTAATATAGATAAGCTACAAGTACCCGCACTGTAGCACGAGTCCTTTGGCACGTAAAACACGTGCATTTCATCGTATCCTGAATTACAAACGTCTCTGATGCATGAACTTGTTTGAAATGGACCTGCATCCACTATAAGCAGGAATTCCTGTAATGGGCTAAAACCGATCGTCACTGAAAAGGCGTGATACACTTCTCCATCTGGGATTTTTCTACGACCTCATAACGCTGTGGTACAGGATTCGTTGCGTACACGTTGGTGACTTTAATGCACCAGCAAATCTGGACACTTCATTTAAGGTGCACCCACGGGCACCACATAATGGAACCGTCAAAACACCTCGTTTTTTTCGCGAATTTTTATAGGCTAGAATCCCTCAAATGCTGCAGTATTTACCTCCTTAATATATCATTAATGTAGTCGAATTAAGTCGGGTGATGCTGAGGGAATTAGATTAGGAAATGAGACACTTAAAGTGGTAAATGAGTTTTGCTATTTGGGGAGCAAAATAACTAATGATGGTCGAAGTACAGAGGATATAAAATGTAGACTGGCAATGCCAAGGAAAGCGTTTCTGAAGAACAGAAATTTGTTAACATCGAGTATAGATTTAAATGTGAGGAAGTCATTTCTGAAAGTGTTTGTAGGGAGTGAAGCCATGTATGGAAGTGAATGGACAATAAATAGTTTAGACAAGAAGAGAATAGAAGCTTTCGAAATTTGGTGCTACAGAATAACGCTGAAGATTAGATGGGTAGATTGGGGAGGAGAGAAATATGTGGCACAACGAGACTACAAGAAGGGACCAGTTGGTAGGGCATATTCTGAGGCATCAAGGGATCACCAATGGAGTATTGGAGGGCAGGGTGGAGGGTAAAAATCGTAGAGGGAGACCAAGAGATGAATACACTAAGCAGATTCAGAAGGATGTAGGTTGCAGTAGGTACTGGGAGATGAAGAAGCTTGCACAGGATAGAGTAGCATGGAGAGCTGCATCAAATCAGTTTCTGGACTGAAGAGCATAACAACAACAATATAAGTAATATAAAACTATTTCCTATAATCATCTTTTTATTAATGAAATGCCAAATATGTTTGTAACTTTTCGGAAACCATTTCGATCAGATCGATACTGTACACATATATTTGTAACATGGAAGACCGATATATTCAGATATCTCTGAAATGCGACTTCATGTATCAGTGTTTTGTTTGTGTAGCAATCAGTCAGTTTTAGTTGTGTGCTGGCGTAGTTGGTTGGACAGTGCAATCTAGAATTGTACAGTTGAGATGGAAAGAGATGGATGCAAGCATGTTGAGCTCAATTGAATTTTGGTTTTTGTAAACGTTTTCTTCGAATCATGCAAAGTGTTTCTGGTATTGTGGAATGAATGAGTAGACACACGTTAAAAACTGAAGCGAAACCTCAGTTCCTGCTTCATTATTACATTTCATTGTATGTACATTAATGCAACAGCCCGACGCTCTTGTAGGAAGCGATATCATCGAACTAGACAACCTATCAAAGAAAGATACTACATGAACGAAACCAATGTTAAATAACTTTTATTGTTTTAACACCCACTTGCCCATTTTCTGTTATTAAACAAAATAATCGCATTGTTCATAAATGTTCAACGTTACATATTGTTTGTTGGTGGCAAGATAACAGATGCCAACACGGAGAAGAGCCTGTTAAATGCGTCAAACGTTATGTGGATATCCGTCGTTGTTACACAACCTAATATTATACCTGTTCCACACACTATACCTCATGTTTATCATTCTGTCATGCCTCCACGTCGAACAATCTCACTTCGCTGGTTTCATGTACATTAATTCAAGGAAGTCCGTTTGCGAGAAACCTCTATGAAGGAGTGAGACAAGGGTGTCCTTTTATTACCCACATTATTTAATATATACTGAGAGAACGTAACACAGACGCGGCAGAATAAAGTGGTGCACCATCTTAAGTTTAACAATAAACTTATAAATACACTCCCCCTTGCAAATGATCAAATGATCTTAGCGGACTTAGAAGACAAATTACAGAGAGTCATGACAATATCTAAAAGCAAAACTAAGGTAATGGCATTCCATGGTAAGGAGTATTTTAGAGCAAAAATAATAAATGATAAGTCGGTAGAACAAATATTTACTTTTAAATGCCTTGGCCTTTCATATATCACACACAATGATGAAGAATAAAAACTGCAAAAGTTTCAGCAGTTGGTAGGTACTATAAATTGCAATCTCCTCCAAACAAATAGAAAAGATATGAACTACAATATTTTAATGTGATGGCAGTA
Source organism: Schistocerca nitens (assembly GCF_023898315.1). NCBI lineage: Eukaryota > Metazoa > Arthropoda > Insecta > Orthoptera > Acrididae > Schistocerca > Schistocerca nitens. Next base: position 1,691,470 of record NC_064615.1, on the reverse strand, counting down.
CCAATTCTAATGTAAGGGTCAGGGACTTGGACTCTAACCACCAGTCAAGGAGCAGGATTGAAGTAGCAGAAGCGAGCCTCCTAAGGCCGCTAGCTAGTTACATCATAGATTGGATAAAAAAAAGTGAAATCACAAGTGAACAGGATGCCGAAAGCATACTTCAGAAAATAGTGGAGTACAGAAAGAAATGGCACGAACAGTTTCAAAGGACGCCAGAAGAACGAATACCTAAAATAATATACAAATATACACCTCAAGGGTAAAGAAATGTTTGGCGTTCTAAGAAGAGATGGAAAGACCACTTGCAGCGTACTTGACATTGGAACAGGCGGACATGCCTGAACCAAAACTGGATACGAGGATGGTAATTCATTCCCCAGATTTACGTCAGCGGTTGAGGATCATATGACCATATGGCACCAGCTCTACACCATTTACAGAGCTTCAATGCACGACCACTATACTCTTTTAGTAGGGTGCTCAATATTTTGTCACGTGCTCTTGTGTCAAAAAGAGTTTATATGCACCGACCTTGTGGCTCAAGGGTTCACACGATCCATCGGCGGTCGAACTACGTAATTCTGATCTTGTGGCAAGGGTTAATGTTCCTCTGGAAATTTCATTGTCCACGGAGGTCAATCTTATAATGGTAGGCCATAAAACGGAGTCAATATGCAGGTTGTGTAACAACGATGGATATCCACATAACGTTTGACGCATTTGACGGGCAGACAATCTACCGGAAGTTGGTGCCCTGTAATTACCATCAACGCTGCCTCTGTTCAGTCACCTCGCTGCTCTTCAGTGGTTTACTGACGTTACATTAGTGCAGTGTCTGCATTTTACAGTGACTGTGCACACATTGCACTAGTGTATTTCATACCAAAGCCAAGGCAACCTGATGAGGAAAATAAAAATCCTACTCATAGCAGGTCTCGGAGAACTGCAGCGTCCGAACCTTCCAAATGAAAGGCGAAGTGAGACATGTGCGGGACCACGAGCTGATCATCTTCTGGAAGTTCGGCTTCGCTACGGGACCGATTGACGTTAGGTGGGGCGAGGTGGAAGCTTCAGTTCCCGCTCAACTGTATGCGTTAAGCAAACCTATTTCTTTTCACTCAGTTTAAAAAGACCACGTCTTACGGGAGCAAAGCACATCGTGACCTCCTCCTGTCTGTTTCAGTACCATCAGTAGGGTATTGCTGGATCGAAGGCCCGCTGGGAAAACTACACGAATCACGTCACACTTCAATTTCGAATAATTCACTCTCATCTAAATCGCCAAAATTCTTTTATTTTTACTACGGACGTGTTTCGCTATACAGCGTCTTCACATCTTTGTTGATACACTATACCTAGACAACACTGAACATACACTACTGGCTTCTAAAATTGCTACACCAAGAAGAAATGCAAATGATAAACGGGTATTCATTGGACAAATATATTATACTAGAACTGACGTGTGATTACATTTTCACGCAATTTGGGTGCATAGATCCTGAGAAATCAGTACCCAGAACAACCACCTCTGTCCGAAATAACGGCCTTGATACGCCTGGGCATTGAGTCAAACAGAGCTTGCATGGCGTGTACAGGTACAGCTGCCCATGCAGCTTCAACACGATACTACAGTTCATCAAGAGTAGTGACTGGCGTATTGTGACGAGCCAGTTGCTCGGCCACCATTGACCAGACGTTTTCAGTTGGTGGGAGATCTGGAGAATGTGCTGGCCAGGGTGTAACGCCGGAAATGCATATCCTCCTAATTTCCATCTGTTGTACTGTAAGTTTTTTCCTTAATTGGTTACCTGAATATATGACATTCTGTGCCTTTATATATTGTAATTGGTTTACTATATGTATTTATGTCGATGTATAATTGGTTTGTTTCGTAAATATTATTTGTATTTTTACGCTGGGTCTTGCCTAGGGAAAACTGCTATCGAACGATTACATCGATAGGTCGTGTGAAGAATCAAAGTGTGTAGGATCTTTGGTACTGTTAACTCTGCCGCGTGGAGCGCGGGCAGGGCAGTTGGAGTCTGGCTGGAGTAGCGAGTGGAGCAGGTGTGTGGTGTGACGCTCCCGCGAGTTGCCGCGCTTTCGGGGTTTAGCAGCATGTAATTGCGCTCGACTTGCTATGTTAGTTTCTGGCACGGTGTCGCGGACGGGAAGCATTAGCCGGCGCACATCAAGAGCCCGTTTCGTTTGGTGACCGTGTCGAGAAGAACGCGCGCCAACATCCAGCTTCTGCAACAGCGACGGCCGACAATGAGTGACTGTCGCCACCTCCTCGATCGACGGCTTCAAACCTTCAATCAACTAACAAGGAAGACCAAAAGCACGTAAAGTTTCAGAACTGTATGGCAGACCTCAGCTTTTCACATTGTTCCATTTGCCTCGCAAAATTACAGCAACTTAGCATGAACCTTTGTTGCTCATTGTCCCAAATTGCATTACCAAGCAGGGTCCCTTCCTTTTCCGAAATGAAACCGAGTGTCGTTGAAATTCAGACGCCAGCATTAAAGTACTATCATTGCATTTCATTACTTTAGTTTCAAAGTGCAGTTAAAGCATAGCTGGCTACAATAGTTAGATTACACAAGCACAAATTAAGAGTGCGAGTTTTGTTAGCATATTTTAGCTTACCTGTGACTGCAGCTCAGCTTGGTACGTACTAAATTTTACTATTGTTAATTATTCAGAATCATTTAATTCAAGTTCAAAGTTAAATCTCTTGTTTCTAAATTGCGTAGAGTCAAGTTGCTTTTGAAATGATTGTTGAGGTAGTCCAAGGCTAACCGTATTCTGCTGGATTTCGATGTGCTTCAGAAAGAAAGCTCACTATTAACTTCAGTCACTAAATTAACTTTCGATTTTCCGGATTTATTAATTCTTTTGCTAAATTAAGTCAGAGTGTAGCGAAATTTATTACTTCTGACAAACTTTCAGTTTTCACACTACACGTGTCAACCTTCAGTTGCCACGCTTCTAGTGCTAATTATATGTGTAATAACCTTTCTTTTTCAGTTACTATAGTAATTGTCCTTAGGACAGGCGACCGTGATTTCCCCCAAATCTCAAATATCTAATTACCGCTAGTTAATTGTTGACGTAACGGCCGCACATTTACTTTCTTTATTAACTTTACCCCTTTTCAAAATTAATTTCCACCAGTTTCATTTGCATTTTTCCTTTCATTTAGATGTAACCCTTTCCTCCCTCTTTACCGACAGATTAACTTCGGTGACGATTGCTTTTCCAAAATTCCCATTAGGTACACGCGGTTTAATTTTTCACTGTCATTAAGGTCGATAAGTGAGGGGGAGGTTACAAGGGCAGCAGTCGAACATTTTCTGTATCCAGAAAGGCCCGTACAGGACCTGCACCATGCGGTCGTGCATTATCCTGCTGAAAGTAGGGTTTCGCAGGAATCGAATGAAGGGGTAGAGCCACGGGTCGTAACACATCTGAAATGTAACGTCCACTGTTCAAAGTGCCGTCAAAGCGAGCAAGAGGTGACCGAGACGTGTAACCAATGCCACCCCATACCATCGCGCCGGATGATACGCCAGTATGGCCATGACCAATACACGCTTCCGATGTGCGTTCACCGAGATGTCGCCAAACACGGATGCGACCATCATGATGCTGTAAACAGAACCTCGATTCATCCGAACGATAAACCGCAATCGCGAAAGGCTACAATCCGACCTTTATCAAAGTCGAAAACGTGATGGTACGCATTTCTCCTCCTTACACGAGGCATCACAACAACGTTTCACCAGGCAACGGCGGTCAACTGCTGTTTGTGTATGAGAAATCGGTTGGAAACGTTCCTCATGTCAGCACGTTGTAGGTGTCGCCACCGGCGCCAACCTTGTGTGAATGCTCTGAAAAGCTAATCATTTGCACATCACACCATCTTCTTTCTGTCGGTTAAATTTCGCGTCTGTAGCACGTCATCTTCGTGGCGTAGCAATTTTAATGGCCAGTAGTGTATGTTAATTTAAATATGGGCCTGATGACGATGGGCGTTCCGTAAGTAGAGCAACACAATATTTTTCTGAAAGCAGTTTGGTTTCATATACATCATACTATTCTGCACCCTTTTGGCTACAAAGCCCTGTTTCTCAACACGGTCTGCGTTCAGTGCGACGCCGTTACGCCACCTTACTGGGAGGGCCTGTTTGCGCGCACGTTACCACTCCACTGGTCTACGTCGCTGCCAGCGTCTGTAACCTGCCCGTCCTCCAAGCACTGCCTTCCATGGAGAGCCTGCTTCACTGGGGCAGACAGATAGAAGTCGGAAGGTGCGAGATCAGGGCTGTAAGGTGGATGAGAAGGAAAGGCCGGCTACGTTTCGTGAGCCCCTCTCGGGTGCGCAACCTTGCGCGAGGCGTAGAGTTGTCACGGAGGAGGAGGAGTTAGTTTGCATTTTTGGGGCCACGAACACTCTGAACACTCTTCAGTTCCCTGAGGGCAGCACAATACACTACCGAGATAATCGCTGAACCACTAGGGAGGACATTAGACGGAGTAACACATTCAGAGACACAGAGGAGCGTCGCTGTGACGTCACCGGCTGAGGATGCGGCTCTGAACTTCTTCGGAGGAGAGGTAGTGTGGCGTCACTCTACATCTACATCTACGTGATTACTCTGCTATTCACAATAAAGTGCCTCAGAGGGTTCAATGAACCACCTTCAAGCTGTGTCTACCGTTCCACTCTCGAACGGCGCGCGGGAAAAACGAGCACTTAAATTTTTTTGTACGAGCCCTGATTTCTCTTATTGTATCGTAATGATCATTTCTCCCTATGTAGGTGGGTGCCAACAGAATTTTTTCGCAATCGGAGGAGAAAACTGGTGATTGAAATTTCATGAGAAGATCCCGTCGCAACGAAAAACGCCTTTGTTTCAATGATTGCCACTCCAATTCACGTATCATGTCTGTGACGCTGTCTCCCCTATTTCGCGATAATACAAAACGATCTGCCCCTCTTTGTACTTTTTCGATGTCACCGCCAGTCCCACCTGATGCGGATCCCACACTGCACAGCAATACTCCAGAATAGGACGGACAAGCGTAGTGTAAGCAGTCTCTTTGGTAGACCTGTTGCACCTTCTAAGTGTTCTGCCAATAAATCGCAGTCTTTGGTTGGCTTTACCCACAACATTATCTATGTGATCGTTCCAATTTAGTTTATTTGTAATTGTAATCCCTAAGTATTTAGCTGAATTTACAGCCCTCAGATATGTGTGACTTATCGCGTAATCAAAATTTAGCTAATTTCTTTTAGCACTCATGTGAATAATTTCACACTTTTCTTTATTCAGGGTCAATTGCCACTTTTCGCACCATACAGATATCTTATCTAAATCATTTTGCAAGTCGTTTTGATCATCTGATGACTTTACACGACGGTAAATGACAGCATCATCAGCAAACAATCTAAGACAGCTACTCAGATTGTCTCCTGTGTCGTTAATATAGATCAGGAACAATAGAGAGGCTATATCACTTCCTTGGGGAACGCCGGATATTACTTTTGTTTTACTCGATGACTTTCCGTCAATTACTACGAACTGTAACCTTTCTGACAGGAAATCACGAATCCAGTCGCAAAACTGAGGCCATACTACGTACGCACGCAGTTTGATTAGAAGACGCTTGTGAGGAACGGTGTCGAAAGCTTTCTGGAAATCTAAAAATATCGAACCAATTTGACATCCCCTGTCGATAGCACTTATTACTTAATAAGTGTAAAGAGTCGTTGTGTTTGACTCCATGGAGTGCTGTTTTGTTTCCGGTTCGAAGTGAAGAACTCACGTTTCATCGCGTGTGACGATGTTCAACAAAAAATTGTCACGATCAGCCTCGTAACGTACAAGCAATTCCGCACAGATGGTCCTTCGTTGGTTGCTCTTTATGGTCTTCTACTAGGCGGCGAGGAAGCCAGCGGGCACACAGCTTTGAGTACCCCAACTGGTGGACGAGCGTGTCAGCGCTACCAACACAGGCGTCCAATGGAGCAGCGAGGTGTTTGACTGTGATGCGTGGATCGCCTGGAATGAGACTGCCCGCACGTTCCAACACTGCAAGAGTCGCAGCTTTGCCCGGCCCGCAGGAGATGGGACAGATTTGCGCGACCTTGTTGAGATGACGAGAGACGCCTCGCCCAAGGACTCACCGCGGTTTTGTTCACTGCCATGTTTCCGCAGACATTCTGCAAGGCGCCTGTGAGTATCTGCGGTGCTCTGGTTTTCCGCCAAATCAAACTCAATGACAGCGCTCTGCTTGGAGCGCAGCTCCGTTACAGAAGTTATTTTGAGTGCTACATACAGCGCCGCCAGCTGTCCGAACTTTATCAAATCATAGGGGCTGAAGTGGGTAAACTCCACGATGTCCCACGACAAGTTCCGCATTTATTCAACCGAAATTGGCCGAGAAGAGAAAAGATGTTTTGCATTATTTATCGAACGACCCTCGTATAATTTTAACTGCTAAATTGGCGGGCAGAACGATTTAGGGGGCTAAATGGACACCTCCAGTGGTTTGACCACTTATATCCACGGTGGCAGTCCGTGTACGCTGGGCGCAGTTGCTTCGCTATTTATTATACGTCTCCATGGCAACGCCTCATCATAACTCTACAGACGGCCGTTGTCCTCGCCTCAGCCGTCTGCACTTCGCAGTGCTGGCAGGCGTCAGGGGTGTCCTTCAGCTGACGAGGCTGGTGAAGTTAGCAGTAAGGAATAAATGCAGTAAAACTTCATGCACGATTCGGCATTTCTCACGCATCCCAGCGTTTATGACGTTCTATCTCCTGTATTACGTCTGGTGCCACGATATAATTTTGCAGGTACATTCAGCGGTATACGTGGGTACCGTTTGCAAAATGTGTTGCAACAGAGTTAGCAAAGCAAAATGGTTCAAATGGCTCTAAGCACTATGGGACTTAACAGCTGACGTCATCAATCCCCTAGACTTAGAACTACTTAAACCTAACTAACCTAAGGACATCACACACATCCATGCCCCAGGCAGGATTCGAACTTGCGACCGTAGCGGTCGCGGTTCCAAACTGTAGCGCCTAGAATTGCTCGGCCACAACGGCCGGCGTTAGCAAAGCAGTAATACACTTAAACGCCATGCGGCAGTTTTTCAAGCATCTCAGTGTTTATGGCGTCGTACGCTATGTGACCAACAGTATCCGGACACCTGGCTGAAAATGACTTACAACTTCGTGGCGCACTCCATGGGTAATGCTGGAATTCAGTATGGTGTTGGTACACCCTTAGTCTTGATGATAGCTTCCACTCTCGCAGGCATACGTTCAAACAGGTGCTGGAAGGTTTCTCGGGCAATTGCAGCCCATTGTTCACGTAGTGCTGCACTAAGGACAGGTATCGATGTCGGTCGATGAGGCCTGCCACGAAGTCGACGTTCCAAAACGTCCCAAAGGTGTTCTTAGGATTCACGTCAAGACTGTGTCTAGGCCAGTCCATCGCAGGCATGTTATTGTCGTGTAACCACTCAGCCACAGACCGTGCATTATGAAGAGGTCCTCGATCGTGTTGAAAGACGCAGTCGCCATCCCCGAATTGCTCTTCAACAGTGAGAAGCAAGAAGGTGGTTAAAACATCAGTGATGACCTGTGCTGTGATAGAGCCACGCAAAACAACAAGGGGTGCAAGCCCCCTCCACGAAAAACACGATCACACCATAACACCACCGCCTCCGAATTTTACAGTTGGCTCTGCTTTCACTGGCAGACGATGTTCACTGGGCATTCCCTATACACACACCCGGCCATCGGATCGCCACATTGTGAATAGTGATTCGTCACTCCACACAACGTTTTTTCCACTGTTCAATCGTCCAATTTTTACGCTCCTTACACCAAGCCAGGCGTTGTTTGGCATTTGCCGCCGTGATGTGTGGCTTATGAGCAGCCGCTCGAGCATGAAATGCAAGTTTTCTCACCTCCCGCCTAACTGTCGTAGTACTTGCAAAGGATCCTGATGCAGTTTGGAAGTTCTGTGTGATGGTCTGGATGGAGATTAGGACCGTCTTTAACTGTGGTCAGTCTCTGTCAGTCAACAGACGAGGTCGGCCTGTACGTTTCTGTGCTGCGGAGCGCCCCAATCTGCTCTCTCACCATGTCCAAGCACTAGTGAGGTCGCTGATACGGAATACCTGGCAGGAGGTCGCAGCACAATGCACCTGATATGAAAAAAGTATGTTTTGGGGGGTGTCCGGAAACTTTTGATCACAAAGTGCATCTGCTGAACTATGATATGTATGTCGTCCTTAGCCCTATAGCGATTGTTGCTTGTGTACCAAGACTGGTTGAAATTGGTCCAGCGATTTAGGAGAAGATGTGGAACATACGCACATACATATACCCATTTTTATAATATGTACGCATTCGGGAGGACGACGGTTCAATCCCGTCTCCAGCCATCCTGATTTAGGTTTTCCGTGATTTCCCTAAATCGTTTCAGGCAAATGCCGGGATGGTTCCTTTGAAAGGGCACGGCCGATTTCCTTCCCAATCCTTCCCTAACCCGAGCTTACGCTCCGTCTCTAATGACCTCGTTGTCGACGGGACGTTAAACACTAACCACCACTGTAATATGTATGGATCACGCGTACAACTTTTCTATCCACACGTGATGGAATACACATAAGTTTTTGAATGGTGGGCTCCATGTGGTTCCCAAGTTGTGCAGCGACCGTAAACCATAAAATTACCAAATAAGCAGCAACCAGTCCCAAAGTCATGTTTTCTTTATTTTCTTTTGCAAATCGATTTCAACTGATTAAGAGCCGTCATCGGTGGGTGCTTTCAAAGAATACGTGCCCTGAGTAGTAACACTGTCTTAAGCAGAGATCAAACAAACTTAAGACACTGTTACTACTCAGGGCACGTATTCTTTGAAAGCACCGATGACGGCTCTTAATCAGTTGAAATCGATTTGCAAAAGTAAATAAAGAAAACATGACTTTGGGACTGGTTGCTGCTTACTTGGTAACATAAGTTTTTGACATGCAGTATTCGTATTATTTTGCACTGCATGCTATGGCGTCCAAGGTGTCTCCACATTCATCCTGCCAAAAGCCAACGTACGGGCTTCACTCCTAAAGAAAGAGAAATTACTTTTGCACTAGTTTTGCGTACAGCTGCTTGATGCCGAGTGCATAGGACCAAGGACTCTGACTTGGACGTGTAAGTGGCTGCACTCCAGCCAACGCTTCATGTTCTGTTTTGTGATAAAATATACTAAAGGAAAAAAAAAACACTACACAAAGAAGTTATGCGACATAAGCGATAGTTGGTATGTGTGTTTCTACATCTAAAACACGATATCTGTTCAGATTCCACGCCAGTCGCATAAGAGCGGTGACAGTAAAGCCACTACGAGGATGCAAATCAGGTGTGCTTTAAATACCTTTGAGATTGGACGTGCTGAGGTGCTGTTAGTCAAGAGCACCTTTAAGGCGACAAAGACGCCATTATCGGCACCTCACTCAGTTTGAACGAGCTGGTGTAATAGTGCTACAACAACCAGGATGTTCCTTCTGCGACATTGCAGAGAAGCTTGGAAGGAATGTGGCCGCTGGCAGCGGTGGTCACGGGAACCTTATGGCCACAGGGCGGCTGCGATCCGGACAGCCAGTTGGCAGCACTGAGAAGGAAGGCAGTCGTGTTCGGAGTTCGGTTTTGTTTCATCGTAGAGCATGTGCAGCAGCTGTTTGAGCAACAGCTGGCACCACAGTGACACAGCGAACTGTTAACAGTGATGTAGAGAAAATAGGATCTAAATGTTCATTAGAAGAAGCAAGGCAGTTCATGGAAGAGGCCTTACCCACACAGTTTGATACAATTGGAATTCCACCCACCTCTCCTTCTGAAATTAGGAACATACTAAACTCTCTCAAGAATAAAAGCTCACATGGAATTGATGGTATTTCCAGCAGGATAATAAAAGCTTTTACCCAAGAAATAAGTGGAATTGTTAGCCACATATGTAATAGCTCTCTGAAGCGGGGTATTTTCCGAGATAGACTGAAGTATGCCATTGTTAAACCACTGCATAAAAAAGGGGACACGTCTGATGTCAACAACTACCGCCCAATCTCTCTTCTGACTGCCTTATCCAAAATTGTTGAAAATGTAATGTATTGTAGAGTAGCTTCACACCTTTGTAAAAATAAAGTTTTAACAAAATGTCAGTTTGGTTTCAAGAAGGGTATCTCAACGGCAAATGCTATATATACTTTCACTAATGAATTATTAAATGCTCTGAGTAACCGGAAGTCACCTGTTGGGATTTTTGTGATCTCTCAAAGGCTTTTCACTGTGTAAATCTTCGAATACTTCTAGATAAGCTCAAGTACTGTGGTATGAATGGGACAGTGCTCAAATGGTTTAAATCATACCTAACTGGAAGAGTGCAGAAAGTTGAAATAAACAGTTCACATAATATGCAAAAAACTGGTGATTTCTCAAACTGGGGAACAAGGACGGGGTGCCACAAGGTTCGGTCTGGGTTCTCTGCTGTTCTTAATATATATTAATGACTTACCATTCTGTATTCACGAAGATGCAAAGCTGGTACTTTTTGCCAATGATACAAGTGTAGCTATCACACCCGACAGACAAGAATTAACTGGTGAAATTGTAAACGATGTTTTTCAGAAAATCATTAAGTGGTTCTCTGCGAATGGGCTCTCATTAAACTTTGACAAAACGCAGTTTATACAGTTCCACACAGTAAATGGAATGACACCATTAATAAATATAGACATCGATCAGAGATCGGTAGCTAAGGTAGAATATTCAAAGTTTCTAGGTGTATGCATTGATGAGGGGTTGAACTTGTAAGGGGTCCGCAGGCCCTTACTACTAAATTTGCGCTCACACAGGTCGACAGGGCAACTATCGAGTAGTGTGTGTGCAGGTCGCGAGAGCTAGAGGGGGTTCACCGGAGTGCCGAGTGCTGCTTGGGTAGATTCCCGCGAGGCGGGAAGAACTGGGGGAGAGCAGTTAGTATGGAGAGTGCGGAGTCAGGGTGTGGTAGGTTCCCGCGAGGCGGGCAGAGCTGTGCAGAAGCCAGCAGTTGAATTAATGCAAATTATCAACAAAGGGAGTGACCATCGCCGTGGTTTAACCCCTTTGTGTTAGGACTATACGGGAAAGTGAGAAAGTTTAATTACAGAGTGATTTCAGTGATATTAAGTGCCGCTATTGAACTTCCGCGTCTACCGCACCGGCATTACTTGGATTACAGTGATTGGATGTTGTGTGTGACAATTAAGAATAACTAAAGAAACCTGTGCTGAGATTAGCCGTCATTAACAGTGTATTGACGAAGGCAGTGGCTGTCCCCTTATTTTGTGCTTTTGCTGAGAATATAGATCTTGTTTTGTGAAACTGTGTTGTGTCCTTCTTACCACCAAATAGTATGTATTATCATATTTGCGAAGGACAATACGGAATGTAACATCCCCTGAGCAGTCCAATCCGATTGCCAGCCCATTAGGTACACGGTCACATTAATAAATTATCTAAATTTGGGCTGCTATTTTGATCCCGAACGAGCGGGAACGATAAAATAAATAAAAGGGTCCTGTTACACCCTTGGCTTACCGTGAAAGGACAAGTGCAATTTTCGGACGAGTCATACTAATTTTTCAATGTGGAATCGGGACAGTGCATGAATGTTAAAATCGCGATAAGGAACAGTGCATTTTTTGAACAATACGAAGTAATAATATCTCACGATCGTGACTAAATTGTTTTTCTGGCCATATTAAACTGTGTTGTAAAGTGCAAATGCGAAAATCCGCGCGAAAAACTGGGAAAAGTAGACACTAAAGAAAGACACGTGTGAACAGTAAAATAGTGAGACGAGCCAAGGTTTCGTCATACAAGTCGTCAGAAAGTTGTTTTGTGGTAATATGTTGACCGAAATTGCCTTTTGAACGGTGAAAATCGGACGGTTTCGTGTGGACCCATAAAGCTGTTATGCTGACGACAAGGTATTGTGGCGACTCAACTAGTGAGTGACGTCACACAGAGCCACGTAGCAGTTGCACCAAAGAGCTTCGATCTGCGAGGTGATTTCACACGACACCACGGAGCGACGCAACTTCGAGACAATGAGCGCAGTCCCGGCATCTAGCGGCCGAACTACAGACTACGCCCGCCTACAGCGCCACGGAGCGACGCAACTTCGAGACAACGAGCGCAGTTCCGGCATCTAGCGGCCGAACTACGAACTACGCCCGCATGCAGCGCCACGGAGCGGCCGACGGGGAACTACGTCGCCTTGCAGCTGATCTTCAACTTCACGCGAGCTCCAGCGGCGGCACAGCCACGCCCATTGCAAACGTCAAAACATCGCGACTCGCGGTAACGTCGGTTGGTGAGTGAAGACGACGGGTTAACATAACAGTAAATTGCAGTGTGCAGTCTTCGCGATAAATAAACAGTTTTTAACTGATATTTACATTAGGAAAAGTGCTCAATTGCAGTGATTTCAGAAAAGTTGCGAAACATACTCTGAAGTCTAGCATGCTTACTTATGCACACTGCACTGTATAAATGGTAATTGTTTTGGGTAATTTTGCATTTATAGATTTATGAGTGTTGTGATTATCTTGTTTTAAAATATTTTTACATAAACTGTGTATGTGGAAATTGCTATTGGAAATTATTAGGTTTTTGAGAGTTGCGATGTTCAGTACTCATGCAGGTTGTATCATTTTGGGGATTAACTGAAAGGATTGCAGGTACTGGTTGATTAGTTTCATGGTAATTAGGAGTGTTTTGGGGTTATTAGAGGTTATTTTGTATTACTTGCCTGGGCATTAAATATAAACCAAAAATGCCTTTTGAAGATAAGCAGGTCTGTGAGGCAGTAGTTGAAAGGAAAGGGATAGGACAGGAAGACAGAGATGATTCAGGAATTAGTGATTGTGGATTGTCATTAGGAAGCCCATCAGCACATTCAACTAATTATCCCGAGACACCGGGACAAACGACGAGAAATAAGTCAGTTTTAGAGGACGCTGATAGGTGGTTGATGTTGATAGACTTGATCAAGAAGAGTTCACAAGAAACAAGAGAATCGTTAGAGAAGCGTTTACAAGAAACTAACGCATCGTTAGAGAAGAGCTCACAAGAAACTAAGAAAGGTTTACAAGAAACTAACGCATCGTTAGAAAAGAATTCACAAGAAACGAGAGAAAGGGAAGAAATATTTCGCAAATCATTAAGGGAAGATTTACAAGCGTCGTTAGAGAAGAGTTTACAAGAAAATAACGCATGCTTAAAGGAAGAGTTACAAGCAACTATAGCACAAGAGATAAAAACATCGCAGATGAAGATGGAATGGAATCTGAAGAAGGAAATACAGGCGCTACAAGAACATTGGAAAATGGATATCAACGAGAGAGAGAATAAGCTGCAGAAGAGTATAGAACAAGTCCAGGAAGATGTGGAGAAGGTGGAAGGGAAATTAACAAAAAAGATAGAAGACGATATTGAAGGAACGAAAGCCGAATTGGGAGAAAGAATCAACGAAGTGGAAACAAATTGCAATCATCGAATTGCCAAGGTAACGCAGATGCAGAAACAATGCAACGAGGCGGTTAAAGGGATAGGAGATAGGCAGAACCAACTAGCTGTCAATCTGAGAAATGCTATAGCCGTGCAACGAGAAGAGGATAACAAGAGAGTGCAGCAATTGGAGAGCAAGACAGAAGAAATTGATAAGCGAATTAGCAATGCCACCTTAGCCATTGGGGGAGGTAAGGTCGTTACATTGATGAGCAGTGATAATCGGTGCATCCAAAGTAATACAGGGCAGAAATTTAGACCGAAAGGAGGATTGCACCCAATGATATTTATGAAATGGCTAAAAGGAGTTCTCCCAGCACATCTTAAGGACTCAGACAAGATTCAAATTGCAATAGATAGGATGGAAGGTGAGGCCTTCACTTGGGGAGTCAGGAAGAAGGAAGGGACTATGAGTTATGACCAATTTGAAGAGGAATTCTTGAAGAAATACTGGTCCAAAAGCCATCAATGTGCAGCAATTGAGGACCTACTCCATCGCAAGTCACTTAGTACATGGAGGGGAACGTTGAGAGAGTTTGCTGAACATTTGTGGGAATTGAACGAGACCCTGGAACAACCCCTGAGTGATGACGTAATGATATCGGCAATAAAAAGAAGAATGAGCCAGAGAATGCAAGAAACTATATCCGGGAGCCTAATTGAAGATAGGGAGGCTTTGATGAAGATACTGGAACAGTTGGAATCTGTTCGAGCACAGGGACACAACCAACTTAATGATCAAAACCGAGGGGGAGGTAATGACCCAAGGAATCATTTCGGTAATTCGTCTAATTATAGAGGAAGAGGTGGCGGTCATGGATACAGGAACCATGGTAGTGAACGTCAATGGAGAAATGATTGGAGAAGGAATGAAGAACCAAGAGATCATGAGAGAAGATGGGATAGGCGAATGAATGACACGGTGCATATAGAAGAGGAGGAGAGACCGGAAAACTGAATGACACTCCAGATGAGGTCCGATCGGGAGTGAGAACTACGAGGACCAGAATAAACCTACTAAGACACGACAATGGTGGAGACCTCAGAGAAGATCTACTGGAGGAAAGAAGTGGGATTCCCAAAGAACCCAGGTTACCCATGATAGGAATCAAGTTATGTGGACTGAATATCGAGGCATTAGTGGATACAGGAAGTGAAGCGTGTGCAATATCCAAAAGGTTATATGAACAGATACTAAAAGCGAATGTTAACTTGCCTAGTTTCCCAGTGAGTGGAGTGAGAATTGTGAAGGCGTTGGGTGCAAAGAGTAAACCTATTAAAGAACAAGTGTTAATTACATTTGAAATAGAGGGAGAAGAATACGAAGCAACGTTTTTGGTGGTGGATGGATTGAACACATCGATTATTTTAGGGATAGATTGGTTGAATGAAGTTGATGCAGTAGTGAGTATTAGTAAAGGTTCATGCTAGATCAAAGAAAATAAACTCTGAAATACATAAGTTTAACCACGTTTATAAAGGGCCATACAGAATTATAAAAATTGGTCATCCTAACACTGTGGAGTTGGAATATGCCCGGACAAAGAGAGTGCATGGTAAAGAGCATGTGGAAAACATAAAAAGGTACTACTCGCACGAGAGCAGAAATAACCCATATGAGGAAGAGGAACTCGATTAGAGCAAACGTATGAACTGAGAGCATCTAAGCTCCTTGAAGTAGTGTGTAGGACATGATTAGGACAATTAGCTGTAAAATGGACATTTGAAAGAGGGAAGGGTTTATTTACATTGTGTTTTGTGATATATTACAATTAGAGTTCCATATTTCATGTCAAAGACTATCTAAGAATGAATATAAAACCTGTAATATCTAAATTGTAATGTAGTAATAATTCATATGTTCTGTGTTTAGGTAATGATTTTTGAATGTATATGTTGTGTGGTTTCATTAGATATTGGACTAGAGAGGACTATTGCTGGTTGAGATGAAAAATTGTAATTTTGGACAATGCCATTTATGTGATGTAATAACCTTTTGTAGAAATTGTTGTGGAGGCAGCCCACTACCGGAGTCCAGGACTATTTTAACAATTGTAAATTCATTAATTATTTGTATTGTATGTTCTGTTCAAATGTAACCATGTTTTTTAATCCCTTGCCGAGTCTTTTTCACCTGCGGTTCAAAAGAAGTTTTTGAGGGCGGGGATGTAAGGGGTCCGCAGGCCCTTACTACTAAATTTGCGCTCACACAGGTCGACAGGGCAACTATCGAGTAGTGTGTGTGCAGGTCGCGAGAGCTAGAGGGGGTTCACCGGAGTGCCGAGTGCTGCTTGGGTAGATTCCCGCGAGGCGGGAAGAACTGGGGGAGAGCAGTTAGTATGGAGAGTGCGGAGTCAGGGTGTGGTAGGTTCCCGCGAGGCGGGCAGAGCTGTGCAGAAGCCAGCAGTTGAATTAATGCAAATTATCAACACAGGGAGTGACCATCGCCGTGGTTTAACCCCTTTGTGTTAGGACTATACGGGAAAGTGAGAAAGTTTAATTACAGAGTGATTTCAGTGATATTAAGTGCCGCTATTGAACTTCCGCGTCTACCGCGCCGGCATTACTTGGATTACAGTGATTGGATGTTGTGTGTGACGATTAAGAATAACTAAAGGAACCTGTGCTGAGATTAGCCGTCATTAACAGTGTATTGACGAAGGCAGTGGCTGTCCCCTTATTTTGTGCTTTTGCTGAGAATATAGATCTTGTTTTGTGAAACTGTGTTGTGTCCTTCTTACCACCAAATGGTATGTATTACCATATTTGCGAAGGACAATATGGAATGTAACATCCCCTGAGCAGTCCAATCCGATTGCCAGCCCATTAGGTACACGGTCACATTAATAAATTATCTAAATTTGGGCTGCTATTTTGATCCCGAACGAGTGGGAACGATAAAATAAATAAAGAGGGTTCTGTTACAAACTGGAAAAAACACATTGAAGAGCTGCTAAAACGTTTGAGTTCAGCTACTTATGCTATTAGGGTCATTGCAAATTTTGGCGATATACATCTCAGTAAATTAGCTTACCACGCCTATTTTCATTCTCTGCTTTCGTATGGCATCATATTCTGGGGTAACTCATCATTGAGTAAAAGAGTGTTCATTGCACAAGAGCGTGTAATCAGAATAATTGCTGGAGCTCATCCAAGATCATCCTGCAGACACTTATTTAAAGAGCTAGAGATCTTCACTGTAGCCTCACAATATATGTATATATTCACTTATGAAATTTGTTATTAACAATCCGAACGAATTCAAACGTAATAGCAGTGTACATGGCTACAACAGTAGGAGAAAGGATGATCTTCACTACTCAAGGTTAAATCTAACTTTGGCTCAGAAGGGGGTAAATTATGCTGCCAGAACAGTCTTTGGTCTCTTACCTAAAAGCATCAAAAGTCTGACAGATAGCCATATAGCATTTAAAAGGAAATTAAAAGAATTTCTGAACGGCAACTCCTTCTACTCATTAGATGAATTTTTGGATGTAGTAAGTGGGTGATTTCCCCAACCCCCACAAAATAAAATTAAAAAATTAAGTGTCATGGAATATTTTGTGTAATGTTATATCTTGTATAGACAACGGCATAGAATGGAGAAGGCAACGGGAAACCACTCCATTAAAGACCCGGGCGGGTATCCCAAGTATCAACAGCTTATGATGGAAAGCTCTTTGGTTAAATTCTCCGGAGGTAAAATAGTCCCCCATTCGGATCTCCGGGTGGGGACAACTAAAGCGATACCAAAATACAAAAGCATTAATGTAAGAAGGATAGCAACATGGAACGTCAACTCACTTCTTAAATGTGGTAAACTGGAAAACTTGAAATGGAAATGAAACGAATGGATATTGATGTACTGGGAGTCTCAGAAATGAGATGGCCAAACGCTGTCGACTTTTGGTCAGGGGATTACAGAATCATACACACTGGAACAGCACAAGACAATCCCGGGATTGCAGGAGTGGGAATTATCCTCAATAAAGAGATGGGGTTAATAGTAAAAGGATTTGTTCAACATAGTGAGAGGATAATTTATGTCCGATTGGAAACTAAACTAAGAGACACAATCATAATCCAAGTATACATGCCAACTACGAGGCACGAGGATGATGAAATCGGCATGATGTATGACCACCTTGAAGAAGTAATTGGCAGAATTAAAGGAGCTGAAAACCTTGTCATCATGGGAGATATGAATGCCGTTGTTGGGGAAGGTAAAGAAGAGGATGTGGCAGGGAATTTTGGATTAGAATTAAGAAATGAAAGAGGGGAGAAACTCGTAGAATTCTGCCAAAGAAATAAACTTTGCATTACAAATACCTTCTTTAATCATCATCCAAGAAGAAGATATACTTGGAAAATGCCTGGTGACATTAACAGATATCAAATTGACTTCATATTAGTGAAGCAAAGATTTAAAAACCAAGTTAAGGACAGCAGATCATATCCAGGCTGTGATGTGGAAAGTGACCACATACTCGTTATGATGACGACTGAACTAAAATTCAAGAACATTAAAAGAAGTACATGTAAATGGGATTTGACAAACCTGAAATACGAAAATACACTGAAGCACTATCAACTAGAAACAGACAAGAAAACAAATACACAGGGCTGCAATGACATCCAAAGCAGCTGGGAAAAAATAAAAACTGGTATTTTAGAAGCAGCAGACGAAGTAATAGGAAAAGAAAGGACAGAGAAAATGAAGGAATGGATCACTAATGACCTGCTAAATATGATGGAAGAAAGAAGGAAATTAAAAAATTCTTTGAAGAAGGAAGACCAAGAGAAATACAAGAGTCTGAAAAACAGAATCAACAGAGAGGCAAAACAAGCAAGAGAAAAATACCTTGATGATCTCTGTATTTCAGTTGAGGACAACATGAGCAAGGGAAATATCGACAAGGCCTATAAATGTGTGAGACATTGCTTTGGAGACAGAAGAAACAAGTGTAGGACTGTGATGGATGAAAATGGCAATATGTTGGATGACGATGATGAAGTTGGAAGAAGATGGAAACAATATATAGGAAAACTGTACAGCGGACCAGACCTGTCTGAAAACATCATGGAAGAAGAAACAGAAGTAGATGCACACAACATAGGTGAACCTATATTAAAGGAAGAGTTTGAACTAGCTCTGAAAAAATTGAAAAACAACAAATCGCCTGATATAGACAATATCCCAGCCGAACTTCTGAAATCTGGAGGAGCAAAACTGAATCAGGAGTTGTATAATCTTGTTTTCAACATGTACGAGCAGGGTAAAATTCCTACAGACTTTGAGAAAAACATCATGATCCCCATTCCAAAGAAGGCAAATGCTACAAGATGTGAAAATTATAGGACGCTTAGCCTAGTTACTCACGCCTCTAAAATATTAACCTCAATTATCCTGAAACGCATAGAACAAAAAGTCGAAGCTACACTCTCCGAAGACCAGTTTGGATTCCGGAAAGATAGAGGAACCAGAGAAGCAATATTTGCTCTAAAACTAATAATAGAGAAACGACTAGATAAGAACCTGAAAACATACATAGCTTTCGTAGATGTAGAGAAAGCCTTTGATAATGTTAAATGGGATAAGATGTTTGAGGTACTCAAAAAAGTAGGAATAGACCATAAAGATAGAAAAATGATATGGAACCTGTACAAAAACGAGACAGCAGTTATCCGTGGACGGACAAAACAAGAAGAGGTGCAGATACGGAAAGGTGTCCGACAAGGTTGCGCACTATCCCCTGTTATCTTTAACGTATACATCGAAGAGGCGCTGAAAAAAGTGAGGGAAAATTCACAGACAGGTGTAGCAATTCATGGCCAACGAATAGATATGATGAGATATGCCGATGATATAGCTGTCCTGGCTGAAAGTGAAGAAGATCTTGTAGTCCTACTGAATAGAATGGATAAAGTTATGGGTGAAGAATATAATATGAGAATTAATAAAGCAAAAACAAAAGTAATGGCGTGCGACAAAGAAGATCAAGTGAAAGTCCAAGTTCATGTAGGCAATGAACTGCTTGAACAAGTTGATGAATGTACTTATCTGGGCAGTAATATTACCAGGGATGGAAGGAGCAAGGCAGAAGTGAGAAGTAGAATAGCTCAAGCAAGGGCTGCTTTTAACAACATCTAAGAGCATCAGCCTTGAAATCAGGAAAAGATTTTTGAAATCATATGTGTGGAGTGTGGCATGCTATGGGTGTGAAACATGGACTCTCGGGACAGAGGAAGACCAGAAGCTAAATTCTTTTGAAATGTGGTGCTATAGGCGCATGCTCAAAATAAAATGGATCGACAAGGTCACAAACGAAGTGGTTCTGTAAAGAGCAGGTGAGAAGAGAAGCTTCTGGAGTTTCATTGTTAAAAGAAGAGTGCAATTTACAGGCCATCTATTAAGACATAAAGGACTCCTGAACACAATCATAGAGGGATATGTCGAGGGAAAAAGACCAAGAGGAAGACCACGACTGAGGTACATGGATCAAATCATGAAGGATGTGGGATGTAACACCTATAAAGAAATGAAGAGAAAAGCTGAAAGACGCACAGAATGGAGACAAGCTGCCATTGTAGCTGTTGCAAACCAATCCTTGGATTGACCACTACAGAAGAAGACACCTTTTATTAACCTGACACGTTCCACATCATTACGAAGAGTCGTATTCATGATCTATGGAACAAGTACTAATCTAATCTAATACCGTTGTGTTTTCTGATGAAACCCGGCTGTGCCTCGGCGCCAGCGACGGCTGTGTGTTGGTTAGAGGGAGGCCAATCGAGGGCCTGCAACCAACCTGTCTTGTTGTAGGAACACCGGAGTTATGGTCCGGGGTGCGGACTTCTATGACAGCAGGAGCATTCTCTTGGCTACCCCACGCCTGCTTACCTGCATGTCACTCTGCCGATTACACCTGCTGACGTGCCATTCATGAACAACATGTCAGGGGGTGTTTTCCAGCAGAGTAACGCTCGCCTTCATACCGTTGTTGTAACCGACATACGCTACAGGGTGTCGACATCTCGGCCCGGGCTGCTCCATCACCAGATCTGTCTCCAGTCAAGCCCAACTGGGATGTCATCAGACGACGACATCAGCGTAATCCACAAACAGCAGTAACCATCCCTGCACTGACTGACTAACTGCAAGACCTGAAACTCCACCTCACAAACTGACATCCGACACCTGGACAACGCAAATTATTAACGCACCGGCGTTTCACATTTGCAAAGGCTTTCTCGCGCTTACTTTAGCCCCATTAACCCGTGATCTTGCGATGTTAATCACATAAATCTTTTACCTAGACAAATGTATTCCGAAATTTCATTACCCTGCATTAATTATATTTTAATATTGTGATTTCGTAGCTCAGTAAGAGAAATCCTCACTTTTGTAACGGTAATGGCGTGAGCCCTCACTTTAGGAAGCTTTGTTTCGGGACTCTGCGGCCCACAGGTCACTGTGACGGTCTGCACTAGTCTATCAACTGAATGCCAGACGTACTTTACAATAACTTGACTTTTACGGGATACGGTTTCGACGTTAAAAAATAACAGAATTTTCATGCGTCACATAAATCTTTGCAGAATTTTTCCCTACTCTGTATTACCTTATTTGGCTAGTTTTGAGTATTAGAAGACGCAAACGCCGCTACGATGTTCTTCTGGTGCCTGGTGAGTTCAGAAGAGTAAGCTGAGCGCAGCGTCGATATGCAGGGGCAGAGTCACTACTGCTTTTATTTCAACAATTGACTGACGCAGCAGCAAACTTGCGGTTACCAGAGGATCGTAAGCTAACAGGTGTGTTGCAGACACGTGTCTCACCAGTTCGCGGAGTGGACTTCGATTTCATGTTGTGTTGCTCGCGTTCAATATGTTAAAAAAACCCGCGCATAAAAACGGAATTTTTCCAATGCTCTTACGTCGGTTTCTGTTGGCGATGAAAAGGTAGGGTCAAGTGTGTTGCATAATCCTTGGGCTAGGGACCATTTGCATATCCAACAGAATGATCGTCTTCCTGTAACTATCCTAGAGTACAAGACCAATTTTTTAATACTGTACGCTTCCTACAGCTCAGGAAAATGGAGCAAATCTGTTCGTTTTTTTCTGCACTAAATGTGGTCTACGCTGCGCTTTAAGGGGCTAATGGAGGCACCATTTAATTCATGCCTGGTTCTTGAGAAAACCGGAAGACGTTTTTCACTATTTCTGGCTGTCAGCAGCGGGTATGTAAATAACTAACAGCAACTAATTGCTCAAATTTTAACCGCATCTGCTCTAGGAATTCATCTACAAATTCCATCTTCTCGTTTTCAAACATCTTCATCCGTTATCGAGAAGCAGCGAAAAAACATGGTTTTTCGGTACCAAAAACGAGCCAAGGATTTCAAGACGGCTATGCACAGCAAATGCCTGCAATTTTCACGAAACATTCCTAAGATCACTATCCCGAAGTACCTTGAAAGTTTTCTTGATTCTTTACCAATTTGCGAGATACGGATGTTCAAAAAATGGTTCAAATGGCTCTGAGCACTATGGGACTTAACATCCGAGGTCATCGGTCGCCTACTACTTAGAACTACTTAAACCTAACTAACCTAAGGACGTTACCCACATCCATGCCCGAGGCAGGATTCGAACCTGCGACCGTAGTGATCGCGTGGTTCCAGACTGAAGCGCCTAGAACCGCTCAGCCACACCGGCCGACACGGATGTTCAATGTCACTCTTCTTGTACAAGTAAAATACACACGTAAAACCGGTATGAGGCGAAAACCTAGTTTATAAAGTGATGTAGCACGAAGAAATATGCTATAAAGTGTCTCTGTTAACCATCATAAGAATTTTGAGAACCCCATGTTGTTGTACTGAAACACATGCAAAATTTTTGTACCCATAAAATCGGGTTTGGGGTGTAAAATTAGTCATATGTTATTCCAGCACCCCACAAATAAACTATCCAAACGTATCTGACCCGTACTGACATTTTCTTAGTAGTGACACGTCCTGCTGTGGTAAGAAAATGAAGGGAACCAGTGGAAAAAAGCTCCTGTTGGAGCAGAAAAAAGGCGAATATGTTCGCGTTTGTTAAAAGACTGACTGAAAAGTGGGATAACAGCTGCTTCTTCTACCTCTCTCAACACCTTTAAAAATTGTGGTATGTGAATATATTCGCGCTTTTTTATACTGAGAGAGGAGGAGGGGGCAGTGGCAGTGGATACGAAAGGGAAAAATAATAAGTACTGGAAGATAGTATACATTAGTTGTGATATAGAAAGAGTGAAGGAGACAAAGGCAGTGTGAGAGAAAGAATGGACGCAGTGGCACTGGAACATAGTTGACAGTGACAGAACAGTGCTAGGGAAAGAGCGAAGGAGACAGTGCCAGTGGGAGAGGAGTAGAGAGATGGAGAAAGTGGAAGTGGGTGAGAGCCAGCGATAAGGAGAGAAACGGAGTCTGTGACACGGAGGAGGATGGCTCTGAGCACTATGCGACTTAACTTCTGAGGTCATCAGTCGCCTAGAACTTAGAATTACTTAAACCTAACTAACCTAAGGACATCACACACATCCATGCCCGAGGCAGGATTCGAACCTGCGACCGGAGCGGTCGCTCGGTTCCAGACTGTAGCGCCTAGAACCGCTCGCCCACTCCGGCCGGCCACGGAGGAGGAGATGGCACAGGAGCAGTAAGAGAGAGCAGGAGAGAAATATGGGAGGAGACAGCAGCAGCGGGACGGTACGAAGGAGACAGAGATTGTGGGACAGGAGACAGTGACAGAGAGACAATGAGTTGGGCTGAGTGAGCGAGTGAGAATCAACAATTGGAACTGGGTGGATATGAGCGACTTACAACGATGGAGTACTGGGCGTGAGCGAGTAACAATTAGGGGAGCTTTTGGGAGTGAGAAGTGAGTTTCATGTTAAAAAGAGTGCGAAAATGTTCACATGCCAAAATTTTTAGGAAAAATTTTGAAGGTTTTGAGAAAACAACTGGTATGCCACTTTTGTGTCAGTCTTTTAAACTGCAGGATATTCGCCTTTTTTGTGGTCCGGTGGTAGCATTATTCCGCTGGTTATACTCAAACTACGTAACGTTCCTGGAACCTAAAGAAAAACAGTGTAAAGTACTGAACATCACAAGGTGTGAATGTGTTGGAAACTTTTAGAAATATTAATAATGACAGTTTTACGTAATTTTAATCGCACTCTGAGCTTACTTTGGAATGAGGGATAAATGAAAAAGAAAGAGTTTCTTTGTAAGATGGACTTCTGTAAAACTATTGGACGAACTGAGTAAGAAAAACACAGCAGGTACCCTTTAGCTACGTTCATAACATAAAGTAACAGTTATTGGTGGCTGCCCTCTATTTTTGTCTAGAACCTTTTACCTATCATTTAAATTAAATAAATAGTCATACCTTCCATTAATAAATGTTTTATGATTTTAT
This sequence comes from Schistocerca nitens, assembly GCF_023898315.1. Classification (NCBI taxonomy): domain Eukaryota; kingdom Metazoa; phylum Arthropoda; class Insecta; order Orthoptera; family Acrididae; genus Schistocerca; species Schistocerca nitens. The sequence goes on along the minus strand of NC_064615.1, from coordinate 1,667,370 downwards.
AATCGGAATGTTCGTTGTATATTGGCAGTTATTCAAAAATCACTCTTTGATGACTAATATGAAATAAAGTACCCTTGAAAATAGCTGCTGGGTCTACTAGTATGCTTCTGTCGTCTTATTTATATGCGACAGTGCATTTGAGGCAAACAATGTTGCACAAAGATTTCTTTCCAGCCGGCTTCCTTGAACTATTGGCACAGACCTCTAAGCTCTTGAGTGCAACTCTAACCGCAGTATACGACGCATTGTTCAACAGCCCAAGCATTGCACCATGTATAGGTTTTCGTCTGTCTTAGGAAACACACACAGCCTTAGTGCTGGGATTAAATCATTTTCCTGTTTTTTATTTATTTTGTGATTTTTATACGGATTTCTAACTGCATCTGTCGGTTGAAATTAAAAAACAAATCCTGTGCGTGTTGGCAATAAATGAGCAGTGAGTCGTACAGCGCCTAAACAAGACTATTATTTTCACTTGTCCACGCTGGGAAATAGCTTTGAAAAGGACGATAAAATAATGTTTAGAAAGTGTAATTAACAATCCAGCTTCCTTCGCTTCCTTCTGGTCTACCGTAGGTCATAATTTTGAAAAGAAGTTGCTGAGAGCGAACGGTTTGGGGTATTATACAGGGTGGTCAGAAACAGTCTGCAAAGCTTGTAAGGCCGACATGCAACGACGAATAGTCCGCGTAATTTAATATGGTGGTATAATAATTCACTTCTAAATTCTGGCAATGCCTCTGAAGAAAGTCATTTGGTCTGGTGACTCTTATTTCACAGTTTGCAACTGCTGGCCGAGTTTATGTCCAAAGGGTGAAAGATGGCGGAGGTCCGGTGATGGTTTGGCAAGCCGTTTCGTGGTTCTCCAAGAGGCCCATGGCTACTCTGCAAGCTCGCACTACTGCCAAGGATGTGACCATTCTGGCTGACGATGGTATAATGTTTGTTCCCTAATGGTGATGCCGTGTTCTAAGAGTACGGGGCCCCTGTCCACGCGTCTTCCAGGACTGATCCTGTGAGCACGAGGATCAATCGTCGCATCAACCACGGGCACCTCAATAGCCAGATCTGAGTATTGTTGAGCCTTGTGGTCCCATTCGGAGCGAATGGTGCGTTAACACTGTCTGCTTTCATTATCATTAACTAGATTTACCACTATTTTGTCGAAAGAATGGCACGAGATTCCCTTAAAAACCATACAGAACCTGTATGTGTCCATTCGGAGACGGCTGGAAGATGTTTTGAAATGGCAACAGATTTCCTAAACCGTATTAAGCAAGGTAATGTGTGTCTCTCGAAACACTAACACTTCGGCTACCGTGGTCACGGAATGACACACCATACGTGCACCAACAATTCAGAAATGCTGAACTGGCAGTAAAATGAATATATCAGGACGAACAATGTGTATCACTACGAAAGGGTAAGCCACTGTGCTCCATTTTACTCGTTCCTCTAGTGACGCTATTGTCAAACGGAGTAGTTACTGCTGTTCGTAATGGACACATGCCAAAGCCTGAAACACAATTGAAACGCTCGGGGCTAGATAATGGTAAGCTACATTAAGTAAATTTTTTGTGATCTCTCAAAGGCTTTTGATTGTGTAAATCATGGAATACTTCTAGATAAGATCAAGTACTGTGGTATGAATGGGACAGTGCTCAAATGGTTTAAATCATACCCAACTGGAAGAGTGCAGAAAGTTGAAATAAACAGTTCACATAATATGCAAAAAACTGGTGATTTCTCAAACTGGGGAACAAGGACGGGGTGCCACAAGGTTCGGTCTTGGGTTCTCTGCTGTTCTTAATATATATTAATGACTTACCATTCTGTATTCACGAAGATGCAAAGCTGGTACTTTTTGCCGATGATACAAGTATAGCTATCACACCCAGCAAATAAGAATTAACTGATTAAATTCTAAAGGATGTTTTTCAGAAAATCATTAAGTGGTTCTCTGCGAATGGGCTCTCATTAAACTTTGACAAAACACAGTATATACAGTTCCACACAGTAAATGGGATGACACCATTAATAAATATAGACTTCGATCAGAAATCGGTAGCTAAGGTAGAATGTTCAAAATTTCTAGGTGTATGCATTGATGAGGGGTTGAACTGGAAAAAACACATTGAGGATCTGGTGAAACGTTTGAGTTCAGCTACTTATGCTATTAGGGTCATTGCAAATTTTGGCGATATACATCTCAGTAAATTAGCTTACCATGCCTATTTTCATTCCCTGCTTTCGTATGGCATCATATTCTGGGGTAACCCATCATTGAGTAAAAGAGTGTTCATTGCACAAAAGCGCGTAATCAGAATAATTGCCGGAGCTCATCCAAGATCATCCTGCAGACACTTATTTAAAGAGCTAGAGATCTTCACTGTAGCCTCACAATATATGTATATATTCACTTATGAAATTTGTTATTAACAATCCGAACGAATTCAAACGTAATAGCAGTGTACATGGCTACAACAGTAGGAGAAAGGATGATCTTCACTACTCAAGGTTAAATCTAACTTTGGCTCAGAAGGGGGTAAATTACGCTGCCACAAAAGTCTTATATCACTTACCTAATAGCATCAAAAGTCTGACAGATAGCCATATAGCATTTAAAATGAAATTGAAAGAATTTCTGAACGGCAACTCCTTCTACTCATTAGATGAATATTTGGATATAGTAAGTGGGTAATTCCCCCCCCCCCCCCACCAAAAAAATTAAAAATATTAAGTGTCATGTAATATTTTGTGTAATGTAATATCTTGTATAGACACCTTTTATTAACCTGACACGTCCCACATCATTACAAAGTGTCGTATTCATGATCTATGGAAGAAGCACTAATCTAATCCTTTCAGGAGAGACACATGAAGGTTCAGCAAACTTCATAAATCAGGTGATGGACTGAGAAGTACATTTACTGTGCTACAACGTACTACATGTATTACGGCAGTGCTGTTTAACCTGTGTGCTGCGACGCCGTCGCGAGCCACGAATGACCGCCTGGGGCGCCCTGGATTTGTTTCGTAGCTGCAAAGAAGACAGCTGTGGGAAATTTCATTTCTGGTGTCAGCCTGTGTGGTCTCGTAGGAATTCCACCTTTAGCTGTCAGACAGCCTGCGTAAGCAGTCGGGTCACAACTGGAATTCCACCTTTAGCTGTCAGACAGCCTGCGTAAGCAGTCGGGTCACAACTGGAATTCCACCTTTAGCTGTCAGACAGCCTGCGTAAGCAGTCAGGTCACAACTGGAATTCCACCTTTAGCTGTCAGACAGCCTGCGTAAGCAGTCAGGTCACAACTGGAATTCCACCTTTAGCTGTCAGACAGCCTGCGTAAGCAGTCGGGTCACAACTGCGAAGACGAACAATCGCACCCTTAGCACCAGCAGTGACTGTTGTATTTTCAACCAGTTTTTATCACATTGTGACTTTGTTATAAAGTTGATAAAGGCGATAAACTACGGAAGCAAAAAGCGAGAAGTCGCTGAAGACTGCAAGGAAAGTAGTAACGAAGACGGGAAACGCATGTACAGAAAATACGACGATAGCTACCTAGATATTGGTTTCATGTACCCTGCTCTGAACAATGAAGAGAGTCAACAGCGTGTTTGGTATCTAAAAGTACTTTCTGTTGAAATTATATTACCTAACAATTAAGGCATCATTTAGAAAGTGTTGGTAAGAATGACGTGATCAAACCAAGAGAATATTTTTCTAGAAAACTGAGTGAAATGAAAGAACAAGAAAGTCATTATTTTCTAAGTAAGCGAGATCTCCAATAAAGCCTTTCTAGCGTCCTATATTGTAGCTTGCCGAGTAGCAAAATGTATGAAAGCTCATACGATTGGAAAAGAATTAATTCTACGGTGTGCTGTACACATGGTGTTTAGTTTGGAGTGTCCATGGCAAAACAGTGTTGCCCATTCCTACAACCGACATCACAATTAGTCGTCGAATTCAAGATTTAGGTGAAGACCATCATGACCAAATTATATAAAAAAATTAGAGGGGAAGATTTTGGCTTGCAGCTTTGTGAGGCCACTGATAACAATAGAGATGCTCATTTAATATCCTCATTTAATATCCTCGGAGTAGTGAAGCAACTTAAAGCACTCAATAAAAGCAAGTCTTCTGGTCCACACTGTTTACCAATTAGGTTCCTTTCGGAGTATGTTGATGCATTAGCTCCATACTTAACAATCATATACAACCGTTCGCTCGACGAAAGATCCGTACCCAAAGACTGGAAAGTTGCACAGGTCACACCTATATTCAAGAAAGGTAGTAGGAGTAATCCACTAAATTACAGGCCCATATTGTTAACGTCGATATGCAGCAGGTTTTTGGAACATACATTGTGTTCGAACATAATGAATTACCTCGAAGGAAACGGTCTATTGATACACAGTCAACAAGGGTATAGAAAACATCGTTCCTGTAAAACACAAATAGCTCTTTATTCACATGAAGTGTTGAGTGCTATTGACAAGGGATTTCAGATCGATTCCGTATTTCTGGATTTCCGGAAGGCTTTTGACACTTTACCACACAAGCGGCTCGTAGTGAAATGCGTGTTTAAGGAATATCGTCTCAGTTATGTGACCGTATCTGTGATTTCCTGTCAGAGACGTCACAGTTCGTAGTAATTGACGGAAAGTCATCGAGTAAAACAGAAGTGAGTTCTGGCGTTCCCCAAGGTAGTGTTATAGGCCTTTTGCTGTTAAAAAAAGCTCCGTCTTTAGGCCACAAGTGGCCCTTCCGGGACCGTCCGGCCGCCGTGTCATCTTCCGAGGAGGATGCGGATAAGGAGGGGCGTGTGGTCAGCACACCGCACTCCCGACCGTTAGGACGGTATTCTTTGACCGAAGCCGCTACTAATCGGTCGAGTAGCTCCTCAATTGGCATCACGAGGCTAAGTGCACCCCGAAAAATGGCAACAGCACATGGCGGCGGGATGGTGACCCATCCAAGCGCCGGCCACGCCCGACAGCGCTTAACTTCGGTGATCGCACGGGAACCGGTGTAGCCACTGCGGCAAGGCCGTTGCCCCTTTTGCTGTTCCTTATCTATATAAACGATTTGGGAGACAATCTGAGCAGCCGTCTTCGGTCGTTTGCAGATGACGGTGTCGTTTATCGACTAATAAAGTCATCGGAAGAGCAAAACAAACTGCAAAACGATTTAGAAGAATTATCGGACTGGTGCGAAAAGTGGCAGTTGACCTTAAATAACGAAAAGTGTGAGGTCATCCACATGAGTGCTAAAAGGAACTCGGTAAACTTCGGTTACACGATAAATCAGTCTAATCTAAAAGCCGTAAATTCAACTAAATACCTAGGTATTACAATTACGAACAACTTAAATTGGAAGAAACACATAAAAAATGTTGTGGGAAAGGCTAACCAAAGACTGCGTTTTATTGGCAGGACACTTAGAAAATGTAGCAGACCTACTAAGGAGACTGCCTATACTACGCTTGTCCGTCCTCTTTTAGGATACTGCTGCGCGGTGTGGGATCCTTACCAGATAAGACTGACGGCGTACGTAGAAAAAGTTGAAAGAAAGGCAGCACGTTTTGTATTATTGCGAAATATGGGAGAGAGTGTCACAGAAATGAGGATTTGGGATGGACATCATTAAAAGAAAGGCGTTTTTCGTTGCGACGGAATCTTCTCACGAAATTCCAATCACCAACTTTCTCCTCCGAATGCAAAAATATTTTGTTGACACCGACTTACATAGGGATGAACGATCACCACGATAAAATAAGGGAAGTCAGAGCTCGTACGGAACAATATAGATGTTCGTTCCTTCCACGCGTTGTACGAGATTGGAATAATAGAGAATTGTGAAGGTGGTTCGATGAACCCTCTGCCAGGCATTTAAGTGTGATTTTCAGAGTATCCATGTAGAGGTAGAAATTCTTCATGTAGATGTAAATGTAATTTGCTACGTGCCATTTATTGACGAATAAAGTAACAGAATGATTGAAGATCTGTTTTGTTATGAAATAAATTCAGGTATTACCGACAATGATTTGTTCGAAATAGAGGACAACTTCATGGTAGAAAATCAAATTAATCCGGCCTGCGGTGTGATTTTTATTCTGATGGCGCGCGATCCATGTCGGGGAGCTACAGGGGTCTACAAGCACTATTCGGACCCACTGCATTATTCATAAAGCTCTTGCTTTGTAATATTTGAGTACTGATCTAAATCAAGTACTACAAACTGTCATAAATGTGGTGAACTTTATTAAAACTCGTCCTCAAGAAGCTAGATTTTTAGACAAATATGTCACGATATGGGAGTTGAGCATGTTAAGTTGGTGCATAAGTCCGTAGTATTTTTCCTTAAGATTAATAAATACAACAGATACACATAAAGATACTTTAGTCATCCTCCTTCACCATTCACAACAGCTGGGGTAACTTTTCGATTCCGCGACGGTAGAAATCATCTAGTTTTGAGGCAAAGAACTCGTCGCGTCATGTTACGAGAGCATTTTCATCCGGAGCGGAAAATCCTTGAAGGTAGTTCGACAGAATGGGAAAAAGTTGAAAATATGGGGGTGAATACTGTGGGTGCTGAATGACTTCCCAATCCAATTCCTGCACAGTGTTATTTGTCAGTCTAGCAGAATGCGAGCGGGCATTATCGTAGAACAGTATAACTTCACGCACTCTTCTTGGTCGTTGTTCTTGGATTTTGTCTGCAAGACGCGTCAGTTGTTGACAATAAATGTCAGCAGTTCGTAGTCCACCACACTGTCGCTGTTCCACCTGATGCCAAACATTACCTTTTGTGAATATGCGCAGGTCTTTGTGCAGGGAGTGTCTGCTTTGTTTGGGCTCAACCATTCCGTTCTTTTCCTTATGTTAGCATAAAAACGAAACTTCTCGACACAGATAATGAAACAGGATAGGAATGGTTGGCGTCGTTCACGAACCAGCTGATCATGAGCGAACAGCGGAGCGCACGTGGCCACCCGCTGGTTTTTGGACTTGGAGCATGCTTTCTTTACCCATACGCCCGATTTTTGAACCTTCCCCACTGCATGCAAATGTCACTCAATGGTGGAATGATGAAAAATTCATCGAATTTGCCACTCCTCGAGTACATTAATGTGGATTGTTGTGGATTAATGCGTTCAAGCGATCTTCATCAAACCTTGAGGTTCTTCATGAACCTGGAAAGTCACTAATGTCAAAAGGATCCTCTTTGAAACGAGAAAACCATTTTCTTGCCGTGCTCTGTCTAATGGCATTAACCCCTGTACACGGCGCACATGTTTCCCACTGCCTCCGCTACTATCACCCTTCTATTGAACCCAAACAGAAGAATGTGGCGGAAATGTTCCGATTTCCCCACCTGTCATTCCAGTTTCTAGCGTCCACAACGCCACTAACTATCTCCAAATTACAAAATGACAACACTTAAACTCAAATAGCAACAGTGAAATACAAATAGAAAATGACAGCCGATAAATGCACCCATAGCATTCGGAATACCAACATGCAGAACAGAACGCTACAAGCTTACGCACCAACCTAATACATCTCTCTTATTTTATACCTGCACTCGTTGGTTTTCTAGGGGAATTTATTATCGCGCGTTTTTGAACGTATGCGAGAAGTCTGTTCTTACCTGGAAGAAGAAAATCATAACAGTGCGAAGTACTTTGTAGACACTGACTTTTCCTTAAAGGGTGCATAGTTTTGTGATAGATTTGAGAAGTTAATGTCACTGAACAAGACTCTGCAAAGAAATGAGACTCATTTAATTCAGATTATTGATAAAGTTTCGTCCTTCAAAAAGAAGCTGCTTCTTTGGAAGAGAAAAATCAACTACTTTCCATGTCAGCATTATATAAACGATAATGAGGTAGGCCTTAGGGCAGATATTGTTTTTCATAACCCTAGGACATTTATCCGGACTTCATGTACATTTAGATTTCAGTGGGTTCAAAATCCCTTCAGTAATGACTCTCCTTCTGAATTCAATACTGCAGAAGAGGAAGTTGATAGAATTTTCGTCAGATTCTTCACTACAAGTGACGTTTTCAAAACTGACATTGCCAAAATTGTGGTACTCAGTAAGAAAAGAGTTTCCAAGCTTGACCAAGAAAGCGCTGAAGGTATTATCTGCCTTCGCAACCTTCTATCTTGCGAGAGTGGTTTTCGACAGTGGCTGTCATTAAAACGAAGTACAGGTCACCACTTTGTGTGAAGAAGGAAATGAGGACAGCTGCAAGCAATTTTGTGCCAAAATTTGACAAGCTGTTTAACGAGTAGCAAGCTGAAGTCTCGCACTGAGGCGAGCAGTATTCTATACGTAACTTTTATACACTCCTGGAAATGGAAAAAAGAACACATTGACACCGGTGTGTCAGACCCACCATACTTGCTCCGGACACTGCGAGAGGGCTGTACAAGCAATGATCACACGCACGGCACAGCGGACACACCAGGAACCGCGGTGTTGGCCGTCGAATGGCGCTAGCTGCGCAGCATTTGTGCACCGCCGCCGTCAGTGTCAGCCAGTTTGCCGTGGCATACGGAGCTCCATCGCAGTCTTTAACACTGGTAGCATGCCGCGACAGCGTGGACGTGAACCGTATGTGCAGTTGACGGACTTTGAGCGAGGGCGTATAGTGGGCATGCGGGAGGCCGGGTGGACGTACCGCCGAATTGCTCAACACGTGGGGCGTGAGGTCTCCACAGTACATCGATGTTGTCGCCAGTGGTCGGCGGAAGGTGCACGTGCCCGTCGACCTGGGACCGGACCGCAGCGACGCACGGATGCACGCCAAGACCGTAGGATCCTACGCAGTGCCGTAGGGGACCGCACCGCCACTTCCCAGCAAATTAGGGACACTGTTGCTCCTGGGGTATCGGCGAGGACCATTCGCAACCGTCTCCATGAAGCTGGGCTACGGTCCCGCACACCGTTAGGCCGTCTTCCGCTCACGCCCCAACATCGTGCAGCCCGCCTCCATTGGTGTCGCGACAGGCGTGAATGGAGGGACGAATGGAGACGTGTCGTCTTCAGCGATGAGAGTCGCTTCTGCCTTGGTGCCAATGATGGTCGTATGCGTGTTTGGCGCCGTGCAGGTGAGCGCCACAATCAGGACTGCATACGACCGAGGCACACAGGGCCAACACCCGGCATCATGGTGTGGGGAGCGATCTCCTACACTGGCCGTACACCACTGGTGATCGTCGAGGGGACACTGAATAGTGCACGGTACATCCAAACCGTCATCGAACCCATCGTTCTACCATTCCTAGACCGGCAAGGGAACGTGCTGTTCCAACAGGCCAATAAACGTCGGCATGTATCCCGTGCCACCCAACGTGCTCTAGAAGGTGTAAGTCAACTACCCTGGCCAGCAAGATCTCCGGATCTGTCCCCCATTGAGCATGTTTGGGACTGGATGAAGCGTCGTCTCACGCGGTCCGCACGTCCAGCACGAACGCTGGTCCAACTGAGGCGCCAGCTGGAAATGGCATGGCAAGCCGTTCCACAGGACTACATCCAGCATCTCTACGATCGTCTCCATGGGAGAATAGCAGCCTGCATTGCTGCGAAAGGTGGATATACACTGTACTAGTGCCGACATTGTGCATGCTCTGTTGCCTGTGTCTATGTGCCTGTGGTTCTGTCAGTGTGATCATGTGATGTATCTGACCCCAGGAATGTGTCAATAAAGTTTCCCCTTCCTGGGACAATGAATTCACGGTGTTCTTATTTCAATTTCCAGGAATGTATAATAAAACCAAGGCATTCTACAAGGGAGCAAAGGAAACAACATTATTGGTCAGGGGAACCACGAACTCAAAAATGTTGTTTTCAAATGAAAAAGAACATTTTTAACTGCTGGGTACAGTCAAAAACAATACAGGGCTATTACAAATGATTGAAGCGATTTCATAAATTCACTGTAGCTCCATTCATTGACATATGGTCACGACACACTACAGATACGTAGAAAAACTCATAAAGTTTTGTTCTGTTGAAGCCGCACTTTAGGTTTCTGCCGCCAGAGCACTCGAGAGCGCAGTGAGACAAAATGGCGACAAGAGCCGAGAAAGCGTATGTCGTGCTTGAAATACACTCACATCAGTCAGTCATAACAGTTAAACAAATATCCACCAACTGCTAACTCCATTCGGCGATGGTATGCGCAGTTTAAAGCTTCTGGATGCCTCTGTAAGGGGAAATCAACGGGTCGGCCTGCAGTGAGCGAAGAAACGGTTGAACGCGTGCGGGCAAGTTTCACGCGTAGCCCGCGGAAGTCGACGAATAAAGCAAGCAGGCAGCTAAACGTACCACAGCCGACGGTTTGAAAAATCTTACGGAAAAGGCTAAAGCAGAAGCCTTACCGTTTACAATTGCTACAAGCCCTGACACCCGATGACAAAGTCAAACGCTTTGAATTTTCGGCGCGGTTGCAACAGCTCATGGAAGAGGATGCGTTCAGTGCGAAACTTGTTTTCAGTGATGAAGCAACATTTTTTCTTAATGGTGAAGTGAACAGAGACAATGTGCAAATCTGGGCGGTAGAGAATCCTCACGCATTCGTGCAGCAAATTCGCAATTCACCAAAAGTTAACGTGTTTTGTGCAATCTCACGGTTTAAAGTTCACGGCTCCCTTTTCTTCTGCGAAAAAAAAAAAAAAACGTTACAGGACACGTGTATCTGGACATGCTGGAAAATTGGGTCATGCCACAACTGGAGACCGACAGCGCCGACTTCATCTTTCAACAAGCCGGCCGCGGTGGTCTAGCGGTTCTAGGCGCTCAGTCAGGAACCGCGCGACTGCTACGGTCGCAGGTTCGAATCCTGCCTCGGGCATGGATGTGTGTGATGTCCTTAGGTTAGTTAGGTTTAAGTAGTTCTAAGTTCTAGGGGACTTCTGACCACAGATGTTGAGTCCCATAGTGCTCAGAGCCATTTGAACCATTCATCTTTCAACAGGATGGTGCTCCACCGCACTTCCATCATGATGTTCGGCATTTCTTAAACAGGAGATTGGAAAACCGATGGATCGGTCGTGGTGGAGATCATGATCAGCAATTCATGTCATGGCCTCCACGCTCTCCCGATTTAACCACATGCGATTTCTTTCTGTGGGGTTATGTGAAAGATTCAGTGTTTAAACCTCCTCTAACAAGAAACGTGCCAGAACTGCGAGCTCGCATCAACGATGCTTTCGAACTCACTGATGGGGACATGCTGCGCCGAGTGTGGGAGGAACTTAATTATCGGCTTGATGTCTGCCGAATCACTAAAGGGGCACATATCGAACATTTGTGAATGCCTAAAAAAACTTTTTGAGTTTTTGTATGTGTGTGCAAAGCATTGTGAAAATATCTCAAATAATAAAGTTATTGTAGAGCTGTGAAATCGCTTCAATCATTTGTAATAACCCTGTATTATGAAGCAAGACAGATAAGTTTCTGGCTTGTCACTGTACATCACCAAAGCCCCCCGTGAACCATGGACCATGCCGTTGGTGGGGAGGCTTGCGTGCCTCAGCGATACAGATAGACGTACCGTAGGTGCAACCACAACGGAGGGGTATCTGTTGAGAGGCCAGACAAACGTGTGGTTCCTGAAGAGGGGCAGCAGCCTTTTCAGTAGTTGCAGGGGCAACAGTCTGGATGATTGACTGATCTGGCCTTGAAACACTAACCAAAACGGCCTTGCTGTGCTGGTACTGCTAACGGCTGAAAGCAAGGGGAAACTACAGCCGTAATTTTTCCCGAGGGCATGCAGCTTTACTGTATGGTTAAATGATGATGGCGTCTTCTTGGGTAAAATATTCCGGAGGTAAAATAGTCTCCCATTCGGATCTCCGGGCGGGGACTACTCAAGAGGACGTCGTTATCAGGAGAAAGAAAACTGGCGTTCTACGGATCGGAGCGTGGAATGTCAGATCCCTTAATCGGGCAGGTAGGTTAGAAAATTTAAAAAGGGAAATGGATAGGTTAAAGTTAGATATAGTGGGAATTAGTGAAGTTCGGTGGCAGGAGAACAAGAATTTTGGTGGGGCGAATACAGTATCATAAATACAAAATCAAATAGGCGTAATGCAGGAATAGCTTTAATAATGAACGGGTAAGCTACAACAAACAGCATAGTGAACGCATTATTGTGGCCAAGATAGACACGAAGCCCACGCCTACTAGAGTAGTAAAAGTTTATATGCCAACTAGCTCTGCAGATGACAAAGAAATTGAAGAAATGTATGATGAAATCAAAGAAATTATTCAGATAGTGAAGGGAGACGAAAATTTAATACTGATGGGTGACTGGAAATCGGTAGAAGGAAAAGAGAGAGAAGGAAACGTAGTAGGTGAATATGGATTGGGGCTAAGAAATGAAAGAGAAAGCCGCTTGATAGAATTTCGCACGGAGCACAACTTAATCATAGCTAACACTTGGTTCAAGAATCATAAAAGAAGGCTGTATACATGGAAGAAGCCTGGAGATACTGACAGTTTTCAGATAGATTATGTAATGGTAAGACAGAGATTTAGGAACCAGGTTTTAAATTGTAAGACATTTCCAGGGGCAGATATGGACTCTGACCACAATCTATTTGTTATGAACTGTAAATTAAAACTGAAGAAACTGCAAAAAAGGTGGGAATTTAAGGAGATGGGGCCTGGATAAACTGAAAGAACCAGAGGTTGTACAGAGTTTCAGGTAGAGCATTAGGGAACAATTGACAAGAATGGGGGAAAGAAATGCGGTAGAAGAAGAATGGGTAGCTTTGAGAGATGAAATAGTGAAGGTAGCAGAGGATAAGTAGGCAAAAGATAAGGGCTAGTAGAACTCCTTGGGTAACAGCAGAAACATTGAATTTAATTTATGAAAGAAGAAAATATAAAAATGCAGTAAATGAAGCAGGCAAAAAGGAATACAAATGTCTCAAAAATGAGATCGACAGGAAGTGCAAAATGGCTAAGCAGGGATGGCTAGAGGACAAATGTAAGGATGTAGAGGCTTATCTCACTAGGGGTAAGACAGATACTGCCTACAGGAAAATTAAAGAGACCTTTGGAGAAAAGAGAACCACTTGTGTGAATATCAAGAGCTCAGATGGAAACCCAGTTCTAAGCAAAGAAGGGACAGCAGAAAGGTGGAAGTGTCGCGAATAGTAGACGATAGAATTAAAATCATGTAGGCTGTAGGCTGGAAAATTATTGCTACAGATCAAGCGAGGCGGACGTGACCAGACTATCTCATGTGTAATGTGTAATGTGTACTCGACTAACAAGAGCGGAGTATGCAGTATCACGAGGCTCAAGCACAGTTAGTGGCAACCCTTGGACACAGCAAACAGTGGAGAATGGCTAGTTCATCACGTAGGCATCACATGCTGCCGCGTGACTAGCCTACTCAGGGCTCAAAGTTCGGGGCTGCTAGAACCTTCTAGAACAAGTGGTGCCGGGTGCACTACCCCCTATAAAAGCGGATAGCCGCTAGATCGAAGGACAGTGATGGAGTGAGGTACCTAGGACGCCGGTCCACGTTAGTCGGCGTCGGGATGCTGCAAGAGTTGCAGGAGAGTATTGAGCACAGCAACAAGTAGGGACTTAGGCTGAATCGACGCAGCTGACACTTAGTCTGGTGCGCTCGCCTCTGCTGTATTAGGACTTAGGTTTGGGAAGTTAGGGATGGCAACTGCATAGCCAGATAGACAATCATTGGAGACTGTATATAGAATCTTATTCAAATCACAAGTGCCAGGGGTACTTCCAGTATAATCGTTCTATACATCGAGTGTTCATACATGAAGGCTTCCCTATGATCCTATCCGAATTCCGTACTCTAGCTCACCTTGCAGCCTTCTCTACAACGGCGCAGTGAGGAGTTGGCGGCCCACACCACCGAGACCTCATGCCAAGTAAGTTCTCTGACGCGCACCAACGCAGTCCTTCCACTCCCTCTCAGGACACGTCAGTGGGACACGACAGAAGGAGTATATAGAGGGCAATATTATGGAAATGGAAGAGGATGTAGATGAAGATGAAATGGGAGATATGATACTGCGTGAAGAGTTTGACAGAGCACTGAAAGATCTGAGTCGAAACAAGGCCCCAGGAGTAGACAACATTCCATTAGAACTACTGACGGCCTTGAGAGAGCCAGTCCTGACGAAACTCTATCACCTGGTGAGCAAGATGTATGAGACAGGCGAAATACCCTCAGACTTCAAGAAGAATATAATAATTCCAATCCCAAAGAAAGCAGGTGTTGACAGATGTGAAAATTACCGCACAATCAGTTTAGTAAGTCACAGTTACAAAATACTAACGCGAATTCTTTACAGACGAATGGAATATCTAGTAGAAGCCGACCTCGGGAAAGATCAGTTTGGATTCCATAGAAATATTGGAACACGTGAGGCAATACTGACCTTACGACTTATCTTAGAAGCTAGATTAAGGAAAGGCAAACCTACGTTTCTAGCATTTGTAGACTTGGAGAAAGTGTTTGACAATGTTGAGTGGAATACTCTCTTTCAAATTCTGAAGGTGGCTGGGGTAAAATACAGGGAGCGAAAGGCTATTTACAATTTATACAGAAACCAGATGGCAGTTATAAGTGTCGAGGGATATGAAAGGGAAGCAGTGGTTGGGAAGGGAGTGAGACAGGGTTGTAGCCTATCTCCGATGTTATTTAATCTTTATATTGAGCAAGCAGTGTAGGAAACAAAAGAAAAATTCGGAGTAGGTATTAAAATCCATGGAGAAGTAATAAAAACTTTGAGGTTTGCCGATGACATTGTAATTCTGTCAGAGACAGCAAAGGACTTGGAAGAGCAGTTGAACGGAATGAATAGTGTCTTGAAAGGAGGATATAAGATGAACATCAACAGAAGCAAAACGAGGATAATGGAATGTAGTCGAATTAAGTCGGGTGATGCTGAGGGAATTAGATTAGGAAATGAGACACTTAAAGTAGTAAAGGAGTTTTGCTATTTGGGGAGCAAAATAACTGATGATGGTCGAAGTAGAGAAGATATAAAATGTAGACTGGCAATGGCAAGGAAAGCGTTTCTGAAGAAGAGAAATTTGTTAACATCGAGTATAACTTAAAGTGTCAGGAAGTCGTCTCTGAAAGTATTTGTATGAAGTGTAGTCATGTATGGAAGTGGAACATAGACGATAAATAGTTTGGACAAGAAGAGAATAGAAGCTTTCGAAATGTGGTGCTACAGAAGAATGCTGAAGATTAGATGGGTAGATCACATAACTAATGAGGAGGTATTGAATAGGATTGGGGAGAAGAGAAGTTTGTGGCACAACTTGACTCGAAGAAGGGATCGGTTGGTAGGACATATTCTGAGGCATCAAGGGATCACAAATTTAGTATTGGAGGGCAGCGTGGAGGGTAAAAATCGTAGAGGGAGACCAAGAGGTGAATACACTAAGCAGATTCAAGAGGATGTAGGTTGCAGTAGGCACTGGGAGATGAAGATGCTTGCACAGGATAGAGTTGCATGGAGAGCTGCAGAAAACCAGTCTCGGGACTGAAGACCACAACAACATCACCAAAGATTCAGTGCCAATATTTGGCTTCACTTATCAAAAATGGCTCTGAGTACTACGGCACTTAACATCTGAGGTCGTCAGTCATCTAGAACTTAGAACTACTTAAACCAAACTAACCTAAGGACATCACACACATCCATGTCCGAGGCAGGATTCGAACCTGCGACCGTAGCGGTCACGCAGTTCCAGACTGATGCGCCTACAACCGCTCGGCCACAACGGCCGACTTTACAAATCACCATTCACTTTGCTCTCAGGGTAACATAAGATACTGCCATCAGTCAATTCAGGTTCTCCAACCTGCTGTATAGCCTCATACTGAGTGAAGACTAAAAAATGTGCACGATGTACCGCAGGTATATAGGGAAGCAGGTCCATTACGTCAGACAGTTTCTTATGCCTTACAGCAGGGATTCCCAGACTTTTTGTCATTGCGTATCACTTGACATTTTCAGAAATTTGGGCGTACGACGACAGCCTGTTCACGAACCCTGCGGTCGTTGGTGCGGGGAAGGGGGTGCGACTGACTGTCTCAGGGGTTCACTATCAACGGCCACGTTTCTTGACATTAATTTTACAAGAGTCTTGATGAATTGTGAGCTTCCAGAAAACTGAATCAGAGACTGGAACCAAAAATTTGAGCGCTACAGCTTCTGAAAAGTTATTCGGGTATCCATCCATTATAATACTTGTTTTTGTTATATTTCTCCTTACAAAAGAAAAAAAGGCAAAAATTACTAATAACATGAAACTAAACTGAAAAGTATTACAATGACAAGCTGCAATAACTATAGCAACCACTAGTGGTGTCGATAACAAGCACGAAAATGGTTTACAGTCAATGGGCTCCAGGTAAAGTCTTAGAAATTGTTCCATAATTATGGTTTAACTAAATGTTAGTATTATTTAAGAGTACTACATGTACTGCACATAATAACGTGCTGTAATATAGCCTGCTCCATAATTTCATAACCCTGTCATGGCCCTCTCAAAACAACTGGATTCCTTATACGTTCCACAATGCATTTTTTCAGCTGAATAAGTGTCGCTGTTTCTTCTGCATTCCATACTAAACCACAAAACTGACGTGCTGTCTGTTGATGCAATACGTAACAACAGAGTGTGTGGTGCCATCTCTTGGTCTCTTCAAATCCTACTCCACCAGTGGCTCGCCATCCTCTGTAGGTATTAACAGTGTAAAAAATCTCAATTTACTCAGTATGTGGCTTACCATTATCTAGCCCCGAGCATCAATAATTTCCACTTGATAATGGCCACACGGCTGAAATGACAACATTTGTTTGTGGAAATAAATAACTGTACTGTTAGAGACAAACATAATGTCGTTTACAAAATTTTTCATGACCGTGAAACCAGCTACAAGAAGTTAAACAGTTCCGGCTGTTAGTTCTTCAGTCTGGCGGAAAACATTGTAAAACAAATGTGACCTTAAACGTTTGCGTCAGTTCTGTAGGCATGTTCCAGCTGTCTAATTGATTAAAGCGATTGCTCGCAGTGATCATGAGTCCAATATATAAATGACATTTTTACCTCCTCTGCTAGTGAAACTTCTACGCAGAAGCATTAATGCGGAAATCTCCTCAGGAAATTGATAACAAGACTGTCCTTCGTGTTAATTTCGAATGTATAGTAATGCAAGTGATTTCAAAACCGTGATGGTTCAGTAAATTAAGAACCGATTGCTGCAATGGAAACGCTGCATACGTACCGTCCAGTGCGCAAGGAATCTTGCAGACAGTGGCTGTTTATCAGGGTGGACTCTGGACGGTTCCAGTAGCGAATGGTTTCATTCAAAATATATACATCACAAAGAAACGGTGGTCGTAAGGAGTGAATTAACAAAGGAACAAATGTTGTGACGGTAATCGCAGTAGCAATAATAGGAACAGTTGTTGGGACAGGGGTAAACAACTTTGTAGGATGTAATTTTTTGGGAACGTAACATGGAGCACATAACAATAATTATCATAAATATAATGATTATACAGAAATTATAGAGTTATGTTCCGTCTTTTAGTAATTGCCATAATAGATTGTGAAAGAAATACGAAATCCATTTAAGCAATTTCTAATCTCGTTTGCAGATTAACTACATTATTCCGGTATCCCGTCTAGAAGTTCACAACTGCTTGTCTGTACTGTGTCTGAGCTTTTGTAATATTCTCTCTTCGTATCCTCATAAGCTGCAATTCATATATCATTTTAAGACGTACCTAAGTGAAGGAAAGTAAATTTTTATCTTTTGTGAAGTCCACAACTTAAAATTATTCTGGAGGCAGTTCACAATATCAGAGCCCTCTTGATATGCTACCACCTCCTAGCACGTATCATCTGCAAAAAATTTGAAACTGCATCCAATATTATCTGCTAATGTATAAATATGTAATATGAACAGTGCTGGTATGCTGGTGTTGTGAGATTTCTATTGGACCCACCCAAAATTATTTCAGGGATTGTGGCTGCTTCTTGGGCCAGGAAAACGAGCAGCACTGTGCTTGTCACAACGTAACGACTCCAGTACGACTTTTTTTTTACGACAGTGGAATGTGGAATCCTGAATAAAAGGCTATCTGACGCGCACTTGACAGCAACTCGTTACCTCTGGGGATATCACATGTTAAGTGTGGAGCTGGGTTTCATATGATACAACTTTGCAGTTACGCTAGTATCGCGAAAGTCTGCTTATAAAAGACAACTGCATTAACATGTAGGCCACTTTCTCACTAATTTCATCAGTTAATCCAAAAACGAACTACAGAATGACATGAGCAGCTGAAATCAAAGTACAAAATGGGGGCTTTAATCACCGAACAGCATCAAACGATCGTGTACTACCGCCTTACCTTGCCAATTCGAACTGACGCTGTGTCACGCGACGCCGCTAGAGGGAACCTCCGTTAACGAGTATACAAAATGGCTGTCGTCACGTGGCTGCCAGACGTTAGCGCATGCGCAGTTCATCCACACGGAACAGGCGCGAGCAAGCGACGCAACGATTGCGAGTGGAGTGTATTCCGTAAGGAAACTGGGGCATTAGGCTCGTGTTTTATGAAGCAAAGTCGTTCGTATATGTGCCGTAAAATTGTTTCTATAGATGAATGTTTGCCTGTTCGGTACAAAATGAACTGTATACCTTGAGAAATATTCAAAGATTCTCATTTGGGAACGGATGTCAGCAACGAGATCAAGTTGCCAAAATAAGACTACACAAATTCTCCTAGAAAACTTTTAGCACATGTGTTTCCTGGTTCAGTATCAGTTGCTAAATCTTATAAAATCTTCTGTCTAAGCCTTCTTGTATTAAATTTAAAACTTGTTAATGCGAAACAGCCAGTTTATTACATCAGTCAATTGCAGTATGTCCTTTACGCTTTAAGCCAATGATGTACTGCTCCCCTGTTTTTGGAATGTTCAAGGAAGTAGTCGGTTCCCGAGAATAGCAACAGAGCTGTTGAGTAATGAAAGAGAACCTTGCCCCTGCGAATGAATACAAACAGAAGCCACAGTAATTTGTGAACAGGCAATATCTACAGCTTTTGAGGATATTATCTTATCAGAGCGAACCATAAGAACTACCACTAGATGCTGGAAGAAAAGAAGAAGAATAAAACAGTAATGTACTGAGTGAGAATTGGAAACAATGCGAAAACGTTACACGTTTTGCATTTGGTATTGCGTATCTTTTATTGGGGATGACCTTAGAATGAATCAAAGTGATATGTTGAAAAACAATTAAAGAAACAACTCTGAGGCACGGAGTACCATAAACAGTGGAGCAATTGATCACACAAAGATTTTACTCCCTCTAGAATGAAGTCTTCATCATCTACATCTGTGGATTAGGTTCGAGGAACCTATTCTAGCGTCAGCTCTTAGCTTCATCATTTCCTGGGTCGACCTAGATCCCTTACCCATTTGGGTATACATTACAAAACTTCTTTAGAATGAAGTATGCCAATGAGCTTCACAGGTGTGCGAAGCGTTTTGCACTCTTAAGTACTGTGGCGAAGAGACGAAGATCAACGATTGCCCAGAGGTCGCAACCTCACGAAAGATTTCCGTCTGTTCTATGTGAGAGTCAAGTTGATTAAAGTATTGTGGCAACAGCAGGAAAGACTACCTCTGTTATTTGCAGAAATACGCCAGTGAAAGTAGATATTTACTGTAAATGAAATTCCACCTGCACGATAGTGTCCTTTATTAATAATTCTGCGAATTTTGTAGGATTAATCGCCCATCTTCAGGAACTTTAAATGGACAATTACGGTTTGCAATTTTATATGATACTTAAAAGGTTAACATCGACAGCCTGTACCCCGTTACTCTAGTACAACATGCCGTATCGCCTTCTCAACACTTATTAACAAAAGAAATTGGAGATTTGGTAGAAACATTTACTTCATAACTGGCAAGAATAACTCGCAACACGAATAACTTTATAAAAACTTATATAATGGCTTGTCAAATGAAAACAAGACATACGGAAAAATGTAAGTAAACTCAGTTATTATTGGTTTTTTGTCTTGAGCTCACTGCAATTTAATTAAAGAAACTTACACCAGGCGCGTTTCGCTTTTATTTATATAGCATCTTCCATGGTTATTCTGCGAATTGGATACATACGTTTGTACATTTATGATTGTTTAGGTTACAAACAACGTTTTGTTTATAAAGTTGGTGTGCGAGTTACTTAGGGCGTTTCTTTACATATTCTCCAAACCACTGCTTCTTCCCTCCCAGCTAGCAGCGGTTGACATCTAAAAGACTTCGCTGCGCATATGCACTTCGCAGTTTTTGCCATTCTGCAGTATTTCTTGCGCTGCATTAGTTACACTTCACTTTTGTAAAGTGAACTGAAGTTACGTGTGTTTCTCACTCTGCACATTAACAGTGTTTAAGTCTCTTCATTTGTTTTCGTTCACGTTGTGTTACCAACCTGTGAAATTATTTTTTCATTAATTCATGTGTGCATGTCTGTGTGTCACATACTGGCAACACTCACGAAAACAAACGAACAGACATAAACACCGTTATTGTGTAGAGTAAGAAACACTCACAACTTTAGTTCAATGTACAAAAATGAGGTGTAAATATGCAGCGCAGGAAATACTGCAGAATGGCAAAAACTGCGAAGTGTACATGCAAATCAAAATATTTCGACGTCAACCGCTGCTAGCAAGGAGGGAAGAAGCAGTGGTTTGGAGAATATGTAAAGAAACACATTAATTAACGTGCATAGCCAGTTTACAAATAAAACTCTGTTTTCAACCTAAAACAACCATAAATTCATAATTGTATGTATGCAATTTGCAGAATAACCACGGAAGATGCTTTATAAAGAAAAGCGAAACGATTCAGGTGTAATTCTATTTAATGAAATTGCAGTAAGTTCAAGACAGAAAACCAATGACAATTGGTTTTAACAACTGCTGCGAAACGTGTCCTTGCAAACAAAAATACTAAGTACCGGTAAACAGTTATTTTAAAAGTAGTTGCCACAGCTGTTACCATAGAACATTTATCCCGCTGTGAACACATGCTTTTTTAAAACGTAACGGACGCACTATTCTGAGGCTACCTCCAAACCACTGTGATTTGAACCCTATAGCGCTAATCCGAAACACAATGAAACAAAAAACTGCAGAAAAAGCATTTTATTTTATGAGTTTAACTACCTTGAAACAAACAACCGAAGAATCTTTATCTGAGATTATCCAACATGATTGGATAAAAGCTTGCGATTACTTAAAGAAAATTGAAAGTGAAAATTGGCGCAAAGATTTAATGGAAGAAGCAATGAGAATACAATAATCAACAATGGTCTGGAGAGTGAAGATGAATATGTAGCACACAACGAAGACAGCGATTCAATGAAACAGATACAGCAGATGAAGAACTTGGGGGCCACCCCTCGTATGATGGACCGTACAGTATTCATAACCCATCACCAAGGTGAGTGCAGTTTTCATTGCATAATTGTAGTTTGCCGACTTTCCTTCCCTCCACAACCCCGACTACGCGCCGACTCGCTTTAAGCCGACGGAAGCGCCCTCTCTACCAGCTGCAGTAATACTGTGGCCGGCTGCTCCGTGCCTCTTCCCTGGCAGCACAACGCCACCAGCCTCCGCGTGAGCTTATCGTGTAGGCAACGCACAATGTCCACACTGCTGCTGGCTGCCTGGACCCGTCTGTGGGCGATATCGACGCAACAGGACACAGCTTTCTCATGCCAAAATACAGAAACTAGCCACCATAGATTAACCAACATGACAGTAAAATTGTACTGATGTGTACTGCACCACCTACAGTTGTACAAACACATGCCGGACGTCGGGTTGTTTTCGTGCAAGGCTTACACAGTGCAAGGACGGAAAGCGGCTGGACCAAATGTCATACACGAAAATAATTGTTTCGGAATACATGTCGATCCTTTGGAATGACAAGGTGTCAACTAACACTACATTGGTTTCGGAGAATTGATGGTCAAAGTCTCATTAACTCATTATTCAGTTGCCTCTCCACCTACAGTAGTGATTTTTTGATATGGTGCTAGTCAATGTTTGTAACAATGAACTGTAAGGCACATTTACAGAAACATTGTAATAAAAATGCAGCATAACTCTGTTAAACTTCCTACTGCCTCATTCTTTGTAAAACTGCTGCTGCGAACGACCTTTGGGGTCTAGTTTAGCAGGGGATACAACCAGTCGGCTTTCACCAATGACGTCAGAATTGGCCAGAGAGCATGTATTACAAAGATGAAAGAGCTGAGAAGAATGTTCAGAAACAAAGAAATGCAAGAGAGAAAAACTGTACTTCACATATATAAGGGCCAGTAGTATTTTCACGTTAACGATATCGTGTGTTTGTATCTTAGTATTTCTCCGCAAAATACAATAGAAAGAAATGAATGGAATATATTACTAGCAAAGAATACATCACGTTACATGTATGGCAGTTGTATCTCGAAACTCTTTCGAACTGTATTGCTTAAGTGCAGTACGGGATACAAGTTCAGCATACGTCGATTTCATAGTTTCAACGAGCATTGCTGTCCTGTTGTTCACTTGAACTATGTATCCACTGTTTCACTAAACCGTAAATGAAACACCGGATACAAATTAAAAGCTCATTCGAAGTGTGTTGCTTCAGTACAGCACGGAATATGAGTTTGTCATAAGTCGATTTCTTCGTTTTCACTAGCATTACTGTCCTCTTCTTCACTCGATGTATCCTCCGCTTCAGTAAACCTTAAGAGGAACACGGGATACAAATTGTAGATGTGTTGTTTATTTCGACTCCGCTATTACTAACAGTCTTTCCTTACGTACATATCAGTACTACTGATGACAGAAGGACCTACGTATGTAATATATGTATACCAGACTTCCGTTGACCTCTATATATGTGCACTGCTAACGAAAAGGTGGAAACAGACGTAAGTTACATTTGCAACCTGTACCTCAATTGAACTACACGAAGACAAGAAGACGACACATGTACAGTTTGTATCCCATACTTCACTATGGGGTAAAGTTTTGTTGCCTTGGACGCTAATAATATCCCATTCGTTACTTGAGCTATATAGCTATACGCAACATTTGTATCTTGCTCGCCAATTGACATATACAGTGTCAGTGTAAAGGCGAAGTGAAGTATGGGATACAAATTTTAGTTGTGTCGTCAGTGTAAAGGCGAAGTGAAGGACGGGATACAAATTTTAGTTGTGTCGATGGTTTCGCCTGTAATATAGCAAGTACACATTCGAAAATGTCGTACTGATACTAGTGCTGTGAAACGAAAGAAGATCGACAGCCGAGAAATTTCTATTACGTACTCACAACACGAAAATACACATGTTGTTGTTGTTGTGGTCTTCAGTCCTGAGACTGGTTTGATGCAGCTCTCCATGCTACTCTAACCTGTGCAAGCTTCTTCATCTCCCAGTACCTACTGCAACCTACATCCTTCTGAATCTGCTTAGTGTATTCATCTCTTGGTCTCCCCCTACGATTTTTACCTTCCACGATGCCCTCCAATACTAAATTGGTGATCCCTTGATGCCTCAGAACATGTCCTACCAACCGATCCCTTCTTCTGGTCAAGTTGTGCCACAAACTTCTCTTCTCCCCAATCCTATTCAGTACCTCCTCATTAGTTATGTGATCTACCCATCTAATCTTCAGTATTCTTCTGTAGCACCACATTTCGAAAGCTTCTATTCTCTTCTTGTCCAAACTATTTACTGTCCATGTTTCACTTCCATACATGGCTACACTCCATACAAATACTTTCAGAAATGACTTGGTTCAAATGGTTCAAATGGCTCTGAGCACTATGGGACTCAACATCTTAGGTCATAAGTCCCCTAGAACTTAGAACTACTTAAACCTAACTAACCTAAGGACATCACACACACCCATGCCCGAGGCAGGATTCGAACCTGCGACCGTAGCAGTCCCGCGGGTCCGGACTGCAGCGCCAGAACCGCTAGACCACCGCGGCCGGCTCAGAAATGACTTCCTGACACTTAAATCTATACTCGATGTTAACAAATTTCTCTTCTTCAGAAACGCTTTCCTTGCCATTGCCAGTCTACATTTTATATCCTCTCTAATTCGACCATCATCGGTTATTTTGCTCCCCAAATAGCAAAACTCCTTTACTACTTTTAAGTGTCTCATTTCCTAATCTAATACCCTCAACATCACCCGACTTAATTCGACTACATTCCATTATCCTCGTTTGGCTTTTGTTGATGTTCATCTTATATCCCCCCTTCAAGACACCATCCATTCCGTTCAACTGCTCTTCCAAGTCCTTTGCTGTCTCTGACAGAATTACAATGTCATCGGCGAACCTCAAAGTTTTTATTTCTTCTCCATGGATTTTAATACCTACTCCGAATTTTTCTTTTGTTTCCTTTACTGCTTGCTCAATATACAAATTGAATAACATCGGGGAGAGGCTACAACCCTGTCTTACTCCCTTCCCAACCGCTGCTTCCCTTTCATGTCCCTCGACTCTTATAACTGCCATCTGGTTTCTGTACAAATTGTAAATAGCCTTTCGCTCCCTGTATTTTACCCCTGCCACCTTTAGAATTTGAAAGAGAGTATTCCAGTCAACATTGTCAAAAGCTTTCTCTAAGTCTACAAATGCTAGAAACGTAGGTTTGCCTTTCCTTAATCTTTCTTCTAAGGTAAGTCGTAAGGTCAGTATTGCCTCACGTGTTCCAGTATCTCTACGGAATCCAAACTGATCTTCCCCGAGGCCGGCTTCTACTAGTTTTTCCATTCGTCTGTAAAGAATTCGTGTTAGTATTTTGCAGCTGTGGCTTATTAAACTGATTGTCCGGTAATTTTCACATCTGTCAACACCTGCTTTCTTTGGGATTGGAATTATTATATTCGTCTTGAAGTCTGAGGGTATTTCACCTGTTTCATACATCTTGCTCACCAGATGGTAGAGTTTTGTCAGGACTGGCTCTCCCAAGGCCGTCAGTAGTTCCAATGGAATGTTGTCTACTCCGGGGGCCTTGTTTCGACTCAGGTCTTTCAGTGCTCTGTCAAACTCTTCACGCAGTATCGTATCTCCCATTTCATCTTCATCTACATCCTCTTCCATTTCCATAATATTGTCCTCAAGTACATCGCCCTTGTATAGACCCTCTATATACTCCTTCCACCTTTCTGCTTTCCCTTCTTTGCTTAGAACTGGGTTTCCATCTGAGCTCTTGATGTTCATACAAGTGGTTCTCTTATCTCCAAAGGTCTCTTTAATTTTCCTGTAGGCAGTATCTATCTTACCCCTAGTGAGAAAAGCCTCTACATCCTTACATTTGTCCTCTAGCCATCCCTGCTTAGCCATTTTGCACTTCCTGTCTATGTCATTTTTGAGACGTTTGTATTCCTTTTTGCCTGCTTCATTTACTGCATTTTTATATTTTCTCCTTTCATCAATTAAATTCAATATTTCTACTGTTACCCAAGGATTTCTACTAGCCCTCGTCTTTTTACCTATTTGATCCTCTGCTGCCTTCACTACTTCATCCCTCAAAGCTACCCATTCCTCTTCTACTGTATTTCTTTCCCCCATTCCTGTCAATTGTTCCCTTATGCTCTCCCTGAAACTCTGTACAACCTCTGGTTCTTTCAGTTTATCCAGTTCCCATCTCCTTAAATTCCCAATACACATATTGGTGGAATAAAACAGTGAAATATGTCAAAATAGTGAAACACAGTGAAAGAAGCAAATGGAAAAATGAAATTACCACACGGAAATATCGAGAAATGACCGAAGCTCGCGTAGACAGACAGTAACGAAAATTACATACCCACAAAGAGACAAATCCATTCCTATAAACGAAAATAAGACACTAAAATTGTTCTACAATAACAAAGTAATACTCCAAATTGCCTCAATATCATTACGAATAATTATTTTAATGTACAATGATAGCGCTTATCCAGAACGCAGAACTGTTTTATTATCTATGCCTCGAAGTGGAGACATTACTATCTATGACTAATGTATGACGTCATTGGTCAAAGTCGACGGGTTGTATCCCCTGCTACACTAAGACCCGACCTTTGAAAACTACAAGAAATTAATATCTGATCACGCTGTTCAAGCAGCTCATGCTTTTTCACGTGTCACTTACGCCTATCCTCGTTTCCCCATTCGATTTATTTCGATTTATAACAGCTAATTTCCTTTTTCTTGTTTTTTTTCCCGCTCCCAAGAATGAACAGGTTAGATGGTAGATATTTTCCCCATTTAAATGCTAACGTTTGTTAATATAATAATGTTTGATTAATGAAAACTGATAATTATACAAATATTCAACTGTAGTTATTATTACATTCAAGGATAATAGTTCAATAATGAAAAAATAAGTTCCATCTGTCAAACAGGACCTTGTCATCAAAGTGATATCAGCTGGAACTTGGGCGTTCTTCTAACTTGGCTATTTCTCCACAGACTGCAGTACAAGTACGTTGTATTTGTAGCAGAAGTTAGATGAACCTTGTCACACCAACGACTCATTTTCTTCGATTTTGTCATTTAGAACATGTCATTCCAAAGGGTTGATTTACTACTTGGCTTTTCATTGGGGGCTTTATCCCATGATAACTTATATACATAAATTTCCAGCCCTTCGTTTGGATTAAGACTTTTCACCATGAGTTATATGCGTGTTCAGATATTTTTTTGTTTGGGTTAATTTTATGAACTAATTACAAACATTGCAGTTTATATATTTAAAATATCTTGCTCGCAAACCTTTGATGGCCCGCCTTTCATGTAGTAACTTTGTGAATATAGATGTAGAATCTAGAAATGCTTGTTTTGCCCAACTAATCTGTGCCGAGTTTTTCCGTTTTCTGATAAGTATTTGCGTCGGGTTAGACGTCTGCAGAAATTTGCAGAATCACGATCTGAGGTTATCTGGTTCACACCAAACGAGAGCAAATCAAAATACTCATGCGCTCCTTTGCAGTGGCCTATGAACGTAAAATGATAACCCCAATAGTTCTCCGAATGTTATTGCACCTCATGGTCTTTAACCCTTAAGGCTGATGAAGTAACGACTTCTGCTTAGTTTCATGAAACATCATATTTCGCATGGTAGAACTCTCGAAGACTTTTGTAAACGTGCATGAACATGGACATGACGTCCTACTACTGCTAGATATCAGATACACCTGATAATAGGGCAAGGACCTCGAAACCGTGGTAATGTGTAGCGACACCCGTCCTGCAAGATTTCGATGAACAACATATTTTGCAACTGTGGCAGATCTGTTTGCCATGAACAGGGAATATAGCAATCTTGCTCAAGAACTCAAGTATCACGGAGGAGATGTTGTCAGCAATAAATAAATCTGGTAAGTATTTAAACACTATTGTGCTGTTTACCAAACACTTTGCTTCGTTAGTGGCCAACGCGAAACTCTTTAGAGAATGGTTTACACAGATCGCCCTTGGAGATTTTTTTATATGGAATAATTTTGTTGTTATCAAGTGAGATGTTCTCAACAAAGTTCCTCAGGGAGGAAATACGCTGTTACATTGCTTTTAGAATTCTCAAGAGGTGCAGTAGAAGTCTACATAGTGTAAATGTCTAACTGCTTTTAGAACTCTTGTAAGTAGGCTGTTTAGGTTTTTATGCTGGTAACGTCACGTAGCGCTCTGTATGAAAATCACTGACTGTGCTGTGTGCAGTCTGTGGCTGGTTTGCATTGTTGGAATTTGCTATTGTAGTGTTGGGCAGTTGGCTGTTAACAGCGCGTAGCGTTGCGCAGTTGGAGGTGTGCCACCAGCAATGGTGGATGTGGGGAGAGAGATGGCGGAGTTTTGAGAGCGGATGATCTGGACGTGTGTCCATTTGTATTGAAATCGCATCTACTGTGTCCTTTAATTTTTCCTGAGTTTTTGCAAGTTGCGTAACCGAATCGGTAGATGCAACTGAGTCAATTTTAGCTTGCAAGGTGTTGTGATTTTCATGAACAATAGTTTGCAGTTCTTTTATGCTGATTCGTGATTCTGCAATGCATTTTCATGACGCGAAAAAATAGGTTGAAAATGCTCACAAATTTGTGTTTTTGCGTCATTACAGACTTTTTGACATTTCGATTCGATTTTAAGTAACTCAGCAGTTAAACCTTCACGTGTTTGTTCAAGCGTTTGTTCCACTAAGTCTAACTTTTGAAGCTGTTGCTGTGTTTGTCTCTGATTTTGTTCCACTGTTGTGTCTAACTTTTGAAGATTTTGTTCCATTGTGTCTACCTTTTGAAGATCTTGTTCAATTGTGTCTAACTTTTGATGCTTTTGTCTCATTTGTTACATTAATTGTAATAACAATGCACTAGTGTCTGAAACATGTTCCGCAGTGCTCTCATCTTCACTGTCATTTATCAGTTTACTTTGGAGCCTAGTTCAAAAATGGCTCTGAGCACTATGGGACTCAACTGCTGAGGTTATTAGTCCCCTAGAACTTAGAACTAGTTAAACCTAACTAACCTAAGGACATCACAAACATCCATGCCCGAGGCAGGATTCGAACCTGCGACCGTAGCGGTCTTGCGGTTCCAGACTGCAGCGCCTTTAACGGCACGGCCACTTCGGCCGGCTTTGGAGCCTAGTATTACGT
The DNA here is from genome assembly GCF_023898315.1 of Schistocerca nitens. Taxonomy (NCBI): domain Eukaryota; kingdom Metazoa; phylum Arthropoda; class Insecta; order Orthoptera; family Acrididae; genus Schistocerca; species Schistocerca nitens. The sequence continues at coordinate 1,638,613 of NC_064615.1, read as the reverse complement.
TTTTCACACGCCATTATTGTCACAATATCTCACACGATAACACAGAAAAGCACAATTTGAAGATCAAAATAAGAAAACACATTAACATAGCACTGAAAATAATATCTAATTAATTGCAAGCACAGCTGCTAAACACTTGCTTCAAATCTATGTGGATGCCACATCTGTTTTACTGTACAACAAAGAAAAACTACAACTACAAAGAAGATTCCCTCTACAATTACGCGCTAGCAATAAACAATAGCTACACTAATTACGCAAACTACAAGAAAAAAATCAGATGATTCCAGTGAGATATCCTCGGCTAAGGGTCGACATATGAAACGTCCCTTAGAAAAATTAATGAATTACTGTGCTGATAAACCCCTACGTTATTTGATTTTCAAAGAGCTGAGCAAAACTGAACGTACTCAGACATTTCCCTCTTTACTTATTCTGATCGTCACTAAACTGACTCACAATATTTTTAGCGCAACGCAGTCTGACTTTCAGTAATCCCTACAAAAGAATGGCCCTGACTAACAATAACCTATACCTTTCATGAATCACTTACCTCACAGAAATCTTCGTTACTCGAACTACTGCAATACAGCGAGCGTCACTACTACCAGCTAAATAAAAGATTCAAACTACTGAAGGCACTAACTACTGACAGGCATACTTAGCAAATGAAAGATTTTGATGGAGAACAAACAATGTATTTACCTTAATAGTGTTCAAAAGTCATAATATATATATATATATCAGTTCATGACATCCAGTCTTACAAATTTACTCCCACTGATGGACACACGTCCAGATCATCCGCTCTCAAAACTCCGCCATCTCTCTCCCCACATCCACCACTGCTGGCGGCTCACATCCAACTGCGCAACGCTACGCGCTGTTAACAGCCAACTGCCCAACACTACAATAGCAAATTCCAACAATGCAAACCAGCCACAGACTGCACACAGCACAGTCAGTGATTTTCATACAGAGCACTACGTGACGTTACCAACATAAAAACCTAAACAGCCTACTGACACTCTCACGTAGTGAAATGGAAGGTTAGGAACTGTAGGGCTTTCAGTGTCATTTATGATCCTAATTAGATTTACCCCATGAAACAGTAGTTCAGAATAGGTGAGACATCTCTGAATTAAAGTACACGTGATTCATTAACTTACCGCCCTGTGGAATGACGACGAGGACCGCTGTTCAGACCGGCCTGGATATGGCTTTTGTTCGGTTTCCCACATCCGACTTGGTGAATACTGGGCTGGTAACCACATCCCGCCACAGTTCCACGATTCGCAAACATGTAGAGAACGTTCACACACTTTCGCATGGGGTAACATTAGACGCTAATGTGTACACAAGTCTGTCTTGGGGTAAGGAGGGGGGGAGTGATGGGGGTAGAGAGCGAAGCGAAGGGGTGCCACCTGGTTCTATTGTTAACTACAGGAACTAAACTTCCACTCGGCAGCAGGCTGCATGCTGAAATTAACATTCCAGAGAAGTGAAAATTGTGTACTGAATAATAACTTGACCTCTGAAACCAAATCAGATGTCACAGTAGTTGTTTAAGGCTACTTGACATGCAGTTTTAAGTTCCCAGTACATTTTAGAACAGCACACACTCAGCTGTAGAGTGGAAGCTCTCTTCAGGGACCAACCTGTAGACTCTGGCTAAACAATTTCTCCACGATAAAGTTTCCTCCACGACTGCTACTCGAAAGGTTATGTAGAAGAACTTCTCTGAAGTTTAGAAATCGCAAGTGAAATAGTGGCACAGTCAGGATGGCAGAACGTGTCGTTCCTTGATTCCTCAATCAGCAAGAGCGTAGACCGCGAGTGTCAACTGTTCGGGCACGTAGTTTCAAATTGTAAGGATGCGGACACTCCTCTGCAGAGTGAAAGATTCATCATAGATCCTGACGACTTATTGAAACCATAACTTCGGGAGTGGCCTGTGATTTAGGTTTTCCGTGGTTTCCCTAATAGGAAGGTGCCAATTATTATTGCCTTTGCCCGCAGCTCGTGGTCGTGCGGTAGCGTTCTCGCTTCCCGCGCCCGGGTTCCCGGGTTCGATTCCCGGCGGGGTCAGGGATTTTCTCTGCCTCATGATGGCTGGGTGTTGTGTGCTGTCCTTAGGTTAGTTAGGTTTAAGTAGTTCTAAGTTCTAGGGGACTGATGACCACAGATGTTAAGTCCCATAGTGCTCAGAGCCATTTGAACCTTTATTGCCTTTGTCGAACTGGACTACTTCTGCACTTACATTGATTTCAACATACTTAATGTTAATCCTTAACTTTTCTGTTCTTCCCACATGATCGGAAGCAGTTCATACACTGACCGCGCAATCACTTTCATTGGATTTTACACATCTTTAAAAAGCATAGCTCTCCACAGTGAATCAAGAGTTAAACTGGTACAGGTTACTGTGCAATTTAATGTTGATTTATACTGGCATGTACGTCGATTTAGCTCCTTCACTAAAACGGATCGAGTCATTTGGAAATAAGTGCTAAGCGTTCCACTTCACCGATTTTGAGAAATTTGGTAGCTTAGCAAAGATTTTATTTTCTGAGTCTACAATATACCGCAGAGCTAAGAGCTGTCAAAACTTTTGGGAGGCTACTGTTTAACTTTTAATCTAAATTTAGGTTTTTTAGAGACCTAGCACTTTTTCTTGGAACTGGATCGAGACATGATGTCGCAATGGCTTTTTTTAAGCAGCCGCTCTGTAAATCTCGTAAAGAGATTCAGCGAACTCTTAGAAAACTTAATCTGAATGATCAGCCATGCAGTCGAATTCTCCTGCTGATGAACCACGGCGCACTCTCGCACACTGAGATCGTTCGCGACTGGTTTGAAAAAAAAAATTGTTTGCGGTTTCAGACATCGATTTAGTCACCTTAAATTTGTCAGTCGTGACTAGCTGTGGATTACATCACGGATGCATTGCACACCTCAGTTCTAGTGAGTGTTAATTACTTTGTTGTGTGTCGAATTGCGTCCTCTGGTAGGCACTTAGTGCGTTGTATCGTCAGCTCGATAGCCTTCTGACGTCTCCGTGGCGTAATTAGCGGTGGGGACAACAAACTTTCTTTTCTTATTTATTCTCTACTGGCTCTTCACTGTGGTGTCTAAAAGGGAGCCTTACAGAGTACGTTTATAGTTTACAGTTGTTTGCAAAGAATAGTGTTTATAAAAATTAAAAATATTGCTACTTATTATCTTCAATGGAGTCATTTCCATTTCATTAGTAAAATAACGAAATAAAAGAATGGTATACGTAGGAAAATGACTCCCATTAAGAAACTTACAGTAGCTGCACACTAAAAGAAAATTTTCTAATTCTTATGCTGTGACATTAATTTTATTACAGTCGCGAGTTATATTATGAGGGGGCCATCAAACAGGTTCTATTTGAGAGCGCTGCTGCAGCGAACATGCACCGTAGCGCGACTCCGCTGAGGGTGTATAAGCACCGACGTATAGGCGAGGGTTTAGTGTGCGTGCGGTAACTGCGAGGACATAAAATATAGCAACGCTATTACCATATGCGTCCAAGCAGGGTCAGCTTGCTGCTATTCTCGTTTTGGCTGCCGAATAAGAAACACACTGGTAGATATCCATCGGAGAATGAAGAATGTTTAGAGCTCAGCATATCTGTAGAAAAGCACCGTTGTGGAATACTGCACCAAGTTCCGTTCTGGAGGCGATTCGATACAAGACGCCGATCGATCTGGGAGGTCAACCTCATCAACGTGGGAGACACTCGAGCACACGCCCCGAAGTCCAGATCTCTCCGCTTGTGACACTCACGCCTTCTGCCCCTTAAAAAAATCGTCGAGAGGTCGACGATTCCTGTCGGACGAGGATGTGCGTTACGCAGTTACGAACTTCTCCACGCATCAGTACTCGGTGTTTTATCAAACAGGTACCTTCAACCTGGTGCGTCTGTGGGATGATTGCCTCGGCGGTCACGGCGATTTTGCCTGACTGGTATGGCGATTTTGGACTGCACGACCCTGGAACAGAAACTTTTTGATCGCCCGTTGTACTCTGTGTGTAGTTTTACTCTCCCGTCGGTTCCAATTCATAGTCGGTCATCCGTTTATACTGCAGAAAAGGATTTAGTTTTTCTCGCTTTGTCATTGCTATTATCCTTCTTTAAATGTGATTCTGTTTCATTTTCAACTGTAATCTACTATACTGCATTTCCCATTTTTTGACGTCATCAACAACCCAGTTTCTACTGCTCATATTACTTTTACCGTTATCGTTATTAAAACAAACTTTACCACTAATACTGCTAATTTTAACAGTTACGTACGTGTGGTGCATGGGAACTCAACTGTTTTTATGAGTCGAGCCAATATGGGCTTCTCGTACACACGTTGCATCCAGTATCTCACACAACATAGCATCTTTTAATCGTAATTGAAGATCAGTTGATGAGTTTCCAATACGTCTAGATGAAGGATGAATTTTTTCTAAGATGAAATGTATAAAAATTTCAGTCATGAAAGAAACAAGTGGACTGTAGGTTAGAGGCGATACGCCAGACGCCAGACACCAGGTAACAGCATTCAGAGTCGTGTCAGGAGATGACGTAATAAGCACAACCTCGCCGTCGGTGGGGATACAAAGTAGTTGCGTGACCGGAAGGTGTACACAAGACAGCACAGTGCTGAACGCCGACAACACTCACGTAGTTGCACTTGAAGTTTCCAGAAAATACCTCTGCTAAGACATCCCTCAGCCGAAAGGTTGGAGCCGTCTCTCAGAGTTGAATTTGGAAGAAAAACAGTGCGGTAAGAAGTAATATTTTTGACGGATAAAAAGAAGGAGTAACTTCCGGGATACTGCAGGGCAGGCGTCGATGACGCTGCCACCGACTGCAGCGAACGCTCTGTGTAGGCCCAGTACATTACTAATTTGAGCAGACCGTTGGAATTTAGACAGTATTCAGATATTTAGTCTGTTCTGAAGTGAACTTAAAATAGGGACTAACGCTCTTAGACATTCATTTCTTCATAGTTCGAAGGCTGTCCGGAAAATACGGTTACAAGGCATGTAGCTTCAGCACTGAATGTCCCTGGGGTTAGTTGGTAGCACTGCCATATAGCGGGAAGCCAGCGGAAGGAACGAGCATTCCCAACAATTAGTAACTCGTCGATTAGTGTTGTGGTGACTGATAGAAATAAGCGTTCTCATTCCGGCTCCAGCCAAATGCGAAGTGCGGGCTGTAATTCTACCTACATGCTAAGTGCATGAACGCCGCTTTGATTCATGGCAAAATTGTTTCACTTTACGCAGAGGACGTAATGTCAAGGCAGCATGTGATGAAATGGGTAAGGGATTCCAATTTTGGAAGGACGGAAATTCACGATGAAGACAAAAGCGGAAGGCTGTTTATTGTGACTGATGATGTGGTGCAGAAAATTGAACGTCTTCTCCCTGATCGCCGTTCGACAATTGACGGACTGCATGCAATTTGTCCAAACATTTGACGAACTGTTGTTCATGAAATCACAACTGATCGACTAAATCATCGCAAGTTGCGTGGGAGATGGGTGCCTATGATGCTTACCGAAGTACACAAAATGAACAGTCAGTGCCGCTAGCGAATTTTTTGAGCGTTATGAGACTGAAGGCGAGGCTTTTCTCAACTCAATAGTGAGAGGAGGTGAAACTTGGGCTCGTCACCGTACTCCAGAGAGCAAACGACAGTCAGTGCAGTGGCGCCACACTCATTCTCCTTCAGCCAAAAAATTCAAAACTTAGCAAACAGCGAGGACAATCATGGTATCAGTGTTGTGGGACAGAAAAGGGGTTCTGCTCGTTGATTTTTCGGAGAGAGGTGAAGCAATAAATGCTGCAAGATATTGTGAGACCTTGAAGAAACTGCTCAGAGCCATACTAAACAAACCTACCGGGATACTGACAACTGGAGTCTGTCTCCTTCGTGACGACACGCGTCCGCACACTGCTCATGCAACGCAAGAGCTGTTGACTTCGTCTGGTTGGGATGTTTAAAGCCACCTCTCTCACAGCCCAGATCTCGCACCTAGTGACTATCATCTGTTCACTAAACTGAGAGAACACTTTCTTGGAAAATGGAAAACTCTTTTCCGACTACGGCGAGGTGAAAATCGAAGTGATGAACTGGCTGAAAAAGGCGGCGGGAGACGTCCATGACACAGCATTCAAAAAACTCGTCCCACGGATGATAAAATGTATTGAGGTAAATTGTGATTATGTGGAAAAGTAATGCAAGACCTACATTACAATGCTTGTTAATTTTATTAAAATAAATACATTGTTTGTACCTCAAAATGTAACCTTACTTTCCGGATTACTCTCGAAGGTTTCGCCTTCCTACACACCAAGAAAATATTTCTATGGCCATGCGCATTTCTCGCTGTGGTTACAATACCCCTGATAGTCAGATGGTTGCGGTACGGTGTAGTTTGTGAATTCTTGCTGTCATTATATTAAATATGAGAAGAGAATTCTTCTTATGAAAGGTACAGCATTCTGATCCTTCTACAATTCTGTTTACGGACCCTCATGGAAGAGAAAGTCTTTACAGCGTTATACAACGAGGTGACAAAAGTGATCTGATAGCGATATGGCCACATAGAGATCGCGGCAGGTGTAAAAGGGCAGCGCATTGTCGGATCTGTTATTTGTAGTCAGGTAATTCATGTGAAAAGGTTTCTGCCACGATCAGCGCCTCGCGACGGGAATTAACAAACTGGAAATCGTTAAGGAGTTCAAATCTCCGAGATCCACAGTGTCAAGATTGTGCCGAGAACACCAAATTTAGACATTAAGTCTCACCACGGACAATGCAGAGCCGACAGCCCTCACTTAGCGACCGAGAGCAGAGGTGTTCACGTAGAATTCCTAACAGACAAGCAACACTGCGTGAAATAACCGCAGAAATCAATGTAGGACGTACGACAAAAATATCCGTAAGAACAGTACGGAGAAATTTTGCGTTAATGGGCTACGGCTGCAGGCGATTGACGCGAGTGCCTCTGTTGTAACCCTTAGAACTTTTGTTGCAGCTGATACTGTGTATCCAGTTCAGCACCGTCCGGTATCGTAATTGTTTTCGTACAGTTCTGTGAAATTACGCTGGAGGTTAGTAAATCTCCGGCAAAATCTCTCATAAAGATTTAGTGAAACGTCATATTTTGTCCCTCCTGTGCTCGAGCAATTCGATCTCTTTTATTCCATTTTGTGCATAATATGTTCAGAATTTCTGTGTCGTTAGTTGGCAGACCACCAACAATCTATCTGCGCGCTTTCTTCTCTTAAGACAACAGACTTTAAATGCAGTGACAGGTTGCCAGTTAACATAGAATTTCTCTCGGGGTAGTGCTAAAGGCTTCACAGCAACGCAATAGCATCTCCTTTGGCGTAATTGCTGTACAAAAGCTACTTTTACCGGAGCCTGTGGAGTGAAATCTAACTCCATAGTTCTCCACGGCAGGAAGGTAACTAAGGCGTGATTCACCTCACCAAGCAAATAGTTCGATCGACTTTAACATATGACGATAAACCTATCTTCATAACCATAAAGAGGAGTTATTACAGTATCAAAGTATAATTAGATTGCATGGCATAAAAAGTTAAATTTTTTCCACGACTTAATAACTGTGTTCCGAGTATAATTCTCCTTTGCTATTGCTTATGCTGTAGCTGCTAACGTATCTACATCGATACTCTTCAGATCACTGTGAAATGTTTGGCAGAGGGTACATCGAGTTGTAGTCGGCGAACGAGCGGTGCGGCACAGCATTTCCGAGTGAGCGATGAAGTGGGGATTTTCCGTACCACTTCACGAGTGTGCCATGAATATCAGGAATCCGGCAAAACATCAAATCTCCGACATCGCTGCGGCCGGAGAAAGATCCTGCGAGAACGGCACCAACGACGACTGAAGAGAATCATTCAGTGTGACAGAAGCGGAACCCTTTCGCCAATTGCTGCAGATTTCAATGCTGTCCCACCAACAAGTGTGAGCGTGCAAACCATTCAACGTAAAATTATCGATATGGGCTTTCGGAGCCGAAGGCCTACTCGTGCACCCTGGATTACTGCAGGACACAAAGCTTCACGCCTCGCCTGGGCCCGTCAACACCGACATTGGGCTGTTGATGACTGGAAACATGTTGCCTGGTCGGACGAGCCTCGTTTCAAATTATATCGAGTAGATGGACGTGTACGGATATGGAGACAACCTCATGAATGCATGGAGCCTGCATGTCGAGAGGGACTGTTCAAGATGGTGAATGGTATGGACCGTGTGCAGCTGCAGTGATATGGGACCCATCTTACGTGGTTCAAATGGTTCAAATGGCTCTGAGCACTATGGGACTTAACTTCTTTGGTCATCAGTCCCCTAGAACTTAGAACTAATTAAACCTAACTAACCTAAGAACATCACACACATCCATGCCAGAGGCAGGATTCGAACCTGCGACCGTAGCGGTCTCGCGGTTCCAGACTGTCGCGCCTAGAACCGCTCGGCCACCCCGGCCGGCCCATCTTACGTCTAACTACGACTCTGACAGGTCACACGTACGTAAGCATCCTATCTGATCACCTGCATCCGTTCATGTCCATTGTGCATTCCGACGGACTTGGACAATTCCAGTAGGACAAAGCGACACCCCACACGTCCAGAATAGCTATAGAGTGGCTCCAGGAACACTATTCTGAGTTTAAACTCCCCAGACACGAACAGTATTGAACATATCTGAGATGTCTTATAACGTGCTGCTCAGAAGAGATCTCCACCCCCTGGTACTCTTACTGATTTATGGACAGCCCTGCAGGATTCATGGTGTCAGCTCCCTGCAGTACTAACCAGATATTCACTGAGTCCATGTTAAAATGTGTCTGAATTGCTAAGGGACCAAAATGCTGAGGTCATCGGTCCCTAGACTTACACACTACTTAAACTAACTTATGCTAAGAACAACACTCACACCCATGCCCGAGGGAGGACTCGAACCTTCGGCAGGAGGGTCCGCGCGACCCGTGACATGGCACCGCTAACGGCGCTGCCACTCGAGTGCACGCCATGGCTTGTTGCGGCATTTCTGCGTGATCGCGGGGGCTCTGCGCGATATTAAGCAGGTATACCTGTTTCTCTGGCTCTTCAGTGTATCAGGGTTTCTTCCCGTTCCATTCATGAATGCAGCGTAGGAATGCTTCTTGTATGTGCGGGAATGCCTCTGTGTTTGCTGTAATTAATTTAATATTGTCCCCACGATTCCTATGTGAGCGATAACTAGGGGTTGCAGAATATTCCTAGAGTCATCATTTAATGCCGACTCCTGAATTTTGATAGTAGGCTTTCTCGGAATAGTTTACTTCTATCGTCAGGAGTCTGCCAGGTCAGTTTCTTCAGCAGCTCTGTGACCATTCGTGGTGCCCCTATGTATACGTTCAGTATCGCCAGTTAGTCCCATCTGGTATGGCTTCTGTGGTGTCACCGCCAGACACCACACTTGCTAGGTGGTAGCCTTTAAATCGGCCGCGGTCCGGTAGTATACGTCGGACCCGCGTGTCGCCACTATCAGTGATTGCAGACCGAGCGCCGCCACACAGCAGGTCTAGAGAGGCTCCCTAGCACTCGCCCCAGTTGTACAGCCGACTTTGCTAGCGATGGTTCACTGTCTGCATACGCTCTCATTTGCAGAGACGACAGTTTAGCATAGCCTTCACCTACGTCATTTGCTGCGACCTAGCAAGGCGCCATATTCAGTTACTATAATCTGAACAGATAATACAGTCATGCGGCTGGCAAATAATGGTGCTACAACAAAGAAAAGTATACCAAATGGCGATCGATATTTGAATTTTACAAGGTTTCAATATTTTTCGATAGTCACACTTCCCAAAAACATTTTTGTTTATTTTCAGTTTTGACATTAGGACGCTAAATTTTGAAGTACGTAAAAGGATCAATGCGGTGAACACATTCGCTTGTAACTGTGCAGGGTGCATCAGAATCAATAGCTGATGAAAGTATACGATGATAATCAAAAACGGTCCACTAGATATGGTCTACAAATGACGAATTTGTTAGATAATTACAAAAGTGTGATTGAGGACCGCCTTCTATAGTATGACGTATTGTCCTACTTAGTTCAAGTTTATTTGAAATGTAAACTTCCCGATTAAGTTCCGACCAACTTGCACTCAAATTTCACCTATGGTGTAACTTGACAAAAACTGTATTGCTTCGGCGAGATACATGTTGCACTTTACTGTAGGTCCACACTCGTACCTGTGAAGGAGATGTCCCGTGGGTCGCCCTCGCATTTCGGTGCAACACTTTTCTCGTCCCCAGTGAATTCCAAATCCCGGATCTACCTTAAATCGGGATAAAGCTGTATAAATCGCTGCTCCAGTTTTTCATTCATGTCAGTGAGACTTCTGACATAACGCTAGACATAAAAGCCCAGAGAACCGAAGTCAGAATGTAATGTGGAGACTTTTTGAGGGCATACAACGCGCAAGCCGCGGTCACAAGGGCTATCTAGGCCAGTCCCTATCACAGAGGAATACATAAAATAGATAAAATAATTCCAACCAATGATTAGGGTTGCCTACAACTATTCGATCATATTGGTAATAATTACAGACTGCACGGATTACTAATTGAAAAGTAATAAAATTTAATCGATGAGTATATGAAACTAATTTTCCCCAGGCAACGAGGATCTCTGAAGTGCTCCAGACCGTGGAATTCCTTAATAGTTCCTGGCCGTTAGATCTTAATTTATGTTGAAGCCACGTGCTGTTGGAGGCATGCCAGTTTCTACCTCATTTGGGAAACTGGCGCCCAAACAGGTGTTCCGACTGGAGAGTTTCACAGACCGAGCTACCCACCGGGGCGAGGCTGCACCAACGGTTCGTTTCCTGACCCTGACTTTCTCCAGCCCCATTCTGTTGTTCATTTTGAACGAGTATACATCACAGATAGAGTGAGTGCAGCAGTAACCGCCATTTTGCTGTGCAACTGTTGCCCTCCATCATCGTGGGAGAAGGCTTACTTTAAGACCGTCCAATTTGTCCAGCATGTTTCGCGTTAGGGAAGTCGAAGCTATTACGGTGGTTGCTTTTGTGCGATCACGCTGTTTTTCGCCTTGAGTACCCGGCACAACTCTACTGATCCACATGTCGTTTGACCCTTGCCTCTGCATTCGTAAAACGCAACTCGTGGATAGCAACTGTGTTTATCTATTCCTTTCAGTTGAATATTTCCCGCTCTCTGTAGGGACTGGCTCTACTCTCGTGTAGATATCTCACTGCTGTGTTCGATATGTGCTTTTTTATTTTTTGTGTTCCGTGTCCTACAACAAGGCGGCGTCTCGCCAAGCCGTCCGGAATTTCCGATGCTTTCTACAAAACACTGTGTGGCAGTCTACTTCGCAATTGTGAGTGTTCCTGCAATATACACTCCAATTTAATCGCATTTACTGGTTGACGTCGTTCTGCAACTGTCCCAGTGCCTCGTTCAGTTTAAATTAAACTATAAATTAGGTGATGAAACACCTGCCAAGTGAAGAAGTGTTCATGGTCCAGTGACAGCGCTTAGCAGATGAGTCTGATACGGATCCAGTGAAAGGCAGTGATTTCCCCACAGTTATTCATATCATTCATCAGTTGCATACCAGTCGCTTCACGGTGATCTTGAAGGCCGTATCCCTGGTCGACCAATCACTCTTGGTGCACATTGGCGCCTTAGATGTGGTCTTGCTCTAGCATCAAAATATGTCGGTGCCTCATCGTCCACCGACCACCCTTCCCTGCCATACATCAGTGGTTCCCAATTCTCTGAGGGATAAAAAACTTTTATCGTTATTCTGAAAAACTGTAATACTGATTACATACTTTACCAATAATTATACAAGCTTTTAAATAGTAGCAATAATGCGTGACACAATGTGGAGGAGGTTACAGCACTGAAAGGAATGCATAAATATCGTCTTTCTCACAATGTCCACCCGTACTTACCTATGACAGTAAAACTCAGATGTATTTATACATCACCTATGCTTAAACATCTCGTGAAAATGCTTTCTCCTAGCTGCGGGTAGTTCCAGCAGTAGACCATAAATTGCTTCATTCTTCATTTCGCAATAATAAAGGAATTAATTGACAGCAAAATACAACAGTAACTATGTAGTGGTTACTACGCTGCTGTAGAGCGTAAACTGTATTATTATTATTATTGTTATTATTACTGGCAGTGCTCAGACACAAAGCGCTGGCAACCTGAAGTCTTCCAATTTCTGTCTGTCCAGAAGTAAGGAAACCAGCAGTCAAGTGAGGTACAAACAGCAGGCCTTAGTGCAGAGCACACGTTTTAAGCTAGTTGACTGTTGAGCCTGGCGATCAACTGGTAAGACGCACTCCTGGACACGTAAGGCTTGGGGGATCGAACACCGAGCAGAAGAACACGAATTTTTCAGTTTGCGTTTTAACCTAAAACCTTAACGCTGTAATGAATCTCCAGAAATGACACGGATTCCAAGTTAAAATGCAGGTATTCTTTCCCTGTGTTTGGACAACTAGGGTAGGTTAGGGACACACAAGTCGCCAAAGTGGCCTCCAATTGAAAGACGGACCAGCCGTTGAGCCACACGAAATTATTATTATATTAAATGGGGTGCAAGGTGTGGTTGAAGAAAGTGTCGTTAGGAAGAGAAGCGGTGCCAAGGAAGCATGTTTCGTAACAAGTGTCTGCCCTCAATGTGGATAGCTATCTTTTCTGAGGGGGGGATGTAGGTAGCACTCGTGACACATTGAGAACTGAGACATTATTTTGTTAAAAATGTGGTTAGAAGTAAGCTATACCAATTGTCTCATTGAATCATTAGTTTGTTGTTTAATAAAAACACCTACAGAAACTAAATATCATTCGTCTGTCATCATTTTCAAAATGAAAGTGTCCAAAGAAAATTCTTTTCCGTTCTAAAGTACAGGGTGATTGAAAAAGAATACCACAACTTTAAAAATGTCTATTTAATGAAAGAAACATAATATAACCTTCTGTTATACATCATTACAAAGACTATTTAAAAAGGTTTTTTTTTCACTCAAAAACAAGTTCAGAGATGTTCAATATCGCCCCCTCCAGACACTCGAGCAATATCAACCCGATACTCCAACTCGTTCCGCACTCTCTGTAGCATATCAGGCGTAACAGTTTGGATAGCTGCTGTTATTTCTCGTTTCAAATCATCAATGGTGGCTGGGAGAGGTGGCCGAAACACCATATCCTTAACATACCCCCATAAGAAAAAATCGCAGGGGGTAAGATCAGGGCTTCTTGGAGGCCAGTGATGAAGTGCTCTGTCACGGGCTGCCTGGCGGCCGATCCACCGCCTCGGGTAGTTGACGTTCAGGTAGTTACGGACAGATAAGTGCCAATGTGGTGGCGCTCCATCCTGCTGAAATATGAATTGTTGTGCTTCTTGTTCGAGCTGAGGGAACAGCCAATTCTCTAACATCTCCAGATACTATAGTCCAGTTACAGTAGCACCTTCGAAGAAAAAGGGACCAAAAACTTTATTGGCTGAAATGGCACAGAAAACGTTCACCTTAGGCGAGTCACGTTCATACTGAGTTGTTTCCCGCGGATTCTCAGTGCCCCATATACAGACATTGTGACGGTTGACTTTCCTGTTAGTGTGGAAAGTTGCTTCATCACTAAACACAATCTTTGAAACGAAAGACTCATCTGTTTCCATTTGAGCAAGGATAAAATCACAGAAATCGATTCTTTTAATCTTATCAGCTGCAGACAGTGCTTGAACCAATTTCAGACGATAAGGTTTCATAACTAACCTTTTTCGTAGGACTCTCCATACAGTTGACTGTGGAATTTGCAGCTCTCTGCTAGCTCTGCGAGTCGATTTTCCTGGGCTGTGAACAAATGCTTGCTGGATGCGTGCTACATTTTCATCACTCGTTCTCGGCCATCCAGAACTTTTCCCTTTGCACAAACACCCATTCTCTGTAAACTGTTTATACCAACGTTTAATACACCACCTATCAGGAGGTTTAACACCATACTTCGTTCGAAATGCACGCTGAACAACTGTCGTCGATTCAATTCTGTCGTACTCAATAACACAAAAAGCTTTCTGTTGAGCGGTCGCCATCTTGGCATCAACTGACGCTGACGCCTAGTCAACAGCGCCTCAAGCGAACAAATGTACAACTAAATGAAACTTTATAGCTCCCGTAATTCGCCAACAGATAGTGCTTAGCTCTGCCTTTTGTCGTTGCAGAGTTTTAAATTCCTAAAGTTGTGGTATTCTTTTTGAATCACCCTGTATAATTAGGTGCCATTGTTGGCAATGGTGGATGGAGCACGTGGGGTGGGGGGTACCAGCTAACATCTGATTGCACTCTAGGATAGTGATTCAGAAAGGTTGGGAGCGACTGCCATAGATCATATGTGAAATTTGAGCCCAATTCAAGGAGTTTTGGCCGTAAACTTCACACTTCAAATAAATCTGCGCAATGACAATATGACATACTAATATCAATGGCGGCTCATATCTGCACATTTTTAGTTATTTCCCGAAAGTTTAGTGTGCAAAGCCATGTTTATTGGAACGATTTTGCTTTCGTTATTGTATACTCTCACTGGTGCCAGTATTCGATATTAATTATGATGAAGCTTGCGTAAAATATAAGTTTTTAATAGTGCTACGGAAAATTATAATTGAAATCGATTACTAAGCAAATTATCCTAAAATGACGCATACTGTTTAAATTACGAAAACAAATTTGTCTTTCCAGTAATCTACTTCTAGGAACTGAATCATCATCATCATCATCATTTAAGACTGATTATGCCTTTCAGCGTTCAGTCTGGAGCATAGCCCCCTTATAAAATTCCTCCATGATCCTCTATTCAGTGCTAACATTGGTGCCTCTTCTGATGTTAAACCTATTACTTCAAAAGCATTCTTAACCGAATCCAGGTACCTTCTCCTTGGTCTGCCCCGACTCCTCCTACCCTCTACTGCTGAATCCATGAGTCTCTTGGGTAACCTTGCTTCTCCCATGCGTGTAACATGACCCCACCATCTAAGCCTGTTCGCCCTGACTGCTACATCTATAGAGTTCGTTCCCAGTTTTTCTTTGATTTCCTCATTGTGGACACCCTCCTGCCATTGTTCCCATCTACTAGTACCTGCAATCATCTGCTTTCATATCCGTAACCTCAACCTTGTTGATAAGGTAACCTGAATCCACCCAGCTTTCGCTCCCATACAACAAAGTTGGTCGAAAGATTGAACGGTGCACAGATAACTTAGTCTTGGTACTGACTTCCTTCTTGCAGAAGAGAGTAGATCGTAGCTGAGCGCTCACTGCATTAGCTTTGCTACACCTCGCTTCCAGTTCTTTCACTATGTTACCATCCTGTGAGAATATGCATCCTAAGTACTTGAAACCGTCCACCTGTTCTAACTTTGTTCCTCCTGTTTGGCACTCAATCCGTTTATATTTCTTTCGTTTTGGAGATGCTAATCTCCATACCATAGTCCTTACATTTCTGATCTAGCTCTGAAATATTACTTTGCAAACTTTCAATCGAATCTGCCATCACAACTAAGTCATCCGCATATGCAAGACTGCTTATTTTGTGTTCACATATCTTAATCTCACCCAGCCAGTCTATTGTTTTCAACATATGATTCATAAATAATATGAACAACAGTGGAGACAGGTTGCAGCGCTGTCTTACCCCTGAAACTACTCTGAACCATGAACTCAATTCACCGTCAACTCTAACTGCTGCCTGACTATCCATGTAAAGACCTTTAATTGCTTGCAAAAGTTTGCCTCCTATTCCATAATCTCGTAGAACAGACAATAACTTCCTCCTAGGAACCCGGTCATATGCCTTTTCTAGATCTATAAAGCATAGATACAATTCCCTGTTCCACTCATAACATTTCTCCATTATTTGCCGTAAGCTAAAGATCTGGTCCTGACAACCTCTAAGAGGCCTAAAGCCACACTGATTTTCATCCAATTGGTCCTCAACTAATACTCGCACTTTCCTTTCAACAATACCTGAGAAGATGTTTCCATGTTTAAAGATTGGTGTGATTACTACTTTTGTCCAGTCTGATGGAACCTGTCCCGACTCCCAGGCCATTTCAATTATCCTGTGTAGCCATTTAAGACCTGACATTCCACTGTATTTGATGAGTTCCGACTTAATTTCATCAACCCCAGCTGCTTTATTGCAGTGCAATCTATTGACCATTTTCTCCACTTCCTCAAATGTGATCCTATTTCCATCATCATTCCTATCCCATTCTACCTCTAAATCTGAAACATTGCTGATCGTATTTTCACCTACATTGAGCAACTGTTCAAAATATTCCCTCCATCTGCCCAAGGCATCCACAGGATTCACCAGCAGTTTTCCTGACCTGTCCAAATTACTTGTCATTTCCTTCTTACCTCCCTTTCGAAGACTGCTAATTACACTCCAGAATGGTTTTCCAGCAGCTTGACTCATAGTCTCCAACCTGTTTCCAAAGTCTTCCCAAGATTTCTTCTTGGATGCTGCAATTATCTGTTTGGCTTTGTTTCTTTCTTCAACATAACTTTCTCTGTCTACCTGAGTTCTAGTGTGTAGCCATTTTTGATACGCCTTCTTTTTCCTTTTACAGGCTGCCTTGACTGTGTCATTCCACCAAGCTGTTTGCTTCATCCTACTTTTACACACTACTGTTCCAAGGCATTCTTTAGCCACTTCTAGTACTGTGTCCCTGTACCTTGTCCATTCCTTTTCCAATGACTGTAATTGACTACATTCAACTAACTGGTACCTTTCTGAGATCGCTGTTTTGTACTTGTGCCTGATTTCCTTATCCTGAAGTTTCTCCACTGTTATCGTCCTACATATGGACCTGACCTTCTGCACTTTCGGCCTCACAATCCCAATTTCACTGCAGATTAAATAATGATCAGTGTCATCAAAGAATCCCCTGAATACACGTGTGTCCCTCACAGCCTTCCTGAATTCCTGATCTGTTATTATATAATCAATGACAGATCTGGTTCCCCTGCTTTCCCAAGTATACCGGTGAATGTTCTTATGTTTAAAAAAGGAGTTTGTGATTACTAAGCCCACACTGGCACAGAAATCCAAGAGTTGTTTCCCGTTTCTGTTGGCCTCCATATCCTCTCCAAATTTACCCGTAACCTTTTCATACCCTTCTGTTCGATTTCCAATCCTGGCATTAAAATCACCCATGAGCAGAACACTGTCCTTGTCCTTAACTCTAACAACTACATCTCTGAGTGCCTCATAAAAACTATCCATCTTATCTTGATCTGTCCCTTCACAATGCGAATATACTGACACAATCCTAATTTTCTTGTTAGACACTGTCAAATTTGTCCACATCAGTCGTTCGTTTACATACCTTATTGCAACTACGCTGGGTTCCATTTCTTTCCTGATGTAAAGCCCTACACCCCATTGTGCTATTCCTGCTTTGACTCCTGACAGGTAGACCTTGTATTCTCCCTCTTCTTTCTCACCCCTTACCCGAAAGAAGAACTGAATTATAACGAAAATGAATTACAATGATAGAACGATAAATATTTTGAAATATGCAATGCGTCGCATCATGAAAGCTATAAACGAGCTGATCGATGCAAATCTTTACAATACACCGCCAAAAAAAAAAAAAAAGCAGTAATATGGTAGCCACGAGCAGATATGGTGATAGGCTGGACAGAGAGACGACAGAGATTGGCAAACAACGCACTAATTTCAATCAGAAACTGAAGGGATTTGACATCAGCGGTGTGTGGCTTCCGTCACCAGTCTTTGCCAAGGGACGAGAAAAGAGATTTATGACAGTCAGACGCATCGAATTAGCACTGAAATTCAGAGGTGTTGTTGCGCACACCTTTACGTCCTGATGGCGGGGACACGCCTGCTCATGGAGTCTACAATACGGTGACAGCGTTGGGAAGTAATCCTGATCCTCTAGCGGTCAAACGCCGCCGAAAACCACGAAAATATATCGGGGCTGGGTCCAGTGTGCGCGCATCTCATTGGACGAAGTCCCAAATGTGGGCGGTAGGATTCTGGTGAGGTGTAAGCTGGTCTTTGGGATTCCACAAACACACACTTGTTTCTGTTTGAGTGTTCCTCAAACGATTCCAGAGAGACGCTGGACTGCCTTGCTGATCATACCTATACTGTGTAGTGTGAGTGGAAAGTACGTTCTTAAATCGTTCAACGATGGCAGCCGATGGCTTACTCAAGAATACTTGCACGAACAGTGAATTGTCAACAAGAGGGATGCATCGTCTGACGTGACTATCGGCATTCTCACACACGCGACGCATCAAACTGTTCGACTCGCTATAGCGCCAGGGGAACCGTCTTTCCAGTTCAGCTGTTCACGAGTGTACAGGTGATGGTGGTTTTCTTTGAAGTACGACGCAGTTAAGTCCGCACAGCGCCAGCACTCGTTCCTTTCTTCATACAAAACGTTTCTTCGTGTGGTTTTCAGTTAGGCTTCACAAAAGTCCCTCTGATTTCCGTTTTCCGTTAGACCGAACGAAGGCGTCTACAATTAGATGTACATGCGCTAGCGTAGAGTTGACGCATTTTGATTATACACGCCAAAAGAACACACTTCGACAGTCGACTCAAACTGGTTATGGTCTCTTTGATCATATCGGTCCCCACTACGCGCAGTTAGGCTGGAGGCGACCGCATGGGTGACGTGATTTTCACAAGCACTCCCTACTTCTTCAGTTTTTTAGCACATGTCTTTCAGTACGTCTTCTCACATGTCAAATAGCTATTATCTTTCTGTAACCGCAGTACGAGATCGGAAATGTGCGGCATCTTTACTGTACTTCTGCACAACACTAAATCTTACTCCATCTCCTTCTGCATGAGGCTGTGGAACAAAGTACCATGTAACTGGCGTCTTATCCAAAGCCGCTCTGTATTCAAGAGGAGATTAAAGCGTTTTCTGGTATCATCGGCGTAGCTTCCCTCTCGGCTTATTCCAAATGTTTTCATTCTATGCAACAGGGAACAGCATCTGTGTCACGCTGTATGCTACTTATTGTTATCTCGTCCCTTTTAATTTCTGTTTTCTTCCTTTCATATCATCTGCCAATGTTACCTCATTATTTCACACTCTTACTCTGAGCAGTCAACTTCTTCTCTCGAGCCGGCCTGTGTGGCCGAGCAGTTCTAGGCGCTACAGTATGAAACCGCGCGACTGCTAGGGTCGCAGGTTCGAATCCTGCCTCGGGCATGGATGTGTGTGATGTCGTTAGGTTAGTTAGGTTTAATTAGTTCTAAGTACTAGGGGACTGATGGCCTCAGCAGTTAAGTCCCATAGTGCTCAGAGCCATTTGAACCATTTTTTCTCCTCTGGAATGATTCGCTCAGCATCAAATCATAGGACGAACATGTGGAACACAAATGGGAAAAATTCGAAAGCATCATTCCATATACTTTAGACACGTACGTTCTGAGAAAGATCTTAAGGGATGGGAAAGTCCCACCGTGGTTTAATAGCCATGTTAGATAACTGCTAAGTAAACAAGGAGAGCTTCATCACGGATTCAAAAGCAGTCAAAACCTAGCTGACAAACAAAAACTGAACGAAGCGAAATGAGCGTAAGGAGAACAATGAGAGAAGCGATCAGTGACTTCGAAAGTAAAATTTTGTCAGCCGATCGTACTAAAAATCCTAATATGTTTTGGTCTTACGTAACATCAGTGAGCGGTTTGAAATCTATTCATTCACTTAGTGACGGTGCTGGTACCGGAACGGAAGGTAAAAGAGTGAAGGCCGAAATACTGAATTCGGTCATCCGAAATTGTTTCACCGCGGAAGATTCTACAAAAATTATAGGAAAGCATTTGCTCCCCTTCTAGCAGCAGTTCATTGTAGATCGCTGGAGCAACGAAAGGTATTAGTGACTGCCAAAACCCTCAGGTCATTACTGTTTTCAACAAGGGTCGTATGACAGATGCACGCATTTCTAGATCTATATCGTTGACGTCAGTCTGTTGCAAAATTGCAGAACGTATTTTATGTTCAAGAATCATGACTTTTTGGAGAACGAAAATCTCCTCCATAGAAATCAAAGGATTCCACAAACAGAGATTTTGCAAAACTCAGCCCCTCTGTTCCCCATGGGATCCAGAGCGGTGAGGACAATGACGCTCAGGTTGACGCCATGAGCCTCGACTTTAGGAAGACATTTGACACCTATCCGCTCTGCCGGCCAGACAAAAAAATAAGAGCTTACCGAGTAGTGAACCAGATTTCCAATTGGATTCAAGGCTTCCTTGGAGATAGAATTCAACAGGTCGCTCTTAAGGGAACAATATCGACAGATGAAAAAATAATTTCCAGAGTGCCCCAAGGAAGTGTGATAGACCTTTACCGTCTTCAGCTGTATGTAAATGATTTAGTAGAAAACGTCGGAAGCTCTTGAAGACTGTTCACAGCTGATGCGGTTGTCTGTAACAAAGTAGCAGCGCCAGATTTGCAGAACGACCTGGAGAGGACTGGTGAGCGGTGCAGATTCTGGCAGTCCATCCTGAACGTAAATAAACTTGACATATTGTGCCTGCACAGCAAAACGAATCCACCGCTGCACATTGTTGACAAACTGCTGGAGACAGTATCTACCG
The DNA here is from genome assembly GCF_023898315.1 of Schistocerca nitens. Classification (NCBI taxonomy): domain Eukaryota; kingdom Metazoa; phylum Arthropoda; class Insecta; order Orthoptera; family Acrididae; genus Schistocerca; species Schistocerca nitens. The sequence goes on along the minus strand of NC_064615.1, from coordinate 1,617,867 downwards.
TAAAATTTCTGGGAGTAACTGTCCACGGCGAAATTGGGTGGAATGAACTCATAAAGCAAATAGTAGGAAAGTCAGATGCCTGTCTGAGATTCATAGGAAGAATCTTACGGAAATGTAAGTCATATACAAAAGAAGTGAATTACAAGGCGCTCGTTCGACCGATTCTTGAGTACTGTTCATCGATTTGGGATCCTTACCACAGAGATGCCCAACATACTCTAGTTGCAGAGGCGTCGAGCATTATGGAGAGATTTACTATTGAAATTTCGAGAGAGCGTTTTCCGGAAAGAGACGGACAAATGCTTTTGTATTCCAGTCTTTGATCACAATATGAATTCTTTAGACGATGACCGGTTTCAGTCCGTAATGACCATCCTCAGATCTATAATATACAAATATATACGCCTAGTGGGCAGTGTGTCTTTCAACATAATACAGCAATACGTATCACAATATATTATCATACAACCAGGGAGATGTACAGAAAATACGGTAAAACGTACCTTTTTTACACCATGTCCTAAAATGATAAGGCCATAATGGCATTGTCAAAACATAAATATAATCAGCATAGCATCGTCATATAGATGTAAAATAAGGTGTAGAATAGGCCGCATCGTCCACACAGACATTATTGCAACTGGCTACTGAAGTACAGTAGCTACCAGAAATCTGTTTGCCTACATCATCCCTACATGTCGCTACCGTTAGCTTAGATGTAGTCATCAAAAAATGTTTCAAATGGCTCTGAGCACTATGGGACTTAACTTCTGTGGTCATCAGTCCCCTAGAACTTAGAACTACTTAAACCTAACTAACCTAAGGACATCACAAACATCCATGCCCGAGGCAGGATTCGAACCTGCGACCGTAGCGGTCACGCGGTTCCAGACTGAAGCGCCTTTAACCGCACGGCCACACCGGCCGGCCTATGTAGTCATCATTCACGCAAAAAAACATAATCTGATAAAAACACATTATGTAAAATACATGTAGCAGACTTTTAAAATTGATAACTATCATAGAAACTAAATTGTGATACATTAAAAGACGAATACAGTTACCCATATAAAATTATTGAAAGGAAATCTATGAATAGAATAGCACCGATCCTTTTTATGGTCAATTTACGGTCAACAATTAATATACGTATCACATTGCCTGTAGCAACCTATAAATTGCCTATGACTACATCTAAGCTTATCACTTCAGGACATGGTGTAAAAAAAGATCTCAGGATGGTCATTACGGACTGAAACCGGTCATCGTCTAAAGAATTCATATTGTGATCAGAGACTGGAATACAAAAGCATTTGACAGTATTGCATCACTGTTTGTATACGCGACCATGTCGCAGTTGGTGAAGAGACGGACAACCTATTACTTCGTCCCACATACCTCTCGCGAAATGACCACGGTGAAAAATTTGAGACATTAGAGGTAACAGAGAGACTCACCTACAATCGTTCTTCCCACGCGCCATTCGCCGGTAGAAGAGATTGGGGGGAGGGGGGGGGGGGCGGCGAATTGGCTAGTGGTACCAGAAGCACCTTCTGCCATACACGATTGCGAAACTTGCGGATGTGACGTAGATTTACTGCTGTCCATTAGATGTCATTACGCCGGCCGAAGTGGCCGTGCGGTTAAAGGCGCTGCAGCCTGGAACCGCGAGACCGCTCCGGTCGCAGGTTCGAATCCTGCCTCGGGCATGGCTGTTTGTGATGTCCTTAGGTTAGTTAGGTTTAACTAGTTCTAAGTTCTAGGGGACTAATGACCTCAGCAGTTGAGTGCCATAGTGCTCAGAACCATTTGAACCATTTGAACCATTTAGATGTCATTACTCACATTCGACAAGAAGGTAACGAGGAGACTGCTAAATACAATAATGAGATGGACACATTTTACAATCCGATTTCTCATTACCATGTATATTATTATTTTTATTTACTAAAAGACAGTTCTGTTTACCACTTCGGCTGTTTTGCGATCACATTAATGTATTTTCACACTGTTCCATTGAAGTGCCCCCTTCACGTGCTTTCTCTTGAGATTTGCATTACGTGTTGCCATACCCTCGTATTTTACATAGTCATCCTATGTGGGTGTATACAGCGAACGCCTGCCATGTTCATTGTAATTGCTGACATAGTAAACTCGAACGAGAGAACGTAGTCGTCATCCACTTGGATAACGCTGCTACGGCAACGAAATGTGTAAGTGAATGTAAACCTCATGATACGTTTCACAGAACATCGCTATTCTCAGGTTGACACTGCGAAGGAGAAAACTGGAACATTGTTTTAATAAATTTGTAGTGGAAACTTCCTTGCAGATTAAAACTGTGTGCCAGACCGAGACTCCAACTGGGGACCTTTGCCTTTCGCGGACAAGTGCTCTACCATGTGAGCTACCCAAGCACGACTGACCCCCCGTCCTCACAGCATTACTTCTGCCAGCACCTCGTCTCCTACCTCTCATTCTCGAAATTTGTAGTTGTCATTATAATTATCATTATGTTTCGCTCAAGTGCTACAGAAATTGTAATGTTGACTCACTGAGAATGCCTGGTTAGGTATAACATGAAATAAGTAAATAAAAGTAGTCGCACACTGATAAACTATGACAAATACTTCCGCTATAATGTGAACAATATCATCCATCTGCTGAAAAGGTAGTAGGAAGTACCTCATGAACATATTTCCGCAAGAAATTCGGCAAGTGTTGTTGCCGAATCTGATAACCACAAACCGGCATTATCAATAATGTGCACATAGTGTTATAATATCCTTATTCCACTGTATAAAGAAAGCCAGCGTAAATCGTCGAAGATCCATGACATTCATGTCATGTCTACCACGTGTACTGAATCCGTAGTCGGGGGAAGGGGAGGGGGTAGGGCGTGGGTGGGAGGTGGAGGGGAGCAGAGTGTCCAGAATAGAGGAAGGTCGTTAAGGGCAGAGCTGTTGCTCGCTTCGGCAAGGCAAACAGCCTGAGCCACTGTGTCAAGGCCGAGCGAGGCGTGCGTGTTTTCCTTCCGACTGCCGGCAGTAGCCGCACGTGGTGGTCGCCTCGGCCGAAGATCTAACCGACTCCACTTCCGTCCAAGAACGGGCGGATACACATACAACAACGATTTCATCATTGCCACAGCATAAGGAATCTTTGCTCCACTTTTGTTAAGAGATTGGCGAATACCAATATTCACAACTATTTTGCTGGTGGCACTAGTCAGTTCTTTCTCATACCACAGCGAAATTAGAATCAGATATCAGCAATACTGGATAGAAAGTCCTGAATTACTCAGTGGGCTCTTGGCCCTTTTTATCTTTTAGTCCCGCAGATATAGTTAACAAACAAATCTCGAAATTTCTTATTTGAAGTCCATAATTGAAAACAATTTTCCAAAGGAATAATTCGGCACATGGAACACTGCACCACCATGATTGACCATACGAAAATAAATACTAAGTGTTTATGAAATATTTCGACGGAATCATGGATATGTTAATATTCTGAGACACATACTGAAATTAGAAGAATTGAATTGATTGATTTTATATTTTAATTAGGTTTTCATTTCACTAATAGGCTTTGATAATCCTGAAAATAGGCATTTACGTTAATTTGCTCCGTGTTTTGATCCAAAGGTCGAGTATACTTGGCATGTTTCACTGGTGCAAAGCATTCGTACAGTTTCTGCTGCTGTATCTAAATGATGCGTCTATTATCAGGTTGCGCTTGTTAGGTTCAAATAATGGTAAGCAGATGAAGAAGACACACTGAACTACTTTTGACATGGCGTTGCACTCTTCCTGCCACTCAATCCGTCGTGCTGCTTGCTTCGACTTTTGAAGAACCTACAATCAAATACGCCACCGTAAGTAAAAGCTTATTGTTGAGAATCATGACTGACCTAGACATTGTTAGCTGCATTTTGTGAACATTCAGACCATGTGGTTCGTAGATTGCAGCAAATGACCAACCACTCTTATTGCGTGGGCGGTGGAACTATCTCTGGGACCCGTCTCGGAGTACATTGTCACTCCACTGCACTTGGGGGCTAACTCGTCTCTTCTAATATTTATTAATTTACTTGTTCTTGTAATATAAAAGATGGTAATTTGGAAAATCACTTTATGCGTGTTAGTTAATTTTGCATTAGTTAACTAATTTTCTGACGTAATAGTTTTGGATATTTAAATCCATTGACATTTTGTGAGATAATTTTATTAGACAGCTAACCACTTACTGAGAACAGTATGTAATATTCGCCCATACTCATCTTGAAACTGCTTCTTTAACGAGTTAAGCACTATAGCTGCACCCTCAAATAAATATTTTAGCTAATGAAATTAGTCGTAAAAAATTCATCTCAGTTTGTTAATAATAGCACTGTCCACAGCTACAACACTAGAAGAAAAAAATGACCTTCGTTAGTCATTAGTACAGCTCCAATAATAAATTTTCCATTCTACAGCGGAGTGTGCGGTGATGTGAAACTTCCTTGCAGATGAAAACTCTGTCGTAGCGAGACTCGAACTCGGGATCTTTGCTTCTCTTGCTCAGGTATTCTACCAAAGACAGCCTGTACTTATTCTAATACCTCATCTCCTACCTTTGAAACTTCACTGAATCTCTCCTGCAAGCTTCGCAGGAGAACGTTTTTCGAAGTTTGGAAGGCAGGAGATGAGGGAACGGAGAAAGTACAGGATTGTTTGGATAGCTCAGTAGGTAGAGCAGTTTCCCACGAGCGGCAAGGGTCGTGAGTTCGAGTTTCACTCCGCCACACAGTTTTAATCTGCCCGAAAGTTTCATTAGAATAGCTGTTACTGAGCCGGAAAGTAGTTCAGTATGTACCACAACGCTCTCTGATCATTTGGCCAATAACCTAAAACGTTTGACAGGTAACATTTTCATTTTGTGTCACTACATGTTTCGGGTCTGCGACCCTTTGCAGGCCTCTGTAAGCTAAATACGAGGGCGTACTGAAACGTAATGCCGCCAAATTTTTATATGGGAAATATTAAACTTTTCAAAATAAAACGAACTTTATTAACATTTTACATATATATTCTTCATGTTCAAAAATGGCTCTGAGCACTATGGGACTTAACATCTGAGGTCATCAGTCCCCTAGAACTTAGAAATAGTTAAACCTAACTAACCTAAGGACATCACACACACCCATGCCTGAGGCAGGATTCGAACCAGCGACCGCAGCGGTCGCGCGGTTCCAGACATTCTTCATGCATAAATATCTGTTTCTCAACACAATAGCCCTGGCGACGAACACATTTCTTCCAACGAGAGACGAGTTTGTTGATACCGTCATTGTAGCTTGTCTGTCTTCGTTGACGGAGTCACAACATCACCTCTGATTACAGCGCTTCATCACTATCGAAGTGAAGTGGTTCAAATGGCTCTGAGCACTATGGGACTCAACTGCTGAGGTCATTAGTCCCCTAGAACTTAGAACTAGTTAAACCTAACTAACCTAAGGACATCACAAACATCCATGCCCGAGGCAGGATTCGAACCTGCGACCGTAGCGGTCTTGCGGTTCCAGACTGCAGCGCCTTTAGATCGAAGTGAAGTGCTCGAAGTGGTGTCGCAGTGCTGGGTGCGCCAGTGTGTGGTCCCGGCATGTCCATGCTGGAGGAGAGGGTGCTCCGTGTCTGGCGAACTCTTAGAATTCGAAACACGGCTACAGCCCTCCATTTATCAAGCACCGACTAGGCACAATTCGGAATCCTCTAGCGGCAGAGCGCTGCAGATGTGTATACGCGTAGAATATAGATGTAGAATGTGATCTGCGAAGGATGAGTCTTCAAGACATCAATGTGCATGAGATTGAATTGCAATCAAGTGGTTAGTGTTTCTTTTTGGATGAATGACCATTTTTTTAGCTACTTCGTAATAAATTTTCCATCCAAAAATCTATTCCTTTGTTACTGATCATTGTTTATGCTACAAGTCGTAAATGTTGGACTTATTCTCTCGCGTAGTCTCGCACTTTGGGTGGATCAAGTTTTCCATTCTTCAAAGTGTTTCGCTGTGCGTAGTTTGTGAACCACGCTCTGGGCATTGCAGCGTAAAAGCCATAAGAAAAATATTTCGCCTGTTTAAGAGATGTCTGTCGTTTAGACAATCATAAACTCCGGACAAAATATTAGTCACTCCTTCAAAGGAGCTCTCTGATCGTTTGGGGCGCTGTAGATAGTGTCAAAAGTACAAGGGGACGTCAAATGATAACGAGATAGATGAAGAAAACAGGCCATACGAATGTCAATGGGCAATACATCCACCATGCTGACACCGTTTTCCAAACAGATTTCTAATAATGAGAGCTGTAGAAGTTGACATGTTTTACAACGAACGGTTGAAGTTTACACTCAGACTCAAGCATGTAACGATATACGAGGGCGTGCTGAGAAGTGATAACTCCGAATTTTGTATGTGAAAACTTTTAAAGCTTTTTAAATTAAACAACCGTTAATGGGACGTTACATCTTTATTCTTCGTGTCTACATCTGTTTCCCAACATAGACATGCTGGCGACGGTGATCAGGGTGAACAAAACCTTCCACACAGGTTGTCAAATGCTTTTACTAAAACGTCACGACCTTTTTCGCATCAGCGGAGATGCATCTTTAAGTGATCTGTGCAAGAAATAGAAACACTGAAGAATTACAGATGTGTCATACCATAAAATGTCGTATATCAATGAAAGCTGAGTACTCACAAGTTTCTTTAGTTTTTAAACAGTCAAGATGCGGCAAGGTAAACGCTACGAGCCAGTTCTCACCGTTCATTGTTAAGATAGAACCAACAGTGCGGTAAAAGTGACTGGAAACTCGCTGCATTTGTGAGAGGTAGCCGGATAAAACAATTTAATTTTCTGACTCCCCTCTAATTATGGCAAGTAACTCAAAATACCACATTAGCGTGTCTTAACTTCGAGAGAGAAGTATAATAGAGTCCTGAATGTCTTACCATACAGCCTTTAGAGTCTCCCAGAGGTATTCAAAAAACTTGCCACACGACTGTAAAAGAAAACGAGACACTCGAACAATCCTTTCATTCTCAATCTGGCTAACTACGATCATAACCATAGGTGGAAACACAATCGCTCAAAAACACTACTACTTGCGGACAATTAACTACCTATGAATAACACTTACACACGAACTTGATATACACTGGTGAACCCCTGCAGCACAGAAAAATTAACTGGAAGTACCAGATGTAAATTAGCCGACCAACCGGTAACGCAGGTAAGTCGTATTGCACACTAAACGCAAACAAACCCAACCAGGACACTAACACAGTGATCGATTTATGACCAATCGCCTGCTTACGTGACAGACTTCCCATTTTAAAGGTAAAGACACTGCAGCTGGCCCAGGAGGCTTCACAGGTGCCCAGCCCAACAGTACCGCACCTCGAAAGGACTGGCACTCTCTATGACGACCTAAGCTCTGTTAACGGAACCGAGCGCTGTACGTTACTCGAAACTAACAACCACCCTACCCTTGCACGATCTGTCGGAGATGGCAAGAAAACCGCTGCTGCTCTTACTACCCGACCAGACTTTCGCAGAGGTCTTTTTCCCTTGGCGCTTGCCTTCGCACCTTTTTCGCCCTCTGCCCTTAAAACCGCTACCCTTCGTTCGCTTTTCGTCCATTATGTCCTCGAGGCGACAGTGTTAATGTGTAATCCCACCCAGACGCCGGGGTAAGATTATTGCCCCACATACCGTCAAGTCCTCCATTAGTGACTAAAATATATACAGGGTGAAAAGTATTTAAACCGAGAAACTCGGGGAGGTTTTAGGGGACATCAAAACAAATATTTTTCCCTAATGTCATTTTTTCCTATGGGGAGTATTTAAACCGGTAGAGGAAGATTTCTCTGGCAGAAAATTAATTAAACCAAGAAACAATTTTCCATTTTTTTATGACCAAGAGACAACACATTAACAAAACCCAATTTCAATTACAGTAGATTTTCAAAAATGCCTCCATTGAGACGTAAACAAATGTTACACTGTCGGATCATGTTCTGTCTGACACGGGCAAAAACCCCAGGAGTATCCTGCTACTATCCGGGCAACCAGATCCTCTTCTGATGCGACAGGAGTTGCGTAAACAAGATTGTGCATCTCTCCCCACGCAAATGGGGACATATCTGGGGATCGAGCAGGCCATGCTACAGGACCACCTCTGTCAATCCACGTTTCTGGGAACCGTCGGTCCAGCAATCGACGCACACGACGACTGAAATGTGCCGGCGCCCCGTCATGTTGGAACCACATGTGTTCTCTTGTAGGGAGCGGGACGTCTTACAGCAATTACGGCAATGCTCTGGAGAGAAAATTGTAATAGTGCCTGCCATTTAATGGCCTAGGTAGCAGATACGGCCCAATTAAACAGCCCCAAACAACACCGACCCACATATAACGAAGAACCGCATTTGATGAGCGCTAGTAACTGTGGCATGTGGGTTGTCCTCACTCCAAACATGCGAATTGTGCATGTTGAAGACTCCATCACGCCCGAACGTTGCTTCATCGGTAAACAACACAGAGGATGGAAATGTAGGATGCATTTCACACTGTTCCAGTTACCACTGCGAAAACTGTGCTCTGAGTGGATAATTAACTGATTCCAGATTGTGGATACGCTGTAAGTAAAATGGATGTAACAATTACTCTCGAAGGATTGTTCTTACATTCGTCTGATTCGTCCCCATGTTACGTGCAATTGCACGAGTGCTGATTGAAGGATCCCGCTCCACATGCTGCAAGACAGATTCCTCAAATTGCAGCGTTCTTACCGTGCGACGGCGTCCCTGTCCAGGTAATCTGCTAAATGACCCGGTCTCACGCAGACGTTGGTACACAGCAGCAAAGGTCGTATGATGCGGGATATGGCGATTAGGATATTGCTGTTGATAAACCCGGTGTGCAGCTCGTCCCTTGTGGTGCGCTACGTAGTACGCAGCAACCATATCAGTGTATTCACTCCAGTTGTATCGCTCCATTAGTAAACAGAGACAATGCACTACTACACTGGTGGACAGCAGTTACCTGCAACGGAAGCGCGTAATACGCCCTCTAACAACTGAAGATCGTAGTACGAACTCTATAAATTTGAAGAGCGTAATACGGCCTCCACCGGTTTAAATAATCCTCATAGGAGAAAATGACACTAGGGAAAAATATTTGTTTTGATGTCCCCTACAACCTCCCAGAGTTTGTCGGTTTAAATACTTTTCACCCTGTATAGGTGGTAGTAGATCATTTGAGATGGCCACCACGTCGGTGTGGGCGTGGAGACGCTCCACCCTTCTTTTTCCATGCCGTAGAGGTCATAGAAGGTGGGCACGGCGCCAACGTAAGCAAAACTGATGGGTCGGTACTACGAGCCACGTGTGCGGGGTGGTGCTGGCGCGAGGCTCGAACACGTTTCTCCCACCGAGGGAGCAGTTTGCTGACGCCGTCACAGTAGAATGTCTGACTCTGTAGACGGAGCCACAGGCTCACCTCTGCTTGCACCCTTTCATCGCTATCAAAGTGAAGTCACTGAAAGTGTTCTTTAAGTTTTGGAAAGAGATGACAATCGAATTGGGACAAGTCAGGACCGTATGGAATAACAGTGAACGTAAGGTGTCGGATTGTAGCAGATGTCGCGGCATTCCTGTATTGTCTTGCATTGTCTTGTTAAAGGGGAAGGTGCTCCATATGTGGACGAACACTTCGAATTATAAGCTCGATTACAGCACGCGGCTTTTCTCACTCGTCGACATCTTTACGTTACCCGCTGCCAAGTTACACGCTACAATTCGGAGCCCCTTGGCAGCAGGCGGCTGCAAATACGTAGACACGAAGAATAAAGATGTAGAGCATTAATAACGTTTGTTTTATTTAAGAAGCTGTAACAGTTTCTGCATAAATATTTGGAGACATTACTTTTCAGCACATTCTCGTAATACCGATTATACAATACTAGTGCGACCCATTCTTGAGTACTGCTGGAGTGTTTGGAACCTCCTCCCTATCGCATTAAAGGAAGCCGTAGAAGTAGTTGAGATGCGAGCCGCTAGATACGTTGCCGGTAAGTTCAGTCAACGCGCTAGCATTATGGAGACGCTTCGTTAACTCAAATGGAAATCCCGCGATGGAAGACTACGTTCTTTTGGGAAAAATTAGTGTTCGGCATTTGCGTCTAAGTGCGGAAATCACTCGAGGTCCCATCGAGTTTTGATGATTTCACTAATGTAACGTACTGTCAACTGCATGCAGTTTCACGTACATTTAAAGATTGGCGAAAATGTTTCATTTCAGAATGAAGTACCAGACTTCATACGAAAGAGCCTATATGCAACCAAGGCGGAACTTTTCAGTTAAGAATTGCTGTGGCATGCGGTTGCATTGAAAGGGAGAAACGATTCTTTGATTTATTCAAACAGCAGGCCGATAAAAATGTAAAAAAGAGTATTAGTATAATGCTATGTTATTTTAGAAAGGATTCAACTGATTTGTGGATCTGCTTGTCGGTAGAAGTACGCTACAGTCCAGCAACAAGTGCTCATTATGTAACATACGAAGGAAAGTTTAGTATTTTTGTCTTAGACATCTTGAATTTATTTGTAAGTGTAGTATCTTTCATTCAATTCGAAGTAGAAAAATACGATTCAGTGACTGACAACAGATTCATATACATCCGGACATAGGTTCACTATATGAGCGCCATTCCTGTGTTTTGTGTGAGATATTAACATACAAGTAGTAAAATAATATTGCATGCTACGTCAAGAGTCTTTTGGGTCTTAAGTCATCCATTGGCGCTTATTATTCTGAACTAGGAGTCCCCTTGGCCCGTCCCCATCTGCGCCGTTCTGCCACTGGTTACTGCGCCGTTCGCGTGGTCGCCAAGTACCACACCGTGCACCATTACCGTTGATGTCCTCTGAGTGAATTGACATTGCAGTGTGAGTCTTTATTGGACTAACTGCTTCCAATCTGCTTGTTATAAGCAGCGGTGGGTACGGTCCCCAGGCTCAACTCTGAGACTAGACCGACAAGGACATTCTTATAGAAGCTCTTTGACAATTACTCACATTGCAAGATACAAAATGTGTGACAAGCACCAACTCTCGAAAATTTTAAAATATATGTTTTTTTTTCAAGTCGTGTCTCCTTGATGATTTCTGTAAGGTTAATTCGTGAATGTAAACAACTAGCAAATTTTGTACTCGTAAACCATCAGCGTCTAGGCACAAAAAATTTACGGATATATTTTTAGGCTTCCGTACCTCAACCGGTAAAAACATAAGCCGTATGGGATCACTTTTTTGTCCATCTGTCCGTCTGTCTTTCTGTCTGTTTGACTGTTAAAAAACCCTTTCCTCAGCAACGGGTAGTCGTGTCAAGTTCAAATTTATGTCGCATAGCAAGGTTTATGGTCCCATGGCGGTGTCATAAATGTGAGCTTTAAGTCTGCGCAATCAAAACATACGACCCTCACTTATGTCATATATTGTGATACTCGCAAATTCACTCATCAAAGCCTATAGGGTACTTACCGTTAGCCTACAATTATGAAATTTGGCAATAGGCAAGGATTCACAGTACGAATAAAGGAAAAAATACGGAAAGTGTTAACTCATCAAACAAAGAAAATTTTTTGTCGTTTGTTATACGGATGTGTCCGTCGGTCCATCTGTTTAAGACCCCTATTTCTCAGGATCGGTCGGGAGTATCAAGTTGATATTTATGGTAAATGCTAAGGTCTATAACTCATTGGCGGCGTCTTAAAAGTAAGCTTCTAAGTCTGTGAAATCAAAAGATATGACCATCTATGTCACATATTTTGATACTCGCAAAATCGCTCATCAAAATATATTAGCGTACTTCACGTCAGCGTGCAATCATGAAATTTGGCAAGGAGCAAAATTTAACATTACAAGTAAAGGAAAAAAAGTCAGAAAATGTTAATTTGTAAATGTGTCACATGATAAAATTTTTTGTCATTTGTGGGCCGACTCTCTGTTTGTCTGTTAAGAGACGTTTTTCTCAGTTACGCGTAGACGTATCAAGTCGAGATTTATGTCACATACTGAGGTCTACAGTCCCTCGGCAACGCAATAAATGTAAGCTTCTAAGCCAATGAACACAAAAAGACATGGCCATTCATGTAACATATTTTGATACTCGAAAACTCACTCATCATAATCTATATGGTACTTCCCATCTGACGTCGAAACACGAAATTTGACAGGAAGCAAGGTTTCACAGTATAACGAAAGCAAATAATCTGGAAAGTACTAATTTATAGTGGTCGTGCGGTAGCGTTCTCGCTTCCCACGCCCTGGTTCCCGGGTTCGATTCCCGGCGGGGTCAGGGATTTTCTCTGCCTCGTGATGGCTGGGTGTTGTGTGCTGTCCTTAGGTTAGTTAGGTTTAAGTAGTTCTAAGTTCTAGGGGACTGATGACCATAGATGTTAAGTCCCATAGTGCTCAGAGCCATTTGAACCATTTTTGAACTAATTTATACTTATATCACTTGAAAAGATATTTCTTTTAGTAATTTGTTATCCGGTTGTTCTCGGCCGGCCGGAGTGGCCGAGTGGTTCTAGGCGCTAAAGTCTGGAACCGCGCGATGATACGGTCGCAGGTTCGAATCCTGCCTCGGGCATGGATGTGTGTGATGTCCTTAGGTCAGTTAGGTTTAAGTAGTTCTAAGTTCTGGGGGACTGATGACCTCAGAAGTTAAGTCCCATAGTGGTCAGAGCCATTTGAACCATTTTTTGAACCGATTGTCTCTCCACCCGTTTGTTAAGACCCCCTTTTCTCAGGAGCTAATTAATAGACGTATCAAGTTGAAATTTATGTTGCATACTAAGGACTATGGTCCTTTGGTGGTGTAAAAAACGTAAGCTACGTCATTGGAATCAAAAGATGGGCCATTAACGTCACATATTTTGGTACTCGCAAACTCATTTATCAAAACCCGTACCGTACTTCCGTTTTCTTAGAAGCATGAAATCTGGTAAGAAGCAACGCTTCACAGAACAAGTAAAGGGGAAAAATGGCCAAGTACGAGTAAGGTTGTACACACACAATTTCGAATGTAGGTAGTTCAACCACCCTGGCAATCAAGAATCTCAACGATTTTTGCCTGTTTTCGATGTAGGTACTGGCAAGATACCGGCCCCGAAAATTGCAAGACCTTATCAGAATCTCTACGGCAGTTCCTTAGCCCGGACATACAAATAAAGCGAGCAGGAGACTCCAGTTTATATTTATACAGAGAGAGAAGATTTAATAAAACATTTTATTTACTTACTAAGGCATAACTACAACTTACATTTCATGTTTGCAAACAGTATTGTTCGTCTCGTACACTTTTAAAGGAAGATGAATGCTATATGTTCTAATGGCAATAAGGTTTTTCATGTGATTACAGTTTAACACTTTTCAGAGTTTTTTACTTTACTTTCACTGTGAAAACTTGTATATTGCCAAATTTCTGTGGTTATACGTCAACAGGGATACCCATAGGTTTTGATGAGTGAATTTTCTAGTGACACAAATGGCCGTATCTTTTGACTACATTGACATAGATGATTCAAATGTTTACACCGCCAAGGCACCATAGACCTTAGTATGGGAAATAATTTTGAACTTGATACGCCAATTTGTTCAAGAGAAACAGGGGTCGTAACAGGCAGACAGACAAACAAACAGACGGATAAAGAAAGACAAAGTAACATTTTTTCGTGTTATATAATTAGCGACTAACAATTTTTGAACTTTTTTCATTACTTGTACCGTACTGTGAAACCTTGTCTTTTGCAAAATTTCATGATTGTAGTTCAACGGGAGATACCATATAGGTGAGTGAGTTTTCGAGTATAAAAGTTGTTGTGTTGTTGTGGTCATCAGTCCTGAGACTGGTTTGATGCAGTTCTCCATGCTACTCTATCCTGTGCAAGCTTCTTCATCTCCCAGTACCTACTGCAACCTACAGCGTTCTCAATCCGCTTAGTCTATTCATCTCTTGGTCCCCCTCTACGATTTTTACCCTCCACGCTGCCCTCCAATACTAAATTGATGATCCATTGATGCCTCAGAACATGTCCTACCAACCGATCCCTTCTTCTGGTCAAGTTGTGCCACAAACTTCTCTTCTCCCCAATCCTATTCAATACCGCCTCATTAGTTATGTGATCTACCCATCTAATCTTTAGCATTCTTCTGTAGCACCACATTTCGAAAGCTTCTATTCTCTTCTTGTCTAAACTATTTATCGTCCATGTTTCACTTTCATAGATGGCTACACTCCATACAAATATTTTCAGAAACGACTTCCTCACACTTAAATCTATACTCAATGTTAACAAATTTCTCTTCTTCAGAAACGCTTTTTTTGCCATTGTCAGTCTACATTTGAAATCATCTCTACTTCGACCATGATTAGTTATTTTGCTCCTCAAATAGCAAAACTCCTTTATTACTTTAAGTGTCTCATTTCCTAATCTAATTCCCTCAGCATCACCCGACTTAATTCGACTACATTCCATTATCCTCGTTTTGCTTTTGTTGATGTTCATCTTATATCCTCCTTTCAAGACACTATCCACTCCGTTCAACTGCTCTTCTAAGTCCTTTGCTGTCTCTGACTGAATTACAATGTCATCGGCGAACCTCAAAGTTTTTATTTCTTCTCCATGGTTTTTTAATACCTACTCCGAATTTTTCTTTTGTTTCCTTTACTGCTTGCTCAATATACAGATTGAATAACATTGGGGAGAGACTACAACCCTGTCTCACTCCCTTCCCAACCACTGCTTCCCTTTCATGCCCCTCGGCTCTTATAACTGCCATCTGGTTTCTGTACAAATTGTAAATAGCCTTTCGCTCCCTGTATTTTACCCCTGCCACCTTCAGAATTTGAAAGCGAGTATTCCAGTCAACATTGTCAAAAGCTTTCTCTAAGTCTACAAGTGCTAGTAACGTAGGTTTGCTGTTCCTTAATCTAGCTTCTAAGGTAAGTCGTAGGGTCAGTATTGCCTCACATTGCTACGGGATCCAAACTGATCTTCCCCGAGGCCGGCTTCTACCAGTTTTTCCATTCGTCTGTAAAGAATTCGTGTTAGTATTTTGCAGCTGTGGCTTATTAAACTGATAGTTCGGTAATTTTCACATCTGTCAACAGCTGCTTTCTTTGGGATTGGAATTATTATATTCTTCTTGAAGTCTGAGGGTATTTCACCTGTCTCATACATCTTGCTCATCAGATGGTAGAGTTTTGTCAGGACTGGCTCCCCCAAGGCCATCAGTAGTTCTAATGGAATGTTGTCTACTCCCAGGGCCTTGTTTCGACTCATGTCTTTCAGTGCTCTGTCAAACTCTTCACGCAGTATCGTATCTCCCATTTCATCTTCATCTACATGCTCTTCCACTTCTATAATATTGTCCTCAAGTACATCGCCCTTGTATAGACCCTCTATATACTCCTTCCACCTTTCTGCTTTCCCTTCTTTGCTTAAAACTGGGTTTCCATCTGAGCTCTTGATATTCATACAAGTGGTTCTCTTATCTCCAAAGGTCTCTTTAATTTTCCTGTAGGCGGTATCTATCTTACCCCTAGTGAGAGAAGCCTCTACATCTTTACATTTATCCTCTAGCCATCCGTGCTTAGCCATTTTGCAGTTCCTGAGACCTCATTTTTGAGACGTTTGTATTCCTCTTTGCCTGCTAAAAGTATGTGACATAAATTGACTTAGAAACTTCACTTTCTTTCATCGCCGAGGGACCATAGTATTTAATGTTTGATACAAATTTCATCTTGAAACGTCTACCCGGTCCTTAGGAAAAGGGTTCTCACAGTCGGACATACACACAGACCGACTGACGGACAACGAAGCGATCCTTTGCCATTTGTTATCCGATTTAAAACCTAACAGATTCTCGAAATTCTGAGAATTCCCAGAAGCTATATCTTCCGAGCATCAAAGTCGGTACACGTAATATTCTGCCATGGTGTGACAAACTCCAAATGCTTTCGATACGGCTTCTTTTATCATCCCTCTCGCTGAAAAAATTGACAATAGGAAGAATAAACAAAACTAAATTAAATCTATACATTGTGGATGTTGTAGAACATGTGTCTTCGTAATAATGTTATATAAATACAGATTATTACGACCTGTCACTTATGAAATAGCCTGTAAGTCATAAAAACGACGCGCCATGAAGGAATTATCCGAATGGAACAGAAATCGGAAGATGTGCTGTACTTATACAGAAAAAGAAATGATTACAAATTCAGAAAAACTGATGGTTTATTCAAGAGAAAGAGCTTCAGCAAGTCAGTAACGCGTTGGTCAACGTCTGGCTCTTATGCAGGCAGTTATTCGGCTTCGCATTATTGACAGAGTTGTTAGATGTGCCCCTGAGCGGCGTCGTCCCAGATTCTGTCCAGCTGGCACGTCAGATCTTCAAAACCCCCAGATGGTAGCAGTGTGCTCGTAATGCTCCAAACGTGCTCAGTTGGGGAGAGATCCGTCGACCTTTATGGCCAAGGTAGGCTTTGGCCAGCTCTGAGACAAGCAGTAGAAAGACTCGCCATGTGCGGGCGTGCATTATCTTGCTGAAATATAAGCACAGGATGGCTTGCCATGAAGGACAACAAAAAGGGGCGTCGAATATCGTCGACCTACCGCTGTGGTGTAAGGGTGCAGTGGATGATAACAAAAGGAATCCTACTACGAAAGGAAATAGCACCCCAGACAGGCATTGTGGTTGTCGCGCTGTACGACTGGCGACAGCCGGGTTGATACCCCACCGCTATCGGGAACACATCTTCGCTGGTCGTGGAGGCTCAGTTCGAAGTGGTACTCATCACTGAAGAAAACTTTTCTCCAGTCAATGAGATTCCCCACCGAAGATGTGGCTGGAGAAATAACGACCGGTCGCATAGGCGAGAACTTCTGATGCTCGTCTTCGCTACCCTGACCAGCGAGGTCGTCGGATCTGTCCCCAGTTGAGAATTCGGATATCATGGGCAGGAACCTTGAACAAGGTTTGTATTTTGATGATCTAACGTGCCGATTGGACAGATTTTGGTACCCTATCTCTCAGCAGGAATAACACAACTCTATAAACCAACGCCAAGGCGAATAAATTCTTGGACTAACGCCTTATTGATTAACTCAATTTATGAAGCGCTTTCTCTTGAATAAGCCATTCAGTTCTTCTGAAACCGTAATTATTTGTTTGTTTCTTTATGTCCTTTCATACCCAAAGGTAGCCGAACGACTTGAATTACGTTTTGCCTTTCTTATATGCCGCTGACTTGCAGGTCCATTAATCTCTTTGCTGCACAGTCGTTTGACTATATGAAATGTATACCACTAGAGATCACTAGAGAACACTGTTCTTCAACTTAATCAGTCTGGATGTAAATGAAAACCGCAGTGTAGCAAATACTAGGAAACACGTCGTTAATGACTAAACAGTCCTTAACGTTATAAACGAAGTTATATTACAGTAAGTGACTTTTCCGAATCACTACCGCACTCATTAGAATTTCAGTTACATAAGTATTTCAGCAATAATTAGGCAAAATTAAATATTTTTATGAACAACATATTTTGAGACAATATCTGGACTCCTACTAAAGATCTCTTACAATTCGAAGTATTCCTGCTGTTTAAAACTTTTTTTCACCTCTGTGAGACGCTGTTCCTGGTACGAGCGGTTTGTCATAAACTGGTTGTTGAACTAACCAGTTAAAAGCAACGCGATTAACAGCGGCAAGCGCTCTGCAGAAATCTCAAAATTAACACCGTGTCACCGGTAATTTCTCTGTACTCACCACTGAGCAGTTACCAGTGCACATATTTGAACTTTAAAAGACTTGATGGTTTTTTTAAGCTTTCCCGCTTGACTGAGACCCGATCATAGCAATTTTCGTCATTGCACTGGGCATAAAGAGTTGTGAAATATCGAAGTTTGCACCACTATCAGTTAGCAAGTCTGAACTTGAAAATTTGTGTGCTTTGCCTGGAATACTGTCAAGACCCTTATCTCCCAGTTAACTAACCGCGAAGACATTCAATATAATTTGAAGTAACAAAGATTGCACCTCTTTAAAACGAACCGTCATGATGTAAAGTTTTGTGGCGGGAACTCGAACCCAGCATGTAATTAGATTGTCAACTGCATAAAATCAGACGTTAGATATCGAATTTTTTTACCAGCAGTGAGATGTTTGAATCTGAAATGAGGATACATTTATTTTTTTGCCTGACCAAGAATCGAATCCGGTACCAACCGGCATTGTCTTCTATCCACAAATTGTCTGCTCACCAGTAGTGAAATGTGTGCATGTTTGAGCGGAAATAACGGTACCTATCGTTATTTTCACAACACATGAACAGACATAAAAAATTAAAATTTTTCATCTGTAGTACTTGGGTGTGGATATGCTAGGTCTTGAAACGAATCCAAGAATACTTTTATGTTGGACTAGGATTCGAACCAAGATATGTGCCTTTCGTGGAGACCTAGAGAAGTTTGCAGTCTTGGTGATAACAATGAAATAATCGAACTACATCGTTCTGTGTGGGTCAGATACCATGAAAGAGGAGATCTGAGTTCGAATCCCAATCAAGCACCGCATTTTTCAATGCGTCAGTTCAAATTAAATAAGATCCCTGTGACCTGAAGTGACCATTGGCCCATGAAATAAAGTTTCTAGTATAAGAGAGATTACTGGCGACAGAGTTTCTATTTACCACGAATTTCGCCTCAGCTATGGCCCAACCTAAACCAGCTCTGCCCCAGTTGGTAGGAGATATGATTTTTATAATGCAAATTCTGAACTACAGTGGAACGTCACGTTCTTCACTTAGCATTACTGTAAGGTGTCAGGCAAATCCAAGATCTTCCGTGAAAACCCTGACATGATAAGCAAATCCAGTAGTATGTCACATAGCTCCGAATAAATCGTGACATTAAATTAACCAAAGTAATACGATCAACGAGTGAGCAAATGGAATACCGCAGACTAACACAAGAATGCCTAAATGCATGTCATACCTTCCCACCGTGAGACAGACGCAGTTCCGAGGGGAGAAACGAGAACAGAAGCCGAGAGCAGAACCGTGTTAAGCTGGAAGGCCCTACGATAAGGGACGGACGGACGGACACCCACGTCGCCAGCTAACCTCTAGGACCAAACCACCCGCAAGTTTTAGTGTGAGACTTTTTCGCGTCTCTGTTACGTCAAGACCACCCCGCAGCTAATGTTAAAAGCTAGAGCCGTCCAGAAGAGCAGTATAGATCCTACGATAACACAAAAAGGGCTATACCACCCGCAAGTTTTAGTGTGAGACTTTTTCGCGTCTCTGTTATGTTAGGACCACCCCCAGCCCATGTTAAAAGATAGAGCCCTCCAGAAGAACAGTATAGATCTTACGATAACGCTAAAAGGACCACACCAGCTGCAAGTTTTAGCGTGAGACTTTTTCGCATCTCTGTTACGTTGCAAACTTTAAAAACATTGCCCCACCACGAAAAGTATAACGTTTCTCATTGGATAGACAGAATTTTTGTAGGCGGAGCTTAAGGTTAACATTGAGACCCTGATTGGTCAGTTGAAAACACAGCCAGATAGTTTTTTTAAACCAACTTCGGTAAATTGTAGTAAGGAGAAGTTAGAGAGGAGTTGCTTCGGAGACGGCGAGGTGAGTGGAGCTGCGCCGGTCGCCGCACCCTGACGAACACCGACAAGGTAATGAACGCACGCGATGCCGCATTTTTGAGCGCATAAAGCTTCACTCAGAACTGCAGAAGTCTCATCTGCTACACCCCCTTTTTGCGTAATACTAGCGTCGATCGTCAATTAAAGCTCATGGTGTTCACATTTGCCACTTGAAGTAAAAATCTGAAGCGCGATGATTTCTCTGTTATATAGTTACTGAGAAGCCACATCAGCCACTGTAATTTACGACAAGTTAGATAAGTAATTAAAGATAATTGAGGGTCACTGTAGACAATTTTGATAGTTTTCTCTCTTGTGAAAGTTAATTTAAACCTAGATTATAGATGTGATATGGCATAGGTCATCCTTCAATCCATTGTAGAACTTGGAAACCCATTCAGGGAATATTCGTTCACATTTTTGTTGAACGCAGTTGGTTTTTACCATCCTGTATTAAAACATTTCCTTTTATCAATAGTGCAATTTATAAACGATGTTTTGTGAGTAGAATAAAATTTCCAGTGGTAAACATAACTGCTTTTTCGACGTTATTTTACCAGCTAACTAAAAATAGGAAAGCCTTGAACTCCATTCGCTGAAATCATTAAGTATTTGGTTATATCATCGCTAGTCTCACTGAACTCTTCTGAATTCTACATGTCATGTGTCGTCTGGCGTCTCCTTACCAGCAACAGGTCGCAGGTTCAAACTAGTCAATTCCCTAAAAAACACGCTCAGAGCGTCGTTGCGCGAAAGTGGTAGGGAGACACGATATAGAACAAACAGACTCCACACAGAATGTTTAGATTACTAGATGTGGAGATCTGTTTGTGTTTGTTTAAAACACATGACAGAGATGGGAATCATACCAATATTTACAAGTAAGAAACTATTGTACGTCCATCGTTTTAGCAGGAGGTCACTGGGACGACGGCCGTTTACTATCGTGACAAAAAATAAAAACACCTACAGCCGTCCTTATGATTTTATTTTATTTTGTCGCTACCAGTTTCAACGCTTCATTGCGTCATCTTCAGGCTGTTTTTGATGCGGTACAAGTTGATATGATCCCCATGCATAACCCATCAGTTGCCAGCATTACGGGATAGGCAGATATGTGTCAGCAATCCAACCATCAACTGCCAACTGCACCTGATGGTTGGAGTACTACCTATGCATTTTTGCTTGATTGTCATCAGTTGAGAATTCCAGTGCAATACTCCTTCTGGTGACTAGTTATGATGTCTTTATATTAAATTCTTAAGAAGAATTAATGGCGGACCCCTAACAAGAGGCATATACTCTAGCAAAGGGCAATGTGAACCTAATATTTTGCATCTGTTGGCTCAAGAAAGGTGTTGTGCGTTACGAAAACTTCACCAAAGGAGAATATACTGCAGCTACTATATTTTGCCCACAATTAAGACACATATCGGCTGCAGTGTAAGAAAAACGATCTATAAAACTTCATCATTTGTTGATACTACATAATAACGTATTCTGTCGATTTTACTAACAAAACTATTCAGGAGTGTGAATAATCAACCCTCACGCTCTTATTCTTCTGATCCTCTGCTATCAAATGTTTACCTTTCAAGTTCTTTATCGAAAATCAATTACGAAAATTCCTCTCTGGAAGGAAAAGCACTACGAACATAGTTTGACGACATTTTGAACTCCATTAGGTTTCTAGAGATATGGAATATGGAATCGATGAACTACCTGAATTTTGTCAGACGGTTTTAGATAATATGCCAGAATACACTACTGATGATTAATTTGGTTCTGGTGCTTACTGTCATGTTCAATAAAATAAAGGAGAACGCTAATAATATATGGACTTTCCTGATTCAAATGAAATTCAAATTACAACACTATCCTTAGGACGGAATACTATTTTAATAAAACATAAAGTATCAGTAAAAGGAGTGTGCCTGTATCAACATGAATCAGTGACATATTACGCATTCTGGACTTGGAAATGTTCTGTGCTTAGTTGCTGTCCTGTGTCACAATGAAGTAGTACAGAAATGTGGCATTTCAAAAATAAAATAAAAAAATTTCCTTCCTGATTTTCGATCTGTCTGCCTGTAGCTCTGCCACGTAATGAATAAAGATGTACCCTTTATCAAAACTGGAAGCAGGGACCAAAACAGCCCCCACATTACAAGCGGACGTGTTACCTCATGGCTAGCGAAATACTGCAGCAGTATTGCTCCAGTGCCGGCTAGGACAGATAAGATACTGTAAATGTTATAAGTAGGCGAGTAATAACAGACTTGGAATTACTGTTCTTCAGATCCTCAGCCCACCGGTGTCACTGGACGCTGAGATTGGGGGGGGGGGGGGGGGATGTTATCAGCACACCTCTCTCCCGGCCATATATCAATTTTCAAGATAGGAGCCGCTACTTCTCAGTCGAGTAGCTCCTCAGTTTGCCTCACAGGGGCTGAGTGCACCCCGCCCCCGCTTGCCAACAGCGCTCGCCCGACCGGATGGTCACCCATCCAAGTGCTAGCCCAGCCCGACAGCGCTTAACTTCGGTGACCTGACGGGAACCGGAGTTACCACTGCGGCGAGGCAGTTGGCTAATTAAGATAGAAGAGGAGGAAAAAAATCTGACTTTAAATATACTATTCCAGTTAGATTTCAGCCTATAACTTGTGAATAAAACAGTTACTGGAGATTTACTATGACCGTGAATTTGTAATGAGAAAATATTTAAAGAAAAACTGCATAAAGTAAATTAATATTGTATAAACCCCAAGATCCCGTTTTACTTCCGGAAACTACAACAGCAAACATCTATATGAGAAGCTCCCCAATCCTGTTAAAATTCTGATAATGAAATCCTTTGATAGTGAAAAACGGTAAATCAATCTGAGGCTTATTTGATAAATAAGGGCACAGTATACTGTAATTTTCCTTATCAGTGACAGTTCAACCCAGATAAATTTGCATCTAAACATGAATGAATGGATATAAGACGTTAAGTGGCATGTAAGCAAAGATGGCGTACTTTGACAGCTGTTAGATTCAAAGTTCCCTCTAATAAGTTAACTTGCACGAGTGGCGAATAAGCTACTTCTTTGCAATTGGTCAGTGTAAATAACTTCAGTAGCAGATGCCTCAACTTACATGACTGGCCAGATTTCACAGTACAACACATAAATTCTCCTGCCAAAGCCGGCCGGAGTGGCCGTGCGGTTCTAGGCGCTACAGGCTGGAGCCGAGCGACCGCTACGATCGCAGGTTCGAATCCAGCCTCGGGCATGGATGTGTGTGATGTCCTTAGGTTAGTTAGGTTTAATTAGTTCTAAGTTCTGGCCGTCTGATGACCTCAGAAGTTAAGTCGCATAGTGCTCAGAACCATTTGAACCATTTCTCCTGCCGAAACGACTGTACATACACGTCGAAGCACACCCCTCCGAAACACACACACAACGCATGCAACGACTCGTACAACTACATTGAAAACCAAAAACAAATATATGATGGCAGCAACTACTGCTAGTGCTGGGGTCAACAATCACTCAAGGTGAACAATCTTTACACTACACTACTTTTGTTTACTCAGAGAAACGTGATGAGATAGTCCATTACAAAGCAAGAAGAAATAGTTACAATTGTGAAATTCTCGAAGGTGTTTTGAATTGTGTCTGTTCTGGGTCGGCGTGATGTGGCTACGGCGGAAGAAGCAGTTTGAAGTTACTTGTGATTTGAGACTTTCTCGGCGTATTCCATTCGTGAAATCTTCTCGGGTGATCAGCCGAGTAAAGGCGTCGTCTTCTCGCAACGTTTCGAATTGTTTCGTACCCATCATCTTCAAGCGAAGATGATGGGTACGAAAGATGATGGGTACGAAACCCTTCGAAACGTTGCGAGAAGACGACGCCTTTACTCGGCTGATCACCCGAGAAGATTTCACGAGTTTGAAGTTACTGTTATGAATCCTGTAAGTTCATCATGTCGTGTCCGTGTCATTAATATATCCTCTTTCCTTACATCCTGTTTCCGCTGGCGGTGGTAGTAAGTTGCGTAGCATCCATTTGTCGTAGGCCGGAAGAAAGTAACTGTTCATGCAGCACTTCACGGTCGTATTAGTTCAACTACAACTTTCACACACGACACTTTCGCACAGTCCATACACCATGTTTAAATTAACATTCCATTTGTTACAATTTGCCAACTGCAAAGTTAGACAGTCCATCTGCCGTTAATAGTCATGGTTTGTGATTTAAAAAAATGTGTGTGAATTCCTAAGGGACCAAACTGCTGAGGTCATCGTTGCCTAGAGTTACAAACTACTGAAACTAACTTACGCTAAGAACAACACACACACACACACACACACACACACACACACACACACACCAATGCCGGAGGGAGAACTCGAACATCCGGCGGGAGTGGCCGCACAGTCCGTGACATGGTGCCTCAAACCGCGCGGCCACTCCACGTGGATTAGATTAGATTAGATTAGATTAATACTAGTTCCAGGGATCATGAATACGATATTTCGTAATGATGTGGAACGAGTCGAATTTTCCAATACATGACATAATTAGGTTAATTTAACAACATACTTAAGTTAATATAACAACTTTATTTTTTTGTGTTTTTTGTTTTTCTTTATTTTTTATTTTTATTTTTTTAATATTTTTTTCTTTTTTTTCTTAATTTATATCTAAAAATTCCTCTATGGAGTAGAAGGAGTTGTCATTCAGAAATTCTTTTAATTTCTTCTTAAATACTTGTTGGTTATCTGTCAGACTTTTGATACTATTTGGTAAGTGACCAAAGACTTTAGTGCCAGTATAATTCACCCCTTTCTGTGCCAAAGTTAGATTTAATCCTGAATAGTGAAGATCATCCTTTCTCCTAGTATTGTAGTTATGCACACTGCTATTACTTTTGAATTGGGTTTGGTTGTTAATAACAAATTTCATAAGAGAGTATATATACTGAGAAGCTACTGTGAATATCCCTAGATCCTTAAATAAATGTCTGCAGGATGATCTTGGGTGGACTCCAGCTATTATTCTGATTACACGCTTTTGTGCAATAAATACTTTATTCCTCAGTGATGAATTACCCCAAAATATGATGCCATATGAAAGCAATGAGTGAAAATAGGCGTAGTAAGCTAATTTACTAAGATGTTTATCACCAAAATTTGCAATGACCCTTATTGCATAAGTAGCTGAACTCAAACGTTTCAGCAGATCATCAATGTGTTTCTTCCAATTTAATCTCTCATCAATGGACACACCTAAAAATTTGGAATATTCTACCTTAGCTATATGCTTCTGATTAAGGTCTATATTTATTAATGGCGTCATACCATTCACTGTACGGAACTGTATGTACTGTGTCTTATCAAAATTCAGTGAGAGTCCGTTTACAAGGAACCACTTAGTAATTTTCTGAAAGACAGTATTGACAATTTCATCAGTTAATTCTTGTTTGTCAGGTGTGATTACTATACTTGTATCATCAGCAAAGAGAACTAACTTTGCCTCTTCATTAATATAGAATGGCAAGTCATTAATATATAATAAGAACAACAAAGGATATACAAATCTTTAACATATTGCAGCGTGTCAGCAACTGAGAAATGTACAGCAAATAAACAATTTTTTCAGCCTTCAGTTGCAAGGTAATTTTACTCGTTTACCTAGGTTTCGATTCCAGTAATGGAATCTTCCTCAGAACCTATAAATTAAACATACGGACATATATTACTCACTAAAATGCATTATCTGTCTAATGATTGAATATTAAAGAAATTGTGATACTTACAAAAAATTAAATTATTTTGTGAGCCAAACACTGGCCATGTCACAGGTTAAAATTAAAACAATAACGACGCATAATCATAAGATTATGTCAGTCAAAATTAAAACCATTAAGGCGAACGTAGACGGAGCTACGCCGGCCAGAAATCAGGACCACACGTAAGCGGCTCGAAAACTAGGCGTTGTGAGCAGTTACGCGGCGAGGCTCGGCCGCGGCCAAGCGCATGCGCAAGCGCAAGCGCAGGGGCGAGAGACAAACTGTCTCAAAATTACTTAGAGCAATATACATATAAACAAAATGTGACTAAAGCCGTCCTACAATTGGACAAACCTATCTATTGGTATAGCAACATTAAACAATTTACCTGAGGACAAACTACAAAGCCAAGGTATAATTTTTTTTTTTTTTTAATATTATAGTAAGAGGGCGTGGCCCCGCTACAGTAACTAAAAATTAGTGTCAAAAACCATGCGTGCTAAGCATAAAATGTCTTTAACATAAAAACGCCTTAGCAACTATGTGTCATTACCAAGCATATGACGACATACAAAGACACACATGTACAATCGCATTATAATAAAGGGACAAAGCAGATAAGGAAACAGCATCGGCCATTCGAGGCGGACTGTTGGTCAACTCCACTGGAGTAAAGGTTGAAATCCTTCGAAATAACCTCTATTTTTTAATTGCAGCTGATCATTAAGTAAGTTGTCTCTATCAATACTAAGATGTTTAAAAATTTGCAATTCTTCGAGGGTGTCTAACCTACATCCCTTTACTTCATTATGCAACAGCTCTGCGTCTTTTAGAGGCCTGGGAGCATGCGCCTTTTGGACCAGATGTTCAGCAAATGTAGATCCTCGAGTTCCATCACCGCTTTTTGTCGGCAGATGCTCTTTAAACCTAACAGACAGGGCCCTTCCTGTCTGGCCAATGTAATAAGAAGGACATTCAGCACACGTGATTTTATACACACCTGACAGCGATGATTTATCATTACCTTTATCCAGGGAATGAACTAAGTTCTTTTTGAGGTTGTTGGTGGTAGAGTATGAAACTTTACACCCTAGGTTTTTCAATAAACGACCTACCTTATAGGATATGTTACCTATAAAGGGAACTGATATGTATTTCGTTGCCTGGTGTTGATTGTGAGTATCTGAACTGGAAAGGGTGGTAGTCTTCTTTCGTGTTTTTTTATTGAACAACTGTCTCACTATATTGGGATTATATCCATTATTCTGAGCGATGTTTTCGAGGATTTTAATTCGTTCTGTAAGTTGACTGGCGAAAGTGGAATGGAAAGAGCTCGATGGATACTCGAGTGAAAAAAGGCCATTTTTTGGGCCTGAGGATGGGTGGAATCAGCTGGGATGATGATGTCGGAATAGGTTGCTTTCCGAAAAATTTTAAAATCTATTTTGTTGCCAATAATGGATAGAGTCAGATCGAGATAGTCTAAGGTCCTATCAGCTGTCTGATTTTCTTGCGTGAATCTGATTTTTTCATGTAGGTTATTGAAAGTGGTAAATAACAGTTCTAGCTCTTCATGGGAACCTTCAAACACAAACAGCAAGTCATCTACATATCTCGCATAGAATATTATATTATTTGCCAAATCTGGATAATTCCGAAAAAACATCTGCTCCATTGAGTTTATAAAAATATCTGACATGATACCAGCTAACGGGCTGCCCATAGCTAGACCACAGGGTTGCGAATATATTTTATTATTGAAAGAGAAATAATTGTACTTGAGGGTGGTGCGTAACAGAACCATTAGTTCATCGATCTCAGGGGCCGATAATTTTTTATGGTATCGCAAATTAGTTTCTATAATGTCCATCGTCTGTTCAACGGGTACATTAGTGTATAAATTTTTAATATCAAATGATACGAGTTTTGTGATGTCAGAACAGGCTAAAGTTTTAAGTTTGTTGGCCACGTCTACCGAATTTTTGACGGAGAAATTTTTTTCAAACACAAAATTCTCTTTCAATTTACGATGTAGGAACCTAGCTAGTTTGTGGTATGCACTTTTGGTACTGTCAACGATCGGACGGATAGGATGGGAAATTTTATGAACCTTAAACTGGCTTCTCAAAATAGGTGGTTTCGGATTCATGTTTATAAGGCATTTTTTATAAAACTCGCCGATTAACTTTTTTGTACTGCTAAGAGCCGACCTTATCTCTTTTTGGATCACGGGTGTGGGGTCCACCTCGATTGGCACGATGCCATTTTCCTCAAAAAACATTTCCGTTTTACGGATGTATTCGCTTTTGTGGGCGATAATTAGGGAGTTGCCTTTGTCGGCCTTAGTTATTAGTGCTTCATTATTTTTAAGCTTAAGATTAATGCTCTTCAACGTTTGATGTACAGTAGAAACAGGATTTTGAACAGAGTAATCTTTTTGGACGATTTTACAGGCGTCATAAGCTATTCTTGTTTGCGCATTTTTTGCTATTTTAGAACAATCAAGCCCAACTTTGAGGTCGACAATTAAATTTTCTACACTTTGAGAAGTACATTTAGGTTGTACATTAAACTTGAAACCTTTACATAAAAGATCGTTCTCAGCTTCGGAGAAACAAATATTAGTCTTATTCACTACGCGTTCGTAAAATTGGGTTAGGGTGGACGCCCTTTGACATGTGTTATGAACGCCAGAAACCTCAACACATTTTAATAATTTGGCTAGCTTATTTTCATGTCTAACACTAATTTCGGTTTTACGGTTTGCTAACCATAAACTAATATGCATCCAAAAAGAATCAATTTGAAAATTATAGGCTATATTAATAACAAGGTTTGTAATAAGTCCCCTGGTCTTAAAAGGAAACTCGTACACCAGATTTTAAATGAAAGAAGTGCTGAGTTGTACTCCAAGAAAGACAGCCTGAATGAAGAAGCTTATGAATTGTATCTTGAACTGTCAAAAATTTTTAAGACTACCTATAATTTTCAAATTGATTCTTTTTGGATGCATATTAGTTTATGGTTAGCAAACCGTAAAACCGAAATTAGTGTTAGACATGAAAATAAGCTAGCCAAATTATTAAAATGTGTTGAGGTTTCTGGCGTTCATAACACATGTCAAAGGGCGTCCACCCTAACCCAATTTTACGAACGCGTAGTGAATAAGACTAATATTTGTTTCTCCGAAGCTGAGAACGAGCTTTTATGTAAAGGTTTCAAGTTTAATGTACAACCTAAATGTACTTCTCAAAGTGTAGAAAATTTAATTGTCGACCTCAAAGTTGGGCTTGATTGTTCTAAAATAGCAAAAAATGCGCAAACAAGAATAGCTTATGACGCCTGTAAAATCGTCCAAAA